>NW_006920870.1:714050-837214 GCF_000417875.1 Pseudozyma flocculosa PF-1
GATCGAGGGCGGCGTAGAGGCTGATGATGCCGCTGGCCGACGAGGACTGAGGTCGGCTCGACGCCTGGTCCGACGAGGGCGGCGGGTAGCGCAGCTGTGATCCCGCCGCCGCCCGCTGGAACCCGTAGGGCTGCTGCCGCTGCGACGGGTCGCTGTAGTCGGAGGCGGACGAGTCGCGGCCGTAGGCGGCGCCGGCGTAGCCTTGCCGGAAGGGCGGCTGTGTTTCGTAGCTGGCGCCGTTGCTGGCGCCGCCGCCGGTGCCATTGCTGGCCACGCCCATTCCGTCCATGGTAAACGCCAGCTCCTCCATCAGGCCGTCGATCTTGCCAGTGACATTGCTGGCGGGGAGGTAGGGGGCGCTCGCAGCGGCGCCGCCGTACGGCTGCCCTGGTGGTGCTGGTGGTGGTGGCGGCTGTCGGCCAGGCGGTAAAGGGCCCGCGCCGGTCCATTCCTGTGCCTGCGTGGGGTATAGGTGTGCATCGTCGTCGTCGCCGCCGCTGGGGCCGTAAAAGGACGGGTGGAAGCCCGAGGATGCCGAGTCGTAGGCCGACGGCTTAGGCGGGACATGGGGTCGAGACATGGTGAGTGCGACTGCGATGTCGAGGGATGGCGCGGGAGGGTAGACGTATGCGATATAAGGAGTGGCAAGGCTGTCTGGCGCTCTGAGCGCTCCGGGAGCTCCAGAGGGTGCCTAACAGTGCAGCGACATTGGTCGTCGGCGGCGGGTGGATATCGAGGTGAAGCAAGCAGAGGGCCAAGTCAGCTGCCTGGCGAGCTGTATGGCGTTGTCCGCGGGAGGTGGCGGCCGACGAGGAGCACTGGAAACAGCGACAAGGGGGCGGGGCGGGGATGAGCGAGGCAAAAGGACGAGAGGATGGAATGGGATGGAGGTTGCGGGCCAAGCGGCGCCCGCCCGCCAGCCAGCCAGCCAAAGGGAGGCGCACGCTCTGTCCCCTTCGCGCCGCCGCCGCCGCGCACCGACCAGCCCGAAAGGCCACGCAAAAGTCCCCTCCCGCCCGCCCCGCCTGCCAAAGAGACCCGCCGCGCTGACCTCGTCCTATCCACCCGACTCGCCCCTTCGCCCTGCGACACCACGACGCCGCCCCTATATCATCATCATCAACATCATCATCATCATCATCATCATCATCATCATCATCATCATCATCAACATCCTTCGTGAACGACGCTCAATCTTTCGGCATTCTGCCGCGCAGGCGGGTCTAGCGTAGAGTACAGTCGAGGCCCGTGGGGTGAGAATTGGTTCTGCGCCCCAACGCCATCGCCCCCGGAGCCCGACACGTGGGGCCGCAGCCAAGAGGCTAGGTGCTTGCAAGGCCTGATGCGGCGGCCTGGGAGGCTTGATGCGGCGTGCTTGTCCCGCGATCGATGATGCCGGCGCGCTGTCGGCCACCTTCCGTCGTTGGCCCGGCAGGTCACGCCACCTTCTTGCTCGGAGGCTCCGTCGCGGCTCCCTGCGCTTGCCCGTCGCCTTCGCCGACCGACGCCTTGCGCTTCCTCGTTCCGCCAAAGGCGTCTGCGCCGTTCGGACCGCCGTCGGTGGAGCTCGCGATGCCCTCTTCGCCCTTGAGCCTGGCTATCGGGTTGCCTACCGACGCCGACCGCTGCGCTCCGTTCGACGGCGTCGCGGACCGCGACGTGCCACGCTTGGCCGTCAGCAGGCCCGTGCTCTGGCGGCCTCCGCCAGGCGGCGAGCTCATCCGTCGCGCCACGCTCTCGGTCAGCATCTTGGCCGAGTAGTGGCACGATGCGTGGTAGTACTGAGGTGGCAGGGGTTGCGCGGAGAGCAAAGGAGAGTGCGGGGAGGGACAGGCTGTCAGTACACTGCTGCGCGCCGCTCGTCTCACGGCGCCCCGAACCACACTCACCACTCCGTCGACCTCGATGGCGTTCAGCCAGATCCACTCCTCCTCGTCCTCGCTCCACTGGCTCTTGAAGCTCTCCTTGCAGATCGGGCACGGCTTGGCGCTCAGCTCGGCGTCGGTCGGCGCGGCGACAAACGACTTGGCAAACTTTTCCTTGAGCGCCTTGTCCTGGGCCGCGTTCAGAGAGCCGTCCTTGGCGCCCGCCTCGTCGCCCGCCTTGGACGACGGCGCGGCATCGTCAAAGCCGCCGCGGATAAAGCTGTCCAGCTTGTCGAACCACGAGCGGCTCTGGCCTCGCGCCTGCGAGTCCTTGGCCCGGCGGTTCTGGGTAAAGTGCCAGTCGAGGTGCTCGTCCATGCCCTTCTGACCCTTGCCGCCGGAAGGGTAGCGGTTGGCGCACTGCCTGCACTGCAGCGGCAGATGCTTGTGAAGGAGCAGCTCGAGGGCCGGCGGCTCCCTCGAAAACTCGGGGCCCGACACCTTGATGTCGAGCGACATGATCGATCGGACGTATTCGTCGTCCTGGTCGAGTTCTACAGGTGCAGGTGCCGCCGCAGCAGCAGCAGCGCCGGATCCGGGGAGGAGGCCTGCCTGCATCAGGCTCGCGATCAGCGCGCTGGCGGCATCAGGCTGACCGGAAGCTGCGGGCGCAGCTGGAGCGGGCGGCGGGGGCATCGGAGCGGCGACAGGCGCTGGAGGCGGTGTTGTGGCGACAGACGGAGCTCCCAACAAGCCGCCGAGGTTCCCGAGGCCAGCGAGCGCACTGGCGAGGTTTGCTGGGATCGGAGCCGGCGCCGGCGCCGGTGCGGGAGGCGGCGTCGCGTTGACGGGTGCCGGAGGCGGCTTGCTGCCGCTGGCCGTCAACGAGTCAAGCTGCGCGTGGACCTGGGCCATCTCCTCGGGCGAAAGGGCCGCCGTCTGGAGCACGAGCTTCAGCTGCGTCAGCGATTCGTGGCGCTCCCGGATGGCGCTATTGTTCGGGTCCACCCGCAGCTCTTGGGCGCCCATGGCAAGGAGGCGGTCGATGCTCTCGATGGCTCGTGCCTTGCCGTGATCCGGGGGAGCGTGGTGCGCGTGAGGGTGGTGCTGCGCCTGAGGCGGCGGAGGCGTCGGCCTGTGCCCGGGCAGAGGCATGCCGGCGCTGCCAAACAGGGGCCGCTCGATGCTCCACTGGGTGTTTTCGCCAAACAGCGGGCGGCCGCCGGGTGCGGCGTCCTTCCACGTGGCCAGCAGCTCCTCCATGCGCATCTTGGTGGGCTGGTCGACCAGGCGGTACGACTCGAGAAAGATGGTGACGATGCGTTCTGCCCAGAGGCTGGTGTAGGGCTGGCCGATGTTCTTGCAGATCGAGTCCAAGAGGTAGAGGCTCGGAAGCCGGATCGAGGGGTGCGACTGCCGTGGTCCAAGGGTGAGGTCGAGAAGCGTGCGGTCAGCATCGTGGATGTGAATCGGGTCGGTGCAGGCGGGCCTACGAATGCGCGGCCAGGACTCACCTGCATGATGTGGTCGTCGAGCGACTTGGCCACGACGCTGGCCATCCGGTGGATGTGCTCGTGGGCGATGATGGTGAGGTTGTTGATGATCGGCTTCGAGTTCCAGGTGAGCGCGGCGAGGTGCTCCCGGAACATGCGAGCAAAGGCATCCGGGTTGGTGGCGATCAGCAGAGGGTCGTGACCGCCGACGTGCCCCTGACCCATCGACGAGGCCTGGGGCGGGGGGCCACCGTACTGAAGGGGCGCGCCATAGGCCTGGCCAGGTGGGGTTGGTCGGTGCGCCGCCGGGTGCGTCGGGGGCGGTCCAGCGTAGGTGGGCGGCGGCCCGGCGTACGGAGGCTGCGGGGGAGCGCCAAAGTTCTGACCGGCGTACATTGTGGCGGCAGTAGTCGATGCGAAACGGCGGAAGGAGGTTCACCCAGCCGAAGCGGGTGCGAGTGGCGGAGAAGTATCGTGAAGCGCGACCGACCTCGTTTGATGGGCGTTCGGCGGCCGAAGCTTGCTCGATTGGCCGGCGAGAGGCGGATGTCCTGCGTTGTGAGCTCCAACGCTTTGGTCCTTGCGAACGACGAGGAGGACAAACAGCTGGATGTGTGCCCGTCAGCTAGATGAAACGTCGCCCTCGAGCAGAGCGACTCTTGTCCGGCAGCCAGACGATCGGCTCAGTGCTCTGGAGCCAAGAAGACAGGTATGGGCAACGTCTGAGCGACGGCAGCCAGGACCAGACTCGACGAGCGGAGCGAGCGAAACGAGGCAAAGGACAGAGCAGCCAATGACGAGCGTGGCAAAGGGCGATGCTTCTACCTCTGAAGCACTGATCCGTGGGCAGAGAGTCCAAGGCGGCTGGGCCAAAGCTCGGACGGTGTTTCGCCGCCGACCTTGGAGCAGGGCAGCCTGTGCAGATTGAGGAGGATCCCGCAGGCAAAGCCTTCAACACACGAGCAAAGGCGGTCCAGGGCGGACGAGGAGGATACTACGGCCAGAGCAAATGGAGCGGACCGGCACGGCAGCAGGGCTCAACGAACGCGAATGCTCAGCGGCTTCTTTACTCGTCTCTGGTGGACCGGCAGGAAAGAGAGTGCTCAGTCTGCGCGATCGCCGACGAGTCGAACGACACAAGGGGGAATGCAGGCGGGGGTCCGGACAAGGATGCTCGCGGGCCGCGGCAGCGACGTCTTGGCGCTGGGTCCGCTCACTGGATCGACGAGGCGCGGGTCGTGAGTGTGTGCTCTGTCTCTCGATGTGCGCAAGATATCTTCAACGAGAGACGGAGAGACGGAGACGGAAAGAGAGAGATGGAGAGAAGGAGAAAGAGTGGAAGGGATGCAGGGAAAGGCAACTGCGGGCCCACAGAGGAGCAGGCGGCAGCGCAATGTGCGGCACTTGAGGTGAGCTGGTCGATGTCGTTCGCCAGGGCACTCGGCGGCCTTCTCAGCGAGGAGACAATCGCGAGGCGGTGCTGTACGTTTTGGCTGCCTTACGAGGTGTCAGGCAACAGGCAGAGGTGGGTGAAAAGGGAGGCGGGAAGGTGGCGATGGATGGAGGTAGAAGGGAAGAAGGGGTGCGCGCGCGCCGATGGGCCCCACCCGCTTGGCCCGGCCCTGCCTGCCTGCCTGCCTGCCTGGTTTTGAATTCGAGCGCAGCCCGGCGGAAGCGGCACCAACGTCAGCAGGCGCGGGCAGGCAGCGCACAGCCTGACCTGCTGGCCATCGTCACCCGGCCGATAGGAAGAAACGTCGTCCGCCGCCGTGACTCGGCAAAGGTCCGAAGCCGGGCAGCGCAGCGCAGCCAAGGCACGGACCGAGTCGGGCGGGGCTCCTCTTCGACCTTTGCCACCACCATCGATCTCGCTCCTCGACCTCCCTGGCCGCCCCACTCGCTCTTCCGCCAGCATGTCTTCGATCGCAGCAGCTGTGCCTCCGGCGCCGCTCCCGCGCCACGGCAGCGGAAACGGCGCTTCGCAGCGCGACTTTGCCGTCGGCACCTCGATCCCCGCCAACCTGCCCCACGCCGTCTCGGTCTCGCTCCCGCTCTGGCAGGACAATGTCGACTACGAAGAGGGGCGCCTCTCGCAGGTCATGGAGACAGGCTACCCGCGCTTCTTCATCCACAGGAGCATCCAGAAACTCGCCGCCCACCTCACAAAGAAGTTTGCCCAGCCCGGCGAACAGTGCATCCTCCTCCCCACCGAGGTGGTCGCCAACCGTTGCCGGGACTTTATCCGCAGCCAGCATGCCAAGCTCCAGACGCCTTCGTCGCCGCACACGCCCGCCTCGGTTCGCGTCGTCCGCTTCTCGATCGTGGAACCTGCGCTGCTCCAGAACCCCGACCCTTCCGCCCCCGGTCCATCTCAACCCCCGGCATCGCAGCCAGCCAACGAACCCGTCACGCACTACATCTTCATCGCCTTCTTCCCCGGAGAACTGTTCCCCCTGGCCAAGAGCTACTGGCAGCATACTGGCGATGGCATCTCGAGCCGCAAGGCCGAGCGTTGCTTGCACCTCCTCGAGCAGAGCGGAAGCCTCGAAGACGAAACGATCGGCTCGCCAACTGCGGCCGCCACTACCGCCGCCGGCGCTGACAGTGCATTCGCCCAGAAGCAGCAGCAGCAGCAGCAGCATGCGCATCATACCGACACTTCAGCGACCACAGATGGCCGCGGCGGGTACTCTGGAAAGCGCTTCTACAACCGATACGCTCGGAACGGCAGCATTTCGACACCCGTCAGCATGACCCCCTCGCCGTCGAGCAGCGGCTTGCTGCCGCCCAAGCATACTGCATCCGACGCTGCGACTACCGGCGCGCCGGCATCGGCCTTGCTGCCTGCCTCCGGTGCTGCCGCTGCCTCGACCGATGAGAGGATCACGTCCGACCTCACCACCTACCTCGAGGAGCGGTACGGCCGCAACCTGCCCGCTGGCTCGGCCCCGCAGGCCAAGCGAGCACTTCGTCGACGCATCGCGGGAACGCTCTTGTCCGACCGTACCGAACGTAGCGGCGAGGCGCCCTCGGACGCCACCGGCGAGACCAGCCGGACGGGGACGGGCGTGACCGAGGACGAGGTGTACCTCTACCCGACCGGCATGTCGTCCATCTTCCATGCTCACCAGCTGGCCATGCTTGCGCGCACCCTCGACGACCCCACCGCCGCGGTGGGCAAGAGCATCTGCTTCGGCTTTCCCTACACCGACACGCTCAAGATCCTGCAGAAGTGGGGGCCCGGCTGCCACTTTTACGGCAACGGCCTCGATTCGGACCTCGACGACCTCGAGAAGCTGCTCGAGTCGCGGCGGACGTCGACGGCCGGCGAGGCGCCCATCCTGGCCCTCTTCTGCGAGTTTCCCTCGAACCCGCTGCTCCGCTCGCCCGACCTGGTGCGCATCCGCACCTTGGCGGACCGGTACGACTTTCTGGTGGTCGTCGACGAGACGATCGGCAATTTCGTCAATGTTGAGGTGCTGCCGTACGCCGACGTGCTCGTCTCGTCGCTGACCAAGGTGTTTTCGGGCGACGCCAACGTCATGGGCGGCAGCATGGTGCTCAACCCGCGCTCGCGCCACTTTGACCGGCTCAGGCGCGCGCTGGCCGCCCACTACCAAGACACCTTTTTCGACGAGGACGCCCTGTTCCTCGAGCGCAACTCGCGCGACTTTGTCAAGCGCATCGTCAAGATCGACGAGAACACGCGCGCCCTCACCGACATGCTCCACGGCGAGAGGCAGCGGCCGGGCGCGGCCATTAAGCGCGTCTTCTACCCGCGCTTTGTGGCGAGGGACAACTACGAAAAGTGCCGCAGGAAGCAGGCGTTCGCGCCTGGCCTCGAGATGCAGCCGCCCGCCGACAACGACGACGGGTCCGGTTCGGCCGCGGCGGCGGCCGGGGGAGGGTATGGCGGTCTGTTTTCGCTCACCTTCCACAGCCTCGAGGCGTCCAAGGCGTTTTACGACACGCTGCAGTGCGCAAAGGGCCCCTCGCTGGGGACCAACTACACGCTGGCCAGCCCCTACACTATCCTGGCTCATTACACCGAGCTCGACTGGGCGCAGCAGTTTGGCGTCGAGACCGGCCTGGTGCGCATCAGCGTCGGCCTGGAGGACAAGCAGGAGCTCCTCGACATGTTCACCAGGTCCGTCAAGGCCGCCGAGCGGGCCATGGGTCAGCAGTAGGCGGCGGCAGAGACGAGCGCCAGCACCGCCGCGTCTGTCCCGCGTGTCGGCGCAGTGCGCAGTGCAATCGAGTGGTATACCTGCGGGCCGTCCGTGTGTCGTGTGCTGTGCTCGTGGGCAGATGTCGGGCGGGCTGCAGATTGGAAGGCGGAAGAGGGCTACAAGTACACGGGGGCCTACCAGGCCCCCCTGGGGCAGACTCGTCGATGGAGGTCGAGTCGGCGGCGCTAGGACGCCGGGTTGGGCCTGACTTTTGGCTGTCGGTTGCGTCGAATCGAGAAGATGGGCCAGGGGGGTGGGTCAGCGACCGTGCACCGCCTCGTCCCGCGCCGAGAGCGACTCGGCAACTCACCTTGCAATCCTCCCAGGCCGCCTTGATGTGGATCCGGACGTTGCCCTCTCCGCCCCGGCCCACCTCGCCCACCTCGCCCGCACCGGGGCCCGGATGACGCGTGTCTTCGATGTTCTCGGCGCCGCTGGCGATGGCGAGGCGCATCCCGTCGCTGCTGAAGCAGCCGGCGCTCAGCGGCGAGGGCAACCGCGGGTACTGCCGGATCCGCTTCTTGGCCGCCGCGTCCCAGATGCTGCAGATGGCATCGCCGCCGATCGAGGCAAAGGTGCCGTGCCTGTGCGGGTCGTGGTCGAGGCGCAAGCGCGAATGAAAAGGAGGGAGGTCGGAATGTCAGGTCGCACGTTCGTGCCCGGGCGATCCCCTTGGGCACGACCGCGTACTCACACCGGGTGGAAGGCCATGGCGTTGACCGGGTAGACGGTGTCGATGCCGTCGACGGCCTGGCGGTGGCACTTGAACGCGTACTTCTTGGCCTGGGCCTCGGGCGTGGGGTCAAAGAACTCGACGGCGATCCTTCCCTCGACGGAGCTGGTGGCGTACCCGTCGCCGGCGGGCATGCAGCGGATGTCGCGGATCATAAACTTGAGGCTGCTCTCGCGCTTCTGCTCGGGCTCCCAGTCGCTCTCCTTGACCTCCTGGCCGGCCTGGGCGCGGTCCAGCGTCTGGCGGAGCTTGTCCAGCTCGTAGATCCAGACGCCGCGACCAGTCATGCCTACGACGAGCCGCGGGGTGCGGTCCACCTCGACCCTTGCGCCGTTGGCCGACGCCGAGACGGGCCTGGTCTCGGCGGGCGAGGAGGCAAAGGGCGGCGAGAGGTCCATGGCCAGCACCTTGTCCGGCACCGAGAGCGTGCGGAGGTGGCGCGGCGGAGACGAGAGCGGGTCCCAGATCTGGATCGTCCGGTCCCAGCTCGCGCTGATCAGCAGTCCGGTCTGCGGGCAGAACCGGATGCGGCTGACGGCATTGCCGTGCTTGCCCAGGATGTTGGTCTGTCCCGTCTCGAGGTTGAGGCTGGCCGCGCGGTTCGAATGGACACGGTCGATGTTAGCTTTCGTCGCGCTCCTCTTGACAGGCCCTGCTGGATTGCTGCGACCACCATCACACTCACAGCCTCACTCTCCGGTCCAAGCCTCCACTTGCGGCCAAGGTGTCGTTGATCCAGCATACGTCGAGCACGGCGGCTTCATGCTCGAAGACCTGGACAAGGCGTACACCTTGCGAGTCCTGGGCATAGGAGAGGTCGTAGAGGCGTACGAGGCGGTCCCAGCTGGCGACGAGGAGCTGCCCTGCGCGCTCGGGCGCGTGGTTGGGGCTGAAGGCCATAGCCGAGACGGGATCCTGGGGCCGCTCCTTGAGCTCATAGTCGGCGAAGGCTGTTGGTGTCGTCATGCTGGCGTGGGTGAAGAATGCGATCCGGCAGACTAGGCGGGCCGGTGGCGAAAAGAGGGTGAGGATGAGGAGATGAGTTTGGTCGTGGAACGATAGCAAAGCCCAGAAGGTCGAGCGAGGTGTTGGTCTCGAGCCCTCAGCGCCCGCCCCAAACACCCCAACCGCCCGCTGCGCTTTTGCTCGCCCCGCCCGACAGCGCGAACGCCTCGGCTTGAGCGCCGACTCCCGATCACGCGTGGAGGCAGGCAGGCGAGGCGAGGAGGCCGGGCCAGACCGATACCATGACACCACGACACCACCTCCCCTCTTTCCTCACGCCGACTGTGACACCACTCAACGACCCTCGTCATGCTGGCATCGACACCGCTGGCTGCGACTGCGCGATCTGCGCTCCGGCGCGGCTCTGGCGCGGCTGCGGGCCGACAGCCGCTGCTTCTCGCCTCGGCAGCCCCGACGCTCTCACCGATACGGGCTGGCGCAGCGACGCAGCCGGGGACAAGATACGCCTCCAACCGCCCGTCTGGCTCGGCGAGCCCGTCCTCGTCGCGCTCGTCCAAGATCAGCCACCCTGCCTTTCGCAGCGGCAACCGCGCAACCCCATCCTCGAGCACAGCCACCTCGTCGGATCGATCCGCCGACGACGACGCCGACGGCAGCGAGCCGAAACCGGGTGACCTGCCTCCGCGCAAGGGACCGCTGCGCGACGAGGAAATCGCCCGGCGCGCCAAGCACGTCCGCCTCGTCGATCCAAAGACTGGCTCCCTCGCCGGGCCCTTCCCCGTCCTCGAGATCCTCGCCAAGCTCGACCGGTCGCGCTACCGCATCGAACAGGTCGTGGCCGCCGTCCGCCCCGCCGACGATGCGTCTCCGCCGCCCCCGCCGCCCCCGCCGGGCGACTCGACCAGGACCGTGGCCGAGATGAAAGAGTACCCGATCTGCAAGCTCATCGACAAGAAGGAGGACTTCAATCGCCAGCGCGACCTCAAGCGCAAGCAGAAGGCCAACGAGGCCTCGAGCCCCTCGGCCGCCGGCCAGAAGGAGGTGCAGCTTACCTGGACCGTGGCTGGCAACGACCTCTCTCACAAGCTCTCAAAGGCCCGCAAGGAGCTCCTCAAGGGATCCCGGATCAACGTCGTCATCACGGCAAAGTCCGGGAGCAAGCGCTACGTGCTCGGCAGGGACGCCGCAGAGGATGAGAAGCGCGCATCCCTGCTCCGCAGCGTCGAAGACTTCCTCTGCGACGGAGAGGAGCTCGACCAGGCAGCCGATGCCCCTGCCGCTGATGCTGCCGCCGCCGTCGATGACGCCGAGCCAGCAGCGGGCCACGCTCGTGGCCCACCGGTCGGCAGGCGGACCGGCGAGGTCGTGTGGCAGCGGGGCGGCTCAGCCGTCGTCAGCTTCGAGCGCATCGACCGGGGCAAATAGCAGCAAGCATATGGAGGACTCAAAATCATGTAATATTAAAACAATGCTGACGAAGGAGAATGAACAGGCCGAAGCCGCAGTGGGACAGGGATGGCAGAGGCAATCTAGGAGAGGAAGAGAGGATGAGGGGAAAAAGGGCGTGTGCCCCACTCTCGGCCCCGCCTAGAGCCACTCGATGGTGGCCGGGGGCTTGGACGAGATGTCGAGGACGACGCGGTTGACGCCCTGCACCTCGTTGGTGATGCGGTTCGACACCTTGGAGAGGAACTCGGGCGGGAAGGGGAACCAGGTTGCCGTCATAAAGTCGGTGGTGGCGGCGGCGCGCAGCGCAATGACCTGGTCGTAGGTGCGCTTGTCGCCCTGGACGCCGACGGCGCGGACGGGGAGCAGGACGGCAAAGGCCTGGCTGATCTGGTCGTAGAGGCCGGCGGCGCGGATCTCCTCGATGTAGATGCTGTCGGCGTGCTGGAGGATCTTGACCTGCTCGCGCGTCACGGGCCCGAGGATGCGGATGGCCAGGCCCGGGCCGGGGAAGGGGTGCCTGCCGACCAGGTGGGCCGGGATGCCGAGGAGGCGGCCGAGGGCGCGCACCTCGTCCTTGAACAGCTCGCGCAGCGGCTCAATGAGCTTGAGCTTCATGTCCTCGAGCAGGCCGCCGACGTTGTGGTGCGTCTTGATCGTGGCCGAGGGGCCCTTGAAGCTGATGCTCTCGATGACGTCCGGGTACAGGGTGCCCTGGAGCAGGTACTCAAACTTGCCCTTGGCCTCCTGCGGCTTGCCCTTGGCGAGCGCCTCGGCCTCCTCGTCCTCGGCCTGCTTCTCGAGCTTGGCCACCTCGGCCTCAAACACCTCGATGAACGTGTTGCCGATGATCTTGCGCTTCTTCTCGGGGTCCTCGACGTCCTTGAGCTTGCCCAGGAAGAGCTCGGAGGCGTCGACGACCGTCAGGTTGACGCCGAGGTCCTTGGACAGCATGTCGTACACCTGGGCCGCCTCGTTGGCGCGCAGCACGCCATTGTCGACCATGACGGCGTGGAAGCGGTCGCCGATAGCCTCGTGCATCAGGCGGGCGGCGACGCTGCTGTCGACTCCGCCCGAGATGGCGCCGAGCACCTGGCCCTTGGGGCCGACAATCTCGCGGATGCGCTTGATCTCCTTGTCGATGAACGTCTCCATCGTCCAGTCGCGCTTGCAGCCGCAGATGGTGATGAAGTTGTCAAACAGCTCGGTGCCGCGAGCGCTGTGGGTCACCTCGGGGTGGAACTGGACGCCGAAGATGGGCTTGGTCTTGTGGGCCATGGCGGCGAAGGGCGCCGTGGGGGTGCGGCCGATGATCTCAAAGTCCTCGGGAGCCTTGGACAGCTGGTCGCCGTGCGACATCCAAACCTCGACCTTGCCCTCCTGGCCCTGGAAGAGGGCGTCGAGGTGGGCGTTGCCCGTCTTGACAATGTCGACCATGGCGTGGCCGTACTCGCGCTTGTCGTGCGGGTCGACCTTGCCGCCGTGGTTCCAGGCAATCTCCTGGAGGCCGTAGCAGATACCAAAGACGGGCACGCCCGCGGTGAAGACGTCCGGGTCGACGCGGGGCGCGCCGTCGTCGTAGACCGAGAACGGCGAGCCGGACAGGATGATGCCCTTGGGCTTCCAGTCGAGGTCCTTGATCTTCTGCGTGCAAGGCAGCATCTCGCAGTAGACGTTGAGCTCACGGCATCGTCGGGTAATGAGGTGCGAGTACTGCGACCCAAAGTCGAGGATGAGGATCGAGTCGTACTGGCTGTGGATGGCCTCAGTCATGTTGGGCAGAGGCGAGGCCTATGGGTAGGGAACGGAGCTGGTATATGGCGGGTCGAAAAGGGAGAGGGGAGGTTGAGAAGGATGGGAGGGGTATGAGTGGGCCAGCAGCAGGAGCAAGACCAGGAGAGAGAGAGGGAGGGAGTGAAGCGAGTGGAGCCCACCGAGGGCGAGGAGCCAGACCGGCTGACTTTCTTCCAGGCGGCCGTGGTACGCTGGCCCTGACTCGGCGGGCACGCTCCAGCCCAACCCGTCAAAGCTGCGTTTTCAAGAATTTTTTTGGCGTCCCACCCCGCATCCGACCGGAGCCGAGCGAAGCCCGCCAGCTTCGACTTCCGTCTCCCGCCGCCGGAAACTCGCCCTCCACGCGGCCCAGCCTCGACTGGCGCCTCTTACGCCACCCTCGCGAGCTCCCCAGAGGTGGGACTGTTGGCCCTCATCCGGTCAGAGACGACACCACCACCTTTGCCTTGGCAGGACCGTACGCTCGAGGAAGGGAACTGCTCATCAATGCTCACGGACTCAGCAATAGACAGGCCCGACGACGTAGAGAGATCGGCCGCGGCACCGCCCGTCATCCTCACCCTGATCCGCCATGGAGAGACGACGGCCAACCTGGCACGCCTCCTCCAAGGCGTAGCCGACTCGCCCCTCACCGTCTTTGGGCAGGCGCAGGTGGATGCTCTGGCCAGTGCCTTTGCATCGACTCTCGATCCGCTTGCAACGCCTCTCGAAGCGCAGGAAACGCCAAGCAGGGCCGCCAAGGCTGGAGCGTCGAGGCTGGACCTGCCGCCGCCCACCTTGGTCGTCTGCAGCCCGGTAGGCAGGGCCAGAAAGACGGCCGAAGCCGTCTACAAGGCGTGCGGAGGTGTGGCACCGGCAGAGACCCTCGTGGACGCTTCGTCGGACGATATGGCCCGCACCGCAAGGCTGCTCGATGCACATCGGCGGCCGCCGACGCGGGATGGCCTGCGCCTGATCGTAGATCCCGGTCTGGCCGAGCGCGACTTTGGCCCCTATGAGAGCACGCGCAACCGGCAGCATGTGGCTGGCTTCGAAAGGGGCAGGGGCAAGGGCGAGGACAAGGCAGCCTTCAAGGCGAGGGTGCGCAGCGTGGGACGAGAGTGGATCGAAGCGGCCACGGCGCTGTCGCAGCAGCTACGGCAGGATACCCGCGTCGACGACATCGACGGCGTCGCCGGGGCGCAGACGGCGGCGGCGGCGGCGGCGGCGGCAACGCCGCACCTGGTGCTCGTCAGCCATGGCATGTGGATCTCGTCGTTCCTCAACCTGCATCCGCCGACGACGCTGCGGCGGGTACCCGGCCAGCCAGACTTCCTTCCGTTCGCCCACAACACGGGCATCTTTTCCCTCTCGGTCGAGGCGGCAGAGGCCGGAGGAGTCGCAAGGGCGAAGACGACGCTCTTCAAGGCCAACGACGTCCAACATCTCGCCAACGTCAAGCGCCAGCGCGGTGGGATAGGGCGGGTGGCGCATGACGAGCGGCAGACCAAGCTGCAGGGCTTCTTTGCTCCCCTCGGCACCAAGCGCAGGGCGGAGGAGCCGGTGGCGGCGTCGGCCTCTGTGCCGGGCGAGGCGAGCGGCCCCGTCGCGACAGAGGGCAGCAACAAGAAGAGGGCAGCGGCGCCGGTCGTAGCGGAGGCGATAGAGGGCCAGATCGAAGAGGGGAGCTGAAGGCCGGCCAGAATAGAAGAGCCCGTTAGAATGTGCGGCGAACGAAGTGCGGCAGGATGGAAGACGACGCCAGTCTGGCTTGGAGAGCATACGTGAGCGAGCGCAGCATGGCGTTGTGATTGAGGGCTGTGATGAGGGCTGCGAAGGGCGAGGCCGGGCCTCCAACCGCTTTGACCTGGCTCGCCCGAGCGCACCCCTCCACATTCATCATCATCACGCGCGGACGGCCCATCCCGACGCACGCACGCGGGGCGGCCCGTTTGCGCCTCGGCCTCAGCCCCGCTGCACGCCCGCCGTGGCCTCGTCTGCCTGAATGCGACAGGTGGCCGCTCGACACCCTGCCTACCCCTCATCAACCATCATCCCCGTCGAGCCATAACAAGCCCCGCCACCTCGAATAATCGCAGCCACAGGACCCCATCACCGATCAGTACCAGCACGAGTACCGCATTCTACCGCCCCCTCACCTGCCACGCTCTGCACACGGCTCCATGTCCGACCCCACACCCGCCGACCGACCAGCTGGCGGCGGCGGCGGCGGCGGCGGCGGCGGACCGTCTCTGGTCTTCTGCCATCAGTGCGGCATCGAGGTGCGCCCTCTGATGGCTCCCGACCCGACCTGCCCGCGCTGCAACGGCCAGTTTGTCGAGGTCATCGAAGAAGGCTCCGGCGGACACCCGCGCGACCTCCACTCCTTCTTTGGCGACGAGCTCAACGACGAAGACGACGACGAGGCAGCATACATGGCCCACACCGCTGGCGCCGGAGGGCCGTTCGGGAGGATGCCCGATGGCGGCTTCGGCGTGCCGTTCGGTGGCGGCGCTGGCGGAGCGCGGCCCGACCTCGGTGGCCTGATACAGGGCCTGCTCGGTGCCGTGGCTGCCAACAGAGCGACGGGCCGACAGCAGCAGCAGCCGTCAAGCCCAGGTGCAGCCAGGGACCAAGGCCGCGGCAGCAACCCCGGACCGGACGACGATGGGTCGGGCCGCGACCGCGGGTCGTTCCAGCAGAGACAGGGCACCTCGCAGTTTGGCCCGCTCAACATCCAGTGGGGCTTCCAGTACGGCAGCGGATCGTCGGCAGATCGCCATCGACAGGAAAACCGAGAAGGCGACAGAGATGGCGGCCAGGCCGGACGCACGACGACGCAGGGCGTCCCGCCGCTGTCCGACTTCCTCCGCACCGCTTTCGGGCCTCGGGACCTCGACCCGCAGCCCGCCGCTGGCCGAGAGGACAACGATACGCACTTCCACGACGACGGCATGGGCGGTGCTGGCTCCGCTTCCGACGGCCGCCGCTTCAATCACGACAACCAGGGTGGCCTGGACGATGGCGGACCGAGGCGCGACGACCTGCCGCCGGAGCTGGCCGGGCTGCGCAACCTCTTCACTGGCCTGTTTGGCGGCAACCTCGATGGTGGCGGCCTGGTCTTTGACTTCCTCGGCGGAGGTGGCGGTGGCGGTGGCGCTCGAGGCCAGTGGGGAGACTACGTGCTGGGCCAGCAGGGGTTGGACGACATCATCTCGCAGCTCATGGAGCAGACGCAGGGCTCAAATGCGCCGCCGCCCGCCGGCGACGAGGAGATCCAGAAGCTGCGACGGTTCAAGCTGAGCGATGCGGACAGAGTCGGTGAGTGCAAGCATCGGTCGACGAGCTGTCCCTGTGTCGATGCGGAAACCCTCGCAGCTGACCGGCGGCCTCGATCCTCCCTCGCTTCGCCCAACAGCCAAAGCCAAGAACCGAGACTGCCCCACGTGCAAGGAGGACTTCCTCCCGGAGGAGCAGCCCGCAGCAGCGCAGCAGAGGGACGAGAGCGATGACCCGCCCGAGCAGGCCGTGGAGGACGAGGAAAAGCAGCAGGAGGACCTTGCCATGATGCCTTGCGGGCACCTCTTCCACGAAGACTGCCTCGTGCCCTGGCTCAAGATGCACGGCACCTGCCCCGTCTGCCGCATCTCGATTGTCAAGCAGGATGGTGCGCAGCACCAGCAACAGCAGCGCGGTGGCCAGCAGTCGACCAGCGCTGCCGCCTCAACGGCAACGACGGACACGGCAGCGGGCCAAGGATCCGTGTCGAACGGTCGGGACGACGAGCCGGCGATCCCTGGCGGGTTCCCCTCGACGAATCCGTTCCTGCGCCGTATGGACCCGCAGCCGGAGCAGCACAGCGGCCGAGCGACGGACCAAGACGAAGAGACGCCAGAGCAGCGAAGAGAGAGGATGCGGGCGGCTGCCGAGGCGAGGCAGCGCGCCCCTGCAGAGGGCGAGCAGGAAGCGACGTCGTCGTCGTCATCTTCGTCGCGGCCACTGTCGTTCCTCCAGCCGGATGAGCTCGACTGACTGATGGGCTCGTGTCAATACCAAAACGTCAGCTATGCCTCTCGCCGGCGCTCGGCGAAGCGCTGGCTGTCGACATTGGAGCGTGCGCCTGGGTCGGATGACAATCGGATTCGGCCATGTGCCCTTTCTGCGTGGCCGGGTGCGACTACTCGTCCTCCTCGCCCCGCCTGTATGCGACCATGGCGTCGATGCGGTGTACATGGGTGCTGAAGCTGCGCAGCTTGACCTGTTCCGCCTGGCCCTCTGCGATGAGCCTGGCGTCTGACTCGGTCCACTCGACTGGCGCCTCGGTGTCGCGATCTGTGTAGGCGAGGATCTGGAAGTGGCCTGCGGGGTGCAGAAGCGGGCGGATCCGAGGGGGGTCCTCGTGTCAGCAGCCACTCGGACGAGGCAAGCAGAGGGATGGGCCGCGCCGGCCTGCTCACAGAGCTCTTCGAGGACGGGAAGGAAGGTGCAGCTGGCGGTGATCTGCTTGATGATGGCGGCGATTTCGGCTCGGATCTGCGCGTCGGTCTTTTGCTTTGCCGCTGGAGGCGCTGCCTTGTCACCTTCTGCTGGTGTTGGTAGCCTGGCGATGAGGCGAAGGGGATCGAAGCGATGGGATCGTTAGCGGAGGGTGAGATCGACATTCTCGGCCCGGGGGTCAAACGTGCCGGGGTCCGCCGCGACTCACTCGTTCTCCTTGCCCTCTGCTGCCGCCGCCGCGGGCGCCTGGTTCTTTTGAAGTACCTCTACGTCAAACTGCCACCTCTCCCTCGTTTCGCCCGTCTCGCGCTCGACGATGGCGACGACGAGGCGGGTGACTTTTCCGCGCTCGAGCCAGTCCTGGAGCTGGTTCATTGCGCGTTCGAGGTAGTCTGCGACGCTGTCGTCGGTGGTGACGAGCATCTGGAGGCCGTACTTTTTCACCGTCTTGAAGTCTTCGGACGGGTAGATGTTGCGCTGGTAGAGGATGGACTGGACGCAGTAGGTGAAGAACTCGTGGACCAGCGACGTCGATCCCTTGAGCGAGAGGTGGGAGCGGGTGGGCGCTGCGGCGAGCGTGCCGGTGCTCGTCGATGGTGCGAGCGACATGGTGCGCGTGTGTCGGGAGTGGATGCAGCGGTCTTGGTTGGTTGCGTGAGCGTGACGCCAAAGGGAGGGAGAGAGAGAGGTAGTGAGGGTAGTGGATGGTGATGGTGGTTGCGTCGGTGGTGGTGGCGGCGGGCAAAAAGTGTTTGTTGGCCGCTGCCTGCCCGCCTGCCTGGCTTGCCTTTGCCGCTGATGATGGCCGCGTGTGTTGGTTTACGGGCGGGCGTGGCTAGGCCAGGCCAGGCCTGGCTCCCCCTGCCTGCCTCAAACTCCACACGCGCGCGCGCCTGGCCTGCCTACCTGGCTGCCTTTCAGCCTGACGGCGGCTCGCTCGCCCTCGGCCCAGAAAAAGTCCAACAGAGAGGCTAGGCCTGCAGGCCCGCCAGCAAGGGTGCGCGTTGTCCAGCCGTGGGGTCCTGGCCGGCCCGTGCTCGTTTGGCCCGGCCAACTTGGGCAATGATGGCTCGCGCGCTGCTCCTCCTATCCCGCCGCCACCACCGTGTTCACTCCCGCACCCATCCTTCCACCATCCTTGCTTGCTATTCGATCAGAGGGCGTCTCCAAGAACCATAGGCGCCCATCTGCGTAAACACTGCGCCCGTCTTCTTCCGCCATGAGCCCCACATTAGCAATCACCGCCGCACCGCTCGTCTGATCCGTCTCTCCCCTTGGCCACTTCAACGACCCCCCGAGCGGATCACCTTTGCAAGCACGGCCGCTGCATTCTTTCCGACCGGAAGCTGAGGTCAGTCTAGCCGCCACCGCCACCATGGGCCAGACGGCGTCCACCAGCGGCGCCCGCATGGCCGGCATCTCGAACCTCGTCGCCGAGGTCGGCAACGATGTCCAGTACGAAAAGAGCATGGGCTCGTCGCGCTTCCTCAAGGCCATCAAGGCGCGCCACCGCGGCGGATCCCTGGTCGTAAAGACCTACATCAAGCCCGACCCCACCATGAGCCTGGCCAACCTCGTCAAGCGCCTCCGCATCGAGCGAGAGTCGCTCGCCGACGTGCCCAACGTCCTCACCTACCAAAAGGTCATCGAGACCGAGCACGCCGGCTACCTCATCCGCCAGTGGCTCGCCAGCAACCTCTACGACCGCATCAGCACCCGCCCCTTTCTCAGCCCCGTCGAGAAAAAGTGGATCACCTACCAGCTCCTCTTTGCCATGCGCGACGCCCGCGGCCGAAAGATCCCGCACGGCGACCTCAAGTGCGAAAACATCCTCGTCACCTCGTCCCTCATGGTATACGTCACCGACTTTGCCGCCTCCTTCAAGCCCACCTACCTCCCCCTCGACGACCCCGCCGACTTTTCCTTCTTCTACGACACGTCCGGCCGCCGCACCTGCTACGTCGCGCCCGAGCGCTTCTTTGCTGCTGCGGGGACCGACCTGCACTCGCACGCGCGCGGCACGGCGGGCCTGGACGAGATGCACGCGCCGACGGACGCACAGGGCGGCCGCCTCGACGAATCGTCCTACATGGACTCGCTCGGCCTGTCGAAGCGCAAAGCCAAGGTGACCGAGGCCATGGACGTCTTCAGCATGGGCTGCGTCATTGCCGAGCTCTGGAGGGACGGCACGCCAACCTTCACCCTGAGCCAGCTGTTCAAGTACCGCCAGGGCAACACCGACGTCGAGACGATCCTCGCAGAGATCCCCGACGTCCACGTCCGGGACCTGGTCCGCAGCATGATTGCGCTCCGGCCCGAGGACCGCAAGTCGTTTGACCAGTACCTCTTGGACGGCTACGACCGGGCCTTTCCCGCCAGCTTCTACGACTTCTACCATCACTACCTGGTCGAACTCCAGCGGATCTCGACGCCGGCCTCTCGGCAGGATAGCGGGCCGTCGGGCATGGGCAACCGCATCGTCTCGCAGACCGCGGGCGCTGCTGCCGCAACGCCGTCGATCTCGGGCACCTCGGTCACCGGTGCCGGCCCGCACGTCGAGGCTCGCGCGTCTGATCGGCTATACATCGAGGCCGACGAGCGCATCGAGCGGCTGTACGAGGAGTGGAGCACCATCATGCGATTCTTTGACGACGACGGTGGCGGTCGAGGGGACGAGATGGCCAAGGGTACGCCACGCGAGGCGACAGGGCTTCCGCGTCGATCGTCGACGACGAGCCTGGACCTGCACCGCGATACCGAAGACGAGGGGGCCGACGACGATGCCGCGGCAGCGAGGCAACGGCAACACGACCGGCTCAGCAAAGAGGCCGCCGATCGCTTCGTGCCCGTCCAGCTCCAGATTCCCGGCCTCGAGAGCCAGATTCTCGCGCCGAGGAAGCGGCCGCTGCAGGCGGATGGCACCGCGCTGATCGTGCTCTCGGTGATCCTTGCCAACGTGCGAAACTGCCGCCGCCCTTCGTCCAAGTGCCACGCCCTCGACCTGCTGCTCCACCTCTCGTCGCGCTGGCTCACCGACGAGACCAAGCTCGACCGCGTCATTCCGTTCGTCATTTCGCTGCTCGATGACGAGGCTGTCACGGTAAGGATGGCGGCCATACGCTCGTGCACGCAGCTGCTGCTGATGGTGCGGGTCATCACGCCCTCGAACGCCTCCATTGTGCCGGAGTACATTGTGCCCAACGTCCGGCACCTAAGCCTGGACCCGTCGACTGCGGTGCGCTGCGTCTTTGCGTCCTGCGTCCTGCCCTTGGCGGACACAGGCGAGCGCTTCCTGCAAATGGCCCAGGCCATGCGCGCCGAGGGCGTCTTTGCCATCGAGCGCGACCTCTCTGGCGACTTCCTCGACAGCCAGCCGGACGAGGCCAGCTACGACGCCCAGCTCGTGGTGCTGCAGAACCTGGTCCAGGAGCAGGTGACGACGCTGCTGACCGACCCCTCGGCCTCGGTCAAGCGTGCGCTGCTGGCCGACATCGAGCCGTTGTGCCGCTTCTTTGGCGCGGCCAAGACCAACGACGTGCTTCTCAGCCACATGATCACCTACCTCAACGACCGCAACTGGCTTCTGCGCGAAGCCTTTTTCGAGGCCATCGTCGGCGTCGCCCAGGCGGCCGGCAACCGCAGCCTGGAGGAGTACATCCTCCCCCTGACGACCCAGGCGCTATCCGACTCCGAGGAGCACGTCGTCGCCAAGGTGCTCAACAGCTTCCGCGGCCTCGTCGAGCACGACCTCTTCGCCAAGGACAAGATCCTGCGCGTCCTCGCCATGACCGTCGGCTTCCTGTGCCACCCGAATATCTGGCTGCGCGAGGCATGCGCCGGCCTCATCGCCGCAGCGGCTGCCAAGCTCGATCCGACCGAGCTGTGGGCCGTCGTCTACCCGTCCGTCCGACCCCTGCTGCGCTCCGACATCCACGAGTTCACAGAGCCCGTCCTGCTTGACAGCATCAAGGAGCCGCTGCCTCGGTCCATCCTGCAGGCCGCCATCTCATGGGCCTCGAAGGCCAACAAGACCCTGTTTTGGAAGTCGAGCCCCGAGAGCCGTGACGCGGCCGGACTGCAGAACGGCCTGGCGACCGAGGGTGTGGGGCTGCTGCTCGGCCGCGAGGGCAAGGACGTCGTCCATGCGCCCATCCATCGCACCGACGAGGACGAGGCTCAGCTGGACAAGCTCCGCGCCGCGGGGATGAGCGACGACGACGAGATCAAGCTGGTGGCGCTGCGCGACTACATCCGCAGGGTGTCGAGGCAGTCTTCGCCGTCGCTCTCCAAGGCAGGCAGCAAGGCGGTCGCCGACTGGGCCGAGGTACTCTCGCCGGCGGAATCCGGCGAAGGCCTGGGCCGGATCCGACCGGCAGTCGAGGTCCAGCCGCTCGAGGGTGTCACGCCGCAGACGATCTTTTTCAGTCCCAACCCCGGCTCATCGGCCAGTGCCGCCCTGCAGGCCCCGCTGCGCGACAACGCGTCGTTGATGACTGGCACGTTCCGTTCGCAGGACGATGGGTCTTTCACCGCGAAGGTGGCCAAGCGCAGGCTCATCGGCCAGCGTACCCCTTCGGACGGGTCGCTGCTCAGTCCGATGCACGAGATCCGACGCCGGCTGATCCACGACCAGGCTTCTCGATCCGCATCGGCCATCGCGATGCCTGCCACGCCGGGACCCGTCGAGCCCATCAGCACGACCACCTTCGCGACAAAGGCGGTTCCGGGCAGCAGCATGTCGCCGATCCGCCCAGGTCCAGCCAGTCCATCGCCATCGCAGACGCACACCCGGCTCGGGCCAGGCAAGGCGTCGCCAGCCGTGGCGCCGAGCCCTTTTACGGCCACGGGCACCATGAGCGACCTGGCGTCGCGCCTGCGGAACCTCGAGGTCGGATCGCAGCACGCCGGTTCCAGCCGGGCCACTCCGGCCGACTCGGCCACTCCGACGATCCGCGGCGGAGGAGCAGCGGGAGCAGGCGGCGAGGCTCACGTCGCCGAGGGGTCGACGTTTTCCAGCACCTACGACGGCAACGATCCGTACATCCGGGCACATCTCGAGGTCGTGTACCTCAAGAACTTCCGCGATCGGCCCGAGTTCGGCCCCAAGGTCGCCAAGGGACCGCCGAGGCGCCGGAGCGCCCGCGCCGCGCTGCCTTCGGGCTCGCGGACGAGCTCGTCGAGCAGCAACCGACGGCCCGAAGGCAACCTGATCGCCTACTTTACCGAGCACACGGCGCCCGTTACGTCGCTCGCCGTGTCGCCGGACCACCTCTTTTTTGTCTCGGGATCCGAGGACGGCACCCTCAAGGTGTGGGACACGGCGCGGCTGGAGAAGAACGTGACGTCGCGGTCGCGTGCCACCTATAGCGCGCAGAAGGGCAGCATCACGGCGGTCATCGCCATCGAGGGCAGCCACTGCGTCGCCAGCACGGCGACCGACGGCAGCCTGCACGTGTGGCGCATCGACGTGAGCCAGAGCTCGTCGATCCCGCGGTACGCCAAGCCAAAGCTGATCAGCAACTTCCAGCTGAGCACGCCTCGCGAGTACGCCACGTGCCTGGTCGAGAGCGTGTCGGACGCTGCGTCGATCCTCATCCTCGGAACCACGCACAGCCGCCTGACGGTGCTCGACCTGCGGACGATGCAGGTGCTCAAGACGCTGCGCAATCCGGTCGAGCACGGGCCCATCTCGTGCCTCTGCATCGACCAGAAAAAGGCCTGGCTGCTGGTGGGCACGCTGGGCGGCAAGGTGTCGCTGTGGGATCTTCGGTTCGGGCTCTTGCTCAAGAGCTGGGACGTGGGCGCCACCGCCGACGGCGCGGAGGCCAAGTCGGGCGGCGCCGGGCTCTTTCGCGTCAACGGGATCGCACTGCATCCCAGCAAGGGGGCAGGACGCTATGTGTTGGTCGCATCGGAGCGCTTGCCGGAGTCGCCAGCGGCGCGGTCGCGTGGGAGCAGCCAGCATGACGACGCGTCGAGCCCAGCGGACGGTCGTACTGAGGCCCAGCGGCAGCGGCATCCGCGCGCCGACTCGACCGAGGTGTTGATCGAAACCTGGGACATTGACCGAGGCCTTCGCGTCGAGACGTTCGAGGCGGGGCCGTTTCCTTCGACGGGCGTCGCGAGCGAAGCCCGGCCGACGATGCTGGCACCCGCCTCGGCCGCTGCTCTATCGACAGAAGGCGCCGCCCCACCATCGGCGCTTTCGGCGGCGGCAGCCGTGGGCAACACTCTTGGCGCAGCGGCGGCCATCGAGCAGCTCATACAGCAGCAGAGGGCCATGCTTGCCAGCTCCGTGGCCCCATCTCCAAGTCCAGGAGCTGATGGCGAACGGGTCAACAGCGGCTCCGGCTCGACGAGCGACGACGACGACGACGACGACGACGATCTCCGCGACGACTTGCTGGCATCGCGGCCCGAGATGCGGACGGGCGCGCGGATGCGCGAGATTCTTCGTCCGCCCGCTGCATCGAGCTGCCCGGTGCGGGGCCTGTACGTGAGCCTGGACGGCTACGTCTCGTCGTCGATGGCATCGGCGACCTCGACGGCGGGCAACGCGCAGCTGGCCGGGGGATGGCTGGATGCGGGCAAGCTGGCGGCGGAAGCGGACGATGCGCACGCCAACGCGCCGTCACAGGGCAGCGGCGGTGGCGGTGTGGCGGGCTACATGCTGACCGCTGGCGAAGATCGCAAGATCCGATTCTGGGATCTGGGCAAGGTCGAGAAGGGCGTGTGCATCGGCACTGTCGACGAGAAGAGCGAGTTTCGGTCGTTTGCAGGCGGAGGCAGGGCACAAGGGCGAGGCGCAGCCAGGACCGAGGCCGAGGCCGAGGATGAAACGGCGACGGCGGCGGACGCTCAAAGGGACGAGGTCGTGTCTGCGGGCGTGGCGACGACGACGACGATGACGACGGCGGCGGCGGCGGGTCCGACGAGGCACATTCACCACCTGTACGTGGGCGGCTCGGCGCGGGCGCAGATGCGCAGCCCGCTGCTGGCGCACCCGCAGACGCAGGCGGCCAACGCGCTGAGCCGGGTGCACAAGGATGCCATTACGGCGCTGGCCGTCATCGAGCACCCGTTCCGGTGCATCGTGGCGGGCGATCGCGCGGGCTGCCTGCGCGTGTGGGAGTAGGGCGGCGGCGACGGCGCGCCCGTCTTTGTTTTGCCCACGCATCGCCACGATGCACCCCTATCTGTCATTTACTGCGGGTCCCGCTCCTAGCTCGAGCAGTGGCGGTGGCGGTGGCGGTGGCGATGGCGGCCATGTCGCTCTGTCGTTGATCCTTTTACCCTTGCCCGGGAGAGAGGCCAAAGCAGGCATGTGATTTCATCTGACTCTGAGCCAGGCGGTCAGGCGAGGCCTGGGGACGAGGGGCAGGCGCCCGCATGCGCATCCGTTTTGAGGCCGGAAAGGCGACGGCGGCGCAAGCAGGCAGCCAGGCACGATGGCAAGCTAGAGGCAGGGCATTTTGTGTCTGCCTGTGCCAGCGGTCCAGCAGCAGCATCGGGCAGACTTGTGCGAGTAGTGTGTTGCGCTGGTCAGGACATCCTGTCTAGCCTGGTGGTCCGACTGAGTCGCTCGCGAGTCGGCCCTCGATCTATCTACCTCTACCTGACCCACTCTGGACGGCTAAGAGGGGCGGGCGCGCAGCAGCTGGACTGGGGCGGGGCAGCGGGCAGAGCGAGGCTGGCTAGGGCGGGCGTAGGGCCTGGCTGGGGCAGTCCAGGGCTGGGGCAGGCTCGACCAGTCCAGGGCAGGGCAGGGCGGGGCAGCGCAGCGCAGGACCGACGAGCGCGCCCGGGCCTCTTGTCGCCCCAGGCTGGCCGACACCCCACGCGACCCTCCCTCTGCTGCCGCGCTTCCACCTTTCCCGCTCGCCCGCTCTCCCGCTCTCCCGCTCTCCCGCTCTCCCGCTCGCTCCAGCAACAACAAGTGAGATGGCCAACAACGTCCCGTCGCAGCCCCTAACATCCCTCTGCTCCACCATCAGCACCGCCGCAACTCGCAAACCCCGCCACCGCATCCTGGCAAACCAGCAAACCAGCAAGCCAGCAAAGCAAAGCAAAGCGAGAGGAACCCACCATGCAGCCCATCGACACGACCCAACTGGCGCCGCTGCTGTCCCAACTGCGGCGCTACACGCGCCAGCACGCCTCGTCGCCGCCAGACGAGCAGGTCGACCTCTGCCTCGTCAGCCGCGACGGCGGTCTGCACCTCGTCGACAGCGCCCTCTTTAGCCACGCCGTCCGCACCGAGCTCCTCGCCACGGCCGCGCCCGGCCCCGAGCCCGGCGTCCGCATCGCCACCGTGACCGACTCTTCGGATGAAATCGAGACCGTGCTCCTCGCCCGTTCCAACGACGTGTCGAGCCAGGAAGAGGTCTACGAGTGAGTGGCGCGAGTAGCGTTCAGGCAGAGGAGGGGTCGCGTGTCTGTGATGAGGTGGGGTCGCGTGTCGCCCGACGGGCCGCCGGGTACGAAGAGCGCATCCTGATGGCCATCCCAACGTCACCTCTTTTGCTCTTCCTCGCCCGATGCTGCCTGTGTCTTCCATCCTCACATCTGTCATCTCTGTGTCCGCCCTGGCCCGGCCCGGCAGCCGCATCAGCCGGCTCGACGCGCGCGACACCGTGTTTCTCATGGAGCGGTTCGCGCGGTACGAGTGCTGGGGGTTCGAGGTGCGCATCTGGGCGCAGCTGCGCGATCGCCTCGAGGGCCGGGACCGCCACCTGCTCGACGACGCCAAGTGGCTCTCGGGCGTCTATGCGCAGGCCGAGGCGCTGGAGCGCTGGGAGGTGTGCGAGTTTCTGTGGCCCCACTGCCGCTGCTGCGCCATGTTCGGCGGTGGCGGTGGCGAGGAAGGCGGTTTTGATCGCGAGGTGGACGTCAAGCGCAGGCGTCTTTGCTAGGCGGGGCGGGAGGTGACTAGGGATGGATGGAGAGGGGCCACGAGGGCAGGGTAGGAGGAGGGCGACAAGGAAGGACGAGGTGGCACAGCCTGGTCGTCGCCTTGCATCGCTCGCTGGTTGGCAGCGTGTTCGGGCGTGGGCGGTCGTTGGCTCGCTTTCGGCCTCAATCTGTGCACTGCTGGCCAGCTTGTCTGCTTGTCCGTTTGACGGCGTCCGGGGCTGGAGGCCAAGCAAGCCAGCAAGCAAGCAGGCGTCCGACGTCGCCGCGGTCCCCCTTTTCCTCGCCCTTTTTCGCCGAATTCAAAGTGGCACGGTCCACCCGCAACCAGGCCTCCCTCCACACCGGGGGGCGGCCCTTTTTGGTGTCTTCGGCGCTGCACCGCCTCTCTGCTCCAGCTTCTCTCTCTGTGCCTTGGCGCAGCGCCGCCGCCCCATCGTTGCTGCTTGCCACCACCACCGCCGCCGCCGCCATCACCGTCGCCACGACCGGATCCAACGACAGCGCAAGCCCTCTGTGCCACTCTATCTGACCACAGGCGCACCGCAGTCCCGCTCCTCGTGCGTGCCAGTCCATCCTCGTCGACGCACCCCTCTCGCCCGCCCCACTTTAGCCCCCGTGCGTGATCGGCCCCGCCCCATGACGTCACCTTCCTCGTCCGACCCGACCCTCTACGCCGCCTCGCCGCACGCCCGCATCGACGGAAAAGAGGCGCGCCGCCGTCTCCGCCGCGCCCACCGAGCGGGACACTACACCGACCCGACCTACACCACCCTCCTCATCCTCGCCTGCGCTCTCGTATACTGGTTCTTGCCCCTCGACCTCCTCCTCCACCCCTTTTCCTCCTCCTCCTCCTCCCCTTCGTTGAAGCAGACGACAAGGATGCCCTGGCAAAAGACCATCACGCTTTCATCCCGCACCAAGGGCTGTCACCTCGTCACCAACGAGGTTTTGCCCCAGATCGAAGAGGGCATCAAGGGCGTCAAGATCGGCATGCTCACCCTCTTCATCCAGCACACCAGCGCCGCCCTTACGACTCAGGAGAATTTCGACTCCGACGTCAGAAAGGATCTTGATATGGTACGTTTACATGGCGACCCAGGATGCCCCGAAGAAACATCAGAGTGCTGTCGCTGAGCATTTGACCCAATCACGGACCGGCTTCCTGCGCCTCGCGGGCGACATCGGACCCCTCGACGTCGCTGCTATGACGACTGTCAGGCCCTCGACCACATCGTCCCCGAATCGCTGCCTTGGAGGCACACCGACGAGGGACCGGACGACTCGGCCTCGCACACCAAGACGAGCCTAATCGGGCCGTCGATTAGCATCCCTATAACAGACGGCCGTCTCAACACGGGCACCTGGCAGGGCATCGTGAGTCGGTGCACCCCTGCACGTACAATGAGGTGCGCCCTCAACCTGCTGACGCAAAATCTCCTTGCTCCCCGCTCTCCTACCGCCCTTTTCCACGCAGTACCTGTGCGAGTTCAGGCGGATGGCGCACAAGAGGAAGATTGTGGCTACGGTACTGCCCTGAACGGTCTGCACGGAGGCCCGATGCTCGTATGCGTGCGGGAGGCAGAGTGGCCGTCGCACCGACGCGGCTGAGACGAGTGCCGCCCGACCGGAGGACCGGCGGTCCTCGCAGACGAGCGACGTGGCACATCTTCGGTGTCGGGCATCAGACTATCGCACGTGCCAGCTTCCTCGGCACCTCATCCATCTCTTTGCCCCGACTAGCCTTCCCGCGAGAGCGCCAGATCGAGGACCGTTTCGGTCCGTCACCGCGGCACACGACAACGGCTGCCATGACATGCGCCACCCTCTGGGTGCGAGAGAGAACAGGCACAGGTCTTCTTCGGTCGGGAAGTAGGCTGCTGCGATGCAGCGACCACGAACGCAGAGGCGGTACAGAGGGCATCGTCTTGCCAAGCGTCGGGCACGCCCGTCGGTGCGCGACCAAGAGGAGCACGGTTACGCGCCAAAACGATACGGCACCGAACTTGCTACCCGTCCTCGCGGGTACAGCATCGCTTCGCTTGGGTGCGACGTTTCGCTGAGAGACGGACACGTCCTCCGAAATGGTGCCAGAGTCGACGAGAGTCTCGTTCAGCTGCGCAGCGGCACAGTTGTTCCACGATCTCGACCGCTCACCGTGTCGGCCGTGGCGATGTTGCAACTGCGGGTCAAGACGGGGTCACTTCTCGGCACGGGTGTCTATTCATGTGACAAGACCGTCGACTACAGGCCGATCCAGGAGCTGCGGCCGCCCGGGTTGTGCAAGGCCGTCATGCCCGTCTTTACGCGGACGACGCCGCCGCCACCTCCGCTCGACAGGCTGCTGAGCGGACTCGAGAGCAGGACGGGGCCGGTGGCGGTGGCGTCGGCGGGCGGCGGTGCCGGGCCGGACGGGATCCGCGGGGTGGCGGGGGCGTTTGCAAAGTTGTTTGGCCCCTCTGCGGCTGCGGCGCCCAAGGTCGCGGCGGCGCCACCGGACTGGGCCGCCGAGATGGCCGTGGTGCTGTGCCCCGTGGCGTTGGCGGTGGCCTGGATCGCGCGCACCGCGTCGCCGGGCAGGGGCATGAAGGACTCGGCGCACCACTCGTACCAGACGCGGCCGTTGCCCGACTGGCGCCACATGTGCACGTCGAGCTCCGAGTTGGGCGGCAGGTAGAGCGGGTCCTAGGAGGCGGGCAAGGCAGACAGGGGGGCCAGACAAAAGGGCAGGGCGGGATCAGGGTTGGATAATGTCAGCGCGGGTCGCCCGGCGTTGGGGTGGCAGGCGCGCTGCGTCACGCACCTTGAACGGAAAGTAGATGGGGAACCAGCTGAGCATGTCCTTGGATCCGCGCATGGGGTCCGGGTGGATGCTCATGGCGACGTCGCCGTAGAGGTGAGCCTCAAAGTAGCCGGCGAGGCCGTGGCAGGTGCCCGGCTGCGGGATGTGGAAGGTGTGGGTGGCGGAGCGGACATTGTGTCCATTGGTGAGGGGCAGGCCGTTGGCGTCGTACACGAGGGCGGTGACGGCGGCGGGGCGGTGCTCAAACGACCAGCTCTCCTGCACCTGGTCCCACGCGTGCCGCCCGCCTGCCGCGGCGAGCAGGGCGACGTTCTGGAACAGGACGACGTAGGGCGTCTCGGCGGCCTTTCGGAGCGCCTGGCCAGACGACGAGGCGGAGCCGGACATGACCTCGGTGTGCAGCTTCGACGACGTCAGCGGCGAGAGGTAGGCCGTGTACGAAGAGGGGATCGAGATGCCGTCGGCTGTCGGTCGAGGGTGGGCGAAACGGAATGGTGGCGTCAGGCGCCATGGTGAGGTCAGCTCCGTCTGATCTGTTGCAGCGCCCCCTTGGCACGATCCGCACTCGGCACTCACGTTTGAGGAAGCGCATGGCGCCGTCGAGGCATTCCGGGCTGAGCTCATTGTCTCCGAAGCTGCCGAGGAGCTCGCTGACGACAATGTCGGGCCGCTCGTGGAGGCTGTGGGGCACGGGATGGGTGCGCATGTCGCCGTAGCGGACGTCGACGAGGTCGCCCCAGTCGAGGGCCTGCCTCTCCTGGAGCGTCACGAGGGCGTTTGGGTTCTTTTCGAGGGCCGTCATGCGGACGGCCCGCCCTGCGCGGCGAGAAGCGTTGAGGCAGCGGTCGACGAGCGGTCCGCGCCCGGCGCCGCAGACCCAGATCGACGTCGTGGATCCCGCGGGCTTGTCGAGGAGCGCCTTGTAGACGGCCTCCTCGTACAGGGCGTACTTGACCGGGTCGCGCTCAAAGACCTCGTACGTGGTGCCCTCGAGGTTGTCCATCAGCGGCTGCAGGGGTGCCTGGAGCCAGTCGGTGTAGCCGCGAGCGAACGCGTCGACGGCGCTCTCTGGCGGCGCCGTCTTCTCCATGTGCTTGACGTACTGCATGTACGCCAGCGGTCCGCCGCGGGTGTGGGTGGGCGGAGGCGTCTGGACGCCCGAGAGGATGACGGTGGGCGCCTTTTTGATGAGCGACTTGATAAACGTCTGCGACGCCTTGGACAGCACGGGGAAGCCCTTGGCGTTGGCGAGGTAGGCGACGCTGGGCAGCCAGAGCATGCTGACGGGCTCGGCGATCCAGCGACCGAGCACATTGGGCGAGGGGAGCGGGTAGCCAAAGTCGAGGGCGACGTGAAGGCGGGTGCTGTACGAGCAGAGCTGCCGGACGTGCTCCCACGTCTCCCACGCCCAGTCGTCGTCGGCGCGCAGCAGGGCAGCGGCCGCCGAAGGTGCGGCCGCAGACACATTGGAAGCTGCGGATCCGGACGCGCCGAGGCCGTGGCCCCTGGATGCCTGGGCGGCCAGCACCTTGGCCAGGCCGTAGGGCGACGAGATGGGCAGCTTGATCGACAGGTTCATCCACTGCCCCGCCGGCGCCGCCTCGGTGCCGCCGCTAGAGAGGCACGAGTTGATGGCGCGGGCGTAGTCGGGCAGAAAGGGGCGCCGCGCCGGTTCGCTCGAGGGCGGAGGCAGGACGACGTTGGAGATGCCCAGGTAGGCGGCGTACGCCAGCTCCTGCCGCAGCGCAATCTCCGAGTCGAGGCGGACGCCCTCGTCGAGCGAGTCGAGCTCGATCCACGGGCTCGCCAGCGCCACGAGGCCCTCGGTCTCCTCGAGCTTGGTGACGGTCACCTCGCCCCTCCGGAACGCGGGAGCACGCCGCCACTCTTCGGCCTCGCGCGCCGTGTCCATAAACGTCGCCTCAGCCGGCCGGAATCCAGGCGAAGGCGCCAGCTTGCCCGGGCCCATCCCCGATGCGAGCCCGTGCCGGCTGCTGCTGCGCGCCATGCCGCGATCGTGAATGGCGGTGCCGCCGTTGCCCCACGCCGACACGTTCGAGGGCGAGCCAATAGCGATCGAGACGGGCGCCCTCGGCGAGGCCTGGTTGGGGTCGGCGAGGCACAGACGCTCCCAGCGCTCCTTCCACCTCTCGTTGGCCAGCTCCAGCACTAGGAGGTCGTAGCCCTGCGACCTCGAGAGCGACAGCGTCCTCTGCACCGGGCCGAGGCCGGCGAGCGCCGCCGCTGAAGCAGCATCCAGATCAGCGTCGAGGCCCAGCGCGGCAGGCGAAGGTCCCGTGGCGGCGTGGAGTGCGTTGGCGTGAGAAGCCTCGATGAGCGTCGGTAGCGCCCCGCCTGGGGGCTGGACGTGCGAGCGGCGGTGAGCATTGGTCCCTAGCGGCGGCGACGGGGCCTGGGCGGTCGACGGGGAAAACGAGAGGACCGAGGTGGGGACGTGCAGCCCGAGCGCCAGCGGCTGGCGCTCGCTCTGCTGGCCGTTGGGCAGCGGAAGCTCCGCCGGCTGAGCCGATGATGATGCAGCGCTGGCGTCCATTGATGCAGAACCAAAGGTTAGGGGCCCCTCGGAACAGCCGCGGGGGATGGCGTAGCGCGTCGCCGGAGCCAATCGCGTCCCGCCCGAGAACGTCGGCGGTGTCGGGTTCGAAAAGGGGAGAAGATGCTACCTTGGTGTCCAGTGACGAGGCGGCGAGGCGACTGCCTTTTGCAGAAGCAGAGTGCAGAGTGCGAGGGCTAAGCAGCGACTCGAGACGAGAACAAAGAGGAAGAAGAAGAAGGAGATGGCGGGACTGGTCGAACGAGAAGGAGCGGTCGGTGGGTGGAGGCTGGTCGCGGACGGTGCGCCAGGCCAAAAGCGGGCGTCGAGCTGGTGTTGGTCGGTGTTGTTCGCGTGAGGTCTGGCCGGCCGTCGGGGGTGCGGGCTGGGCTGGCGGTTGGGCATGGCTGGGCTGGGCTGCACCCTGGATGTGGATCTCTGCTGCTGCCGCTCCCTCCTGGCTGGCTGGCTGGCTGGCGCGCTGGTCGCCTGGCTGCTCTGCCCGCCTTTTTTTCTTCTGTCTCGAGCGGCAGGCAGGCGCCAGCCTGACCCTGACCCCGGTCCAGCCCGCCCGCCTGAACCCTTGGCACACGACGTGGCCGCGACACAGGTGCAAGGCCAGGCCTGCCTGCCTGCCTGGCCAGGCTAGCGGGCAGGCAGGCAGGCAGGCAGGCAGGCAGGGGGCGAGAGCTACGCGCCCTGCTGGTTGACCCGCCCGTCTGCCCGAGTCCCGCGACCACAAAGACGATTTAAGGCTTGAGGTGGAGACGGCCCCTTCTTTCCTCGCCACGACCACCATTCAGCGGCCACCCCTCTTCACTTCGCGCCGTCTCGCAACGACTACCAGCCTCTGGCCGTCTACCTGTTCAGCGCGCCGATTCGCCGCGCCCGTCCTCCATCTCTTCCCCTCTGGAACCCCTATCCCCTACTCCCCCGACCATTCGCATCACCTTCCGACAGGCACCCTTCACCGGCATTGTCTACGGACCTCGTTCGAAGACCGACCCCCGGCCGTCCGGCCATCGTCAACGAACCACAACGGCCGGTCCATCGCGCCTAGTCCTTGTCACCACGCGCCTGGTCCTCGTCACCACGCGCCTAGTCCTCATCCCCACTCGCACGGCCCCTCTCCCTCTCCCTCGACCGCCAAGCCGACCTCTTTTCAAGATGCTCAAGTACCAAGAGCTCAAGGAGATGGCCCTCAGGAAGACGCGGGAGAGCGACGAGAAGCTGGCCGCCGAGCTCAAGATTCAGCAAAAGGAGGCTGCCGAGCGCCGAGCCAAGCAAGAGGCCAAGGAGAAGGCGCAGCGCGAGGCCGAACGCAGGCTCCTCATCAAGCGACTCCAGATGGAGAAGGAGGAGGCGGCCAAAGAGCGCGCCAGGCAGCAGGCCAAGGCCAAGGCCGAGCGCGAGGAGGCCAGCGGCGGTCCTTCCATTGTCAAGTCCGCCAGCGACGCCGTCAAGCGCAAGCTCCTCGGCATCGGCATCAAGAGCTCGAACCGATCGAGCAGCGCCTCGACTTCCTCGACCCGCCGGCGCAAGTCCAAGAACGACGAGGACGACTTCGTCGGCAACCGTGCCGACCGCCTCATGGGCAAGGCCTCCCCGTCAAAGCCCTCGTCGTCGGCAACCGCCTCCTCGACCAAGTCCACGCCCAAGCGTCGCTCGGTGCCGCTTACGCGCGAGGAGAAGAAGCAGATCAAGCTGGCCCGCGAGTTCGGCACCCTCCCGGTGCGCCGTTCGCCGCCGCTGAAGTCGAGCGCGGCAGTCGGACCTGCTCGCACCTCGTCGTCTTCGTCGTCCTCGTCGCCACTGGCAGTTCGTTCGGGCTCCAACGCGCGCTCCAAGCCGGCTCCGAGTGAGGGCTTGGTCGCGCTCGGCACCAAGAAGCGGGACATGAGGAGCATCGACGAGATCGAGAGGGACCTCCGACGTCTTCGAGAGGGCAAGTCGGAATCCGGCAAGTCGCAAGTCGAGCTCGAGAGGGAAGCGACCATGCTCCGACGCCAGAAAGCGATGGAGGAGCGCCGACGCACCGAGCTCGAGGCTCGCGAGATGGCCAAGAGGAAGAGGGACAGCGGTGGCGATGATGACGACAACGACGACAACGACGACGACCTCTTCGGATCCGGCGACGAGTCCGACGCAAAGGACAAGCCGGCCAGCAAGAAGACCAAGACCGCGGCCTCGAGCGCTCCCGCGCCCTCCACCACCACCACCAACACCACCACAACCGCCACAGGCACCGGCGCCGCTACCCTCGCCAGCAAGACGCCGCGTGCGCCTGCGGGCTCTTCGATCTCTTCGTCCGCCGCCGTTCGCCCGCGTGACACCATCCGCAACTCACCGCCTATCCCGAGGCGCGGCGGCATCAACCCGGCCGACTTCCTGCCTGGAGCTCCGCTCCGCGCGGAGGCCAGGCAGCGCCTGGCCGAGGTGGCCCGGAACAAGGCATCCGCGATCGACCAGCGCTCGACCCCGTCCAAGCGCAGCAGGAGCCCTGCCGACGACGACGCCGCCACCGCCGCAGGGGTCGTGGCCACCAAGAAGGCCAAGGTCGCCCGCGACAAGGACTCTGCCGCTTCCAGCCCTGCGCCGATGCGCCGCGAGACGGAGCGTGACCGCTTCATTCGCGAGCAGGAAGAGAAGAAGGCCGCCAAGGCACGCGGCGAGATCGCCGCAGACGCGCGCCCCAAGGGACACCGCGCTTCGGACAGGGACCTCCGTCACCATCGCCGCTCCTCCTCTAACGAGAGCGAAGAGAGCGAGGCGGACTCGTTCGTCGCAGACTCGGAGAGCGGCTCGGACCGCAGCACGGGTGGTCGCGGCGGCGATCCCAACCTTCGAGACGAGATCTGGAAGCTCTTTGGCAAGGACCGGAAGCAGTAAGTGTCGTCCGCCACCGGGCCCCGGACTGGCGTTTCGTTCGCTTCGCTGACCAGCCGTTCCTGTCCTCACCGCTCTCGCTCGACAGGTACGCCAGCCGTGTGGTCGACAGCGACGACGACATGGAGGCCGACGCTTCGGCCGTCCTGCAGGAGGAGCTTCGCAGGTGAGTGCCACGCAGCGCGGTGTTTGCGCCTAGCTCCTGGGGTCGCAGGCTTGTACGCGATAAGAGAGGGAGACTCACGTCGATCCCCTCTCTTCCCTTCCCTGGGGTGGTCACGACCGCACAGCGCGAGGCAGGCTCGAGAGGAAGACAAGCGCGAGGAAGAGCTCGAGCGCAAGCGCGAGCGCGAGAAGGCACTTCGCAAGAAGGCCGCCGTTGCTTCTGCCTCGGCTCGCCCCTGAGGCCGACGCAACCCTCATCCATACCCATCATCATCGATACCTTACCAAGGCGCAAGCGCATCAGCAGCAGCTGTTGCCGCCGGATACATCCAATCGCTCGACTCTACACCGGCATCGGAACGCGCAGACGCGCTCGACTCTACACCGGCATCGGAACGTATCCAGACATCGCCCAGCCGTCAAGCCGCGGCCCAGGTAGCCGCCTCTGTACGTGGATCACAGGCGCGCGCTCGACGCACAACTACATCTAGCATCAAGACGCCATCAGACATCGCCAAGTCGCGAACCGGACCTCACACTTGTACATCTATCGCCGGCGCAGACCCAGTAGCAGCATTCCAGCAACGGCACGCTCAACAGCTCTCTAGCACCTGGACGCATCCAGACCCCCAAAAGAGCCGCACATCGGCCGCTCAGCAAGCAACCGCTTCGTATCATCCGCATTCCTGGCCCATCACCGCGCGATGCCTCGTCTATCCTGGCCCTTACCTCGTATCGGGCAGACGCTTCCCTTTTGGCACTCTGTCGCACTCGAAATCATCTTGTTTGGGCTTCTCGGTCGCAACCTCTCCACTGTTTTATAGCATCGTCGCGATTCCACATCGACTTCCGGATCGACAGCCACACGAAGCCTTGTAACATTAGCAGCCGGCCGCGAAGCAGATCAATCGACTCTGGTTCCCCATCCCCTGCGGTGGTGCTGGCTTTGCAGCCGGCCCTCGCTGTGGTCGCTGTGACTTTGAGTGCGAATGCGAGCAGGCAGCAGTCAAGCCGACCTGAGACCCCGATAGCTGGACCGCAGCTGTGCGGGCGAGACTGACTGCTGATGCGCTATGGGGCGCAGCAGCCCTTTGTAGCGGCTGCTCGGAGCTCCGACTAGTGCCGATGCGATGCGATTGAAAGGTCATGGCCGCTGCCGCGAGGGATTGCGGCCTACGCGCTGAGCTCGAGCACCCATGCGCTGGCAGGCTGGATGCGGCGGTAGTAGCTGTCGATGGTCTGAGTGACCTTGAAGCCGAGCTTCTCGTAGAAGGCCCTGGCCTCGTCGTTGCTGGTCTGGACGTGTAGGTAGACTGCCGAGACCTTCTTTTGCACCTTGACGGCCTCGGGCTTGATCTCCTTGCCGTTCTTGTCCTTTTTGGGCGCTGGTTGGGGCGCGTCCTTGTCGGTCAGCTCGACGGTTGAGCCGGGGCCGGCGGCCTTGAGCACATGCTGGATCAGGGCGGTTGCGAGGCCGAGGCGGCGGTAGGGTGCGAGCACGCCCAGGGTTGCGATGTAGACCTTGACGGCGTCGTTGCCGTCGGCCTCGAAGCGGCAGCAGACGTTGGACACGGCGATGTCGTTGAAGAGGCCTGTTGGGTCCCCGGGGAAAGAGGATGAGAGTCAGGGAGGGCTCGTTCAAGAGGTTGTGGTTCAGCGGACTGCTCCGCCACTCACCGAGCTTGCAGATGCTGGCGACGTCGGGATCGAGGACGTCCTTGTAGAAGCGCTCCGAGTAGCTGACGGGGAAGAGGACGCTGTTGAGCTTGCGCAGCTGGCCGAGGTTGTTGGGCGTCAGGTCGGCCACGTCGATGCGCTTGGGCAGCAGCGCTCGCACGGGCGCTGGCGGCCGCGGCTCGTAGGTCATGGGCGGCGCTGGCCAGGAGCTGCTGGACGGGTCGGACGGAGTCGTTGAAGAGGATGCTACGGCGGCCATGATCGTGTCGGCACGCTCCGGTGGGCGCGAGAGATGGTGCGGTGCAGGTAGGGCTGAGGGTCGGTCGGTCGGTCGGTCGGGCGCAGAGTCGAGAAGAAAGCCTCGGCTCTCGGGGTTGGCCGGTTGGGCTGGCGGGCAGGTGTATGTTGGGCTTGGCTGCCTGGCTGTCTGACAGCCTGACCTGGCCTGGCGCGGCGCAGGTTCGGTCTGGCCCCGGCAGCCTCCACCAACGCCCGCTGCGCCCTCGTTCGGATGGCCCGGCGCCCGCCAGACGGAAGCGTCCCGCCTGTCACCTTTCACAGCGCCTCTCTCTCTCCCCTCACATCTAAAGAGGCCGGCTGCTCGCCTTGATTGCCTGCTTGCTTGCTTGTGCTTGCCAGCCTGGATCAACCTCTCTCGACGCAAGGCCAACAGGCAATCAGGCCGGCGGGCAGGTGGGCAGGCGGGCAGGTGGGCAGGCGGGCTCAGACGCGGTCTACGCCACCGTGCGCAGCCAGCTTGCCTGCCTGCCTGCCTACTCAGCCTGCCCGCGGTGTGCTGCTTCTTCCTGGCGCTCGGTCCTCCTTCACAGCTCGAAACGCAGGCTGGTGGGGACGTACGTGCCGCTCGCCAGCCGCCCAAGCTGGCCTGCTTGCCCAACTGCGTGGGGCCTGCAGGCCAGAGCATCCAGCGAGCGGTCCGGGCCAGCGGGCGAGCCTGGCCGCCTGCTCCTCGATAAAACGATGCGGTGCCGGTGGGGACGCGACGGTGGCTGAGCGCCTCCCGCCTGGCTGGCCTCTTCTTCCTGTCTGACGGACCCCCCCGCCTCTCTGGCTTGCCCACATCGCCTTCCCTCTCGTCCACCATCTTCATCCCTTTTTGCACCAGTTAGTTGAGGCTGCCGCCGCTGCCTACACTACGCTAGCCACCCCCATCGCCACCGCAACGCCTGGCCCTGTGGCCACCGCCGCCACTGTCCGCTCCCCCTCACTGCGCCAGGCGCTAGTTCCAAACTGCTGCCGACGCCACCCTGGTGCTCACTGTCCACTTTCCCGCCGCTCTTCGACGTCGGCTCGAAGTAGCTGGCCAGCGGTTCGAGCTCGTCTCGTACGCACTGCAGACGAGCGGGGACAGTATGGCCGTGTACCTCGACGGCGAGCTGGTAGCTCGCATCGTCCTCGTCGAGAGGGAGCCCGTGCTCATGGACGAGGACAGCGATGTTGACGACGCCGCCATCGCCCTCCGGCTGCCCCCGCTGGCGCCCGCTCCGGTCGGTGGCGGAGAGAGCGGCGATGCCCCGCCCGCATACATCCCGCAGCTGCCGATCGAGATCATCATGAAGATCTTCTACTCGCTCGAGACGAGTCAGGTCCTTGCCTTTTCGCGTGTCAGCAAGGCCTTCAGGGGTGAGTGACGTCCGTGCCGGTCCAAGTCACCGGCACCAAGGCGGTGCACGAGGACAGCTCCTTTCTGACAAACGATATGGGATCCTTCCTTACCCACGGTCCCCCATGCATGCCTCCAGCCGTCACCGAGGACCCGCACTGCATCGCCGAGCACTTCATCCAGCAGCACTACCCGCACTCGATCTTCCGAGCCATCAGCTACTCTCGCACCTTCACCGCCGAAGTCTTCGATAACCTCATCAAAAGGGGCGCGCCGCTTTCGCGCAGCCTGGTCCAGGAGCTCGGCCGAGGCCGCTTCGGCGCGTGCCCCTCGAGCCGCTACAGGTACTACGACGAGGAGTTCCACGACTTCCCCTACTACCCCACCTCCTGGGGCCTCAAGCTCAAGTTCAGCGCGTGCCTCGCCGTGATGAAGAAGGGCGAAGAGATGGTGAGTAGGACGGGACGAGGGCCGTCGAGGCGGGCGCAGCTCGTCTGCTGACCCTGCTCCCCTTGCCTGTCTGGCGTGGTTTGACTTCTTCTCGCTCGGCATCCGGCAGTACGGCGACGGCGTTCGCTTCGAGCACTTGCAGTCGGACGAGGAGACGGTCGCCACGCTGACCGAGGGGACGCTGTGGTCCGCGTGGTCGAGAGACAGCACTTCCCTTCGCGAGCTGATGGAGCAGGGACGCTACCTGCCCCTTCCGCGGCACGAGGGCCTGACTCGCGGCGAGACTTTCATCTCGAGGATCATGGCAAAGTTCCCCGACGTCGTTCCGCTCGCCCTGGGCCCCTGCCAATGGGAACCTACCGGCGAGCAGCGACGCCAAGCCCTGTCGACCGTCTTCATGTGCCTGGACCAGCCCGAAGGCATCGACGCTTGTGCCAAGATCCTCGAAAAGGCCGAGCAGCTCCGCCAGTATCCGGGCTTCGACCTCACCTTCGAGCTTGCAAGCGACGTCGTCCGGGACTCTCTTGACGCCGACAACCTGCGCCCGCTCCGCGCGGCCTCGATCGACGGGTTCGAGAAACAGGTCAAGGTGCGGGACGGCTACCGTGCCCTGCTCCAACTCGACGAAAAGGGCGCGCTGGACTTCAAGCTCGCGTCGGTCGTCGACGCCGCAGTCCGCAAGGACTGGACCCGGGAATGGCCGCTGTCGTCGTTCAAGGCTCTGCAAAAGGCTGCCCGGGACTTTCCGTCCAACTCGTTGCTGATGGCGACGCCGGTGCTGCTTGCGCTGTGCCAGTACATCCAGAAGCATGGCAGGGGCGCTATCAACTTCGGCACAGAGCTCGAGTGTGTCCGCATCACCGACGTGTCGATCGCCAACACACTGCTGTCGAGGAGCATCACGAATGTCGATCTCGTCCTCGACATCGCCGCCGAGGTCATCCCCGACTTTGACGAGGGTGCCCTCGTTCGCTCGACGCTGCCCAAACTGCTCTGCCAGCCCTTCAGGGAGGGGATCCTTCTGGCTCTGCACCGCAGGCGGCCTGACTTCGCTGGCATGCTCGAGGAGGCCCTGATGGTTCAAGGTGGGCACCGAACGCGCGCGAGCCCTTGCATCTCCAACACGACCAAGGAATTGCGTCGCGCTGACTGCGATCGCTTGGATGGCTCCTCGTGCCTCCCTCTGCCCTTTGCTTGCCGGTGGTAGACTTCCACATCCAGGAGCTGACCGCGGCCACCAATCATCCAAAGCTTCGCTGCCACTTCTACAAGTTCGGCCAGCCCGCCGCTTCGCCTGCCCCCCGAGCTGCAGGGGACGCGCCCGGCATGCGCAGCATCCTCTCGTTCGAGACAGCCTACAGGTCGTACTCCCGCCACGACTGGTTCAGCACGCGAGCGCTCAACTGCAAGTACAAGTCCTTTTTCACCAACTTCTGGAAGCTCAACGGCCACACCGCGCCGGGTGCCGACGGCGCCGCACAGGACGACCTGATCCCAGGCCCCAACATCTTCGGCCTGACGCCGTCCTTCCCGGCGGAGCCTGCACAGCCTGCTGACAGCGATGCCTCCGGCCAGTCCTCCTCAACCGCGGGACCCTCGACAGCCCCTAGCCACGGCGCGCGCGAGCAGCAGCCCACGGTCGAGCCCGAAGCATCGCACTTCATCTTCCCTGGGCACTTCCACAACAAGCAGTCGGTCGAGTGCGTTCAGATCCTCGGTCGCTCGCCGGCGGCTTCGCTGGTCCTCTCCCACGCACTCATCAACGGAGCCGGCTCGGAACTCATGAGCGCCCTGGTCACCGCCATGAAGCCGCTGTCGTTCGACCTGGGCCACTGGAAACTGCTCGCCTGGCTCGGACAGGCCCCGCCGCAGGTGATGGTCGACGCCATCGCCTACGGCGCCCCCTTTTCGACCGACGGCAACCCCTGCGACATCCCGCGCTACGACATGCACCTGCTCAACACCAAGCGCAGGATCGCCAAGGGCGAGAAGGCCCTCGCGCGAAAGATCGCCGGGGCCGAAGGCGACGGTGAGCGAGGGCACGCGGACCTGCTCTGCAGCGGCAGACGAGACGTCGTCGCGGCCACCGAGACCGAAGCAGTGGCTGACGTCATTTTATGATTGCTTCCATCTACCTGCTTGCGCATTTTCCAGCGTCTTGTGCAGGGTCCAGCGCCGCCGCCGCCGCCGCCGCCCGCACGCCTCCGAGGTTCAATGCAGCTCGGGACTTGAAGGGCAAGGAGACCAAGCTGGCGCTGCTCGAGGCCGAGGGCAAGGCTGCGGCCAGCTGGGACGCCCATTACCCGCCCAAGACGGCCGAAGACAGGACTGCGGCGTACACCAAGCCCTCCGAGGACCACAGGCCGGTCCGTATCGGCTTCGGCAGGGTAAGCATCGAGCCGCTATAGTCATAAGTGCTGCTTGCACGGACAACTGGCCAAAGAAGGACGAGTGTACGCTGACCAAACCAAGCTCGACCTGCTCGCGACGCGACAAACGCCAGAGCGTCGTCTACCTCTCGGAGGACGAGACGCGACGCCGCCTCAAGTCGATCACCGAGTGGATCGACCACCTCGAGGGCCTCCTTCGCCTCGAGCTCAAGCTCCACAGCCTCGAGGTCTTCCTCGCCGCGGAAAGCGGCGAGGCGCGTGCAGTCGAGAAGACGGCCTTCCTCCGTGAGCTCGAGCGCAAGTACGCCGGCGCCCCCCTGCCCATGCTGCGAGGCACCCAGCGGGAGCTGCAGCGGACGGTCGACCAGTTTGAAAAGCATGCCCTGGCCAAGCGCGCCGACGCAGGCGACTTCGGCGCGGCGCTGACGCTCGAGCTGGCGGCGCTCGAGGAAGACTTTGAGAAGCACCACGAGGCCATGCCTGCACTCAACCCCGACGGCTCGAAGCCGCACGCCGCCAAGCGCCGCTGCGTCGATGCCAAGCCGGGCCGCAGGCAGTCGAAGCGCGTCAGGATGGCCGAGGACGACAGGTACGAGGACAGCGCCGACGAGACGTTCGACATCGACAGGGAGCTCGCAAGGGAGAGGCTGAGGAAGATGCGGGCCCGCAGGGAGCGAGTCAGGTCCAAGCGAGCTGCCGCGACTGCCGCCGTCGAGGGCGACGCCGACCTCGCCCCTGACGCCGCATCCGGAGGTTCTGGATCCTGCTTAGAGCCCGGCGACGATGACAGCGCAGACGACTCCAGCGACGGCGACATCGACGACGAGGACGTCGAAGAGTGAATGGCATGGCCTTTGCAGTGACAAAATGACGATGAGCCAACGCCTGATGCCAACAAGGCCGGCCAGAGGGGCCCTGTCGCCAAGCGACTAGCGCCCACCACAGCAAAGAGATCCACACACGAGCACAACCACAGCGCCTCCAAGCACGTCGGCCCACACGAAAACAAGGCAACCAGCAGCACTGCACCACGGCTCCGCACGCGGGCTTCGAAGGGAAGGGTGAAGACGAGAAGAAGGAGGGCAAAGCAAATCAGCTCGCAACCACCGAACGCAGAACAGCATCGCACCGCAGCGAAAAAAAAAAAATTGCACGGCGCCAAGCCCAAGGCGCCCTCCTGTACTCTACCACGCCTCTGCCTCATGCATCGATGCGGGGCGGAACCGCTTTCCCTCATTCTCCACTGCAGCGTGTCGATCTCAGAGGGAGAGGAGGGTCCTTACTCGTCGAACTGGGTCTGCGAGAGGATCTGCCGCGCGGAGAGGTTTGTGCAGGACCGGTCCGGGACTGAGCCTCTGGGAAGGTGGGAAGGGTTGAGACTGGCTGTTGTGAGGCGAGAATAGTGAGAGCGGCCGAGGTTGAGGTGTCTACCAAGCCATCCTGCCTCATCGTCGCGTTTTCGCTGGTCGGCGTGAGCTCGAAGAGCCGGCTCCCAGCAGGCCAGGCTGCTTCACGATGCACTCGACAGGCGGACGAGCGCAGACGAGGCACCCCCCCTCAGAGGCGGAAGTGCATGCATGCATGCAAGCAGACTGGCAGAGGCGCGGCTCGACCAGAGGGGCCGTTGGGTCGGGATGGTGGGGACGGTCAAGGTGAGCTCGAGCCTCCCGCCTCTGTAGCCGCCCAACAAGCAACCAACCAAGCTCGCAGGCCAGGCCAAGCAAGCCAGGTCGGCCATCCGCACGGGCCTCGATCTGCTGGCCAGTCCGAGCGGGCTGCGAGCATGGCCGCACAGTGCCGTCCGCCGTGAGGCGAAACCGAAAAAGAGGGAGGCCGGCCGGAGCCAAAAGGGCATGCATGCGGGCGCAGGAAAAGCTGGGCGAGGCTGGCGAGCGGACAGCCTGCTTGCCTGGCTGGCCTGGCGCTGCCTAGGCAGCCCGGTGGGGAAGCGGCCAGGCCGTGACTGAGCACTCGATCTTCCCTCTGGTGCGTGTCGCGGTGTGGCAAGCCATCAGAAACCCAGGCAGGCAGGCTAGGCGGACAGCCGGCCAGCTGAGGTCCTGTCGCTCCCCTCTCCAGCGCGTCCTCCGCCGCCGCCCAAGAGCCTACGGGCGCATGCGCTTGCCGCCTCCCCAGCCATGCCCAGCCTACTTAAGGTCCGAGCGCTGGTTTCGGCTCACTTGTCTTTCCGCCACCACCGTCCCTCTTCTGCCTCGCTCCCGGCACTCGTCGCCGCCTTGCCGCCGTCAACAGTCCGGGCCGGCTCGAAGATTCACCTGCCCTCGATTCCTCGCCACCGCCATCCAGCCTGCCTCTTGATCCTCTCAAACCAAGCACCGGCCCGACCCCTCGTCCGCGCCGCTCTGCGGGCATCCATCTCGCCCGCAGCAAGATGGACGCCGATGTCGACATGAAGGCCGTCGAGGCGGGGGTCGACGCCACCGTCGACCAGAAGCCGCTCATCTCCTCGTCGATCCAGCAGCTCCCGACCGAGATCCTCCTCGAGATCTGGTGCTGCCTGGACGACTATGATCTGAGGTACTTCGGCCAGGTCTGCAAGGCCTTCCATGGTCAGAGAAATGGCCCTCTTTTTGGACTGCCTCTCCAGAGCTTCGAAGCTGACAGCGTCGTTATCCCTCTGCCTGTCCCTCTAACCCCCTCACGCCTGCCGCCGAGCAGCGATCTCCAAGGACCCCTACTTCGTCGCCGCCTACTTCCTCCGTAACCACTTCCCGCATTCCATCTTCCGCGCCATCGCCTTCTACAAGGTGTTCAACGTCAAGGTTCTCGAGCACCTCATGAACGGCGGCGCACCCCTGTCCCGCAACCTGGTCCAGGAACTCGGCCGGGCCCGCTTTGGAGGCAGCCACAACCCCAACTACAGCTACTACAATCGAAACGAGGTGCGGACCAACTGGGGCACCAAGATCCCCCTCGACAGCTGCCTCGCCGTCATGAAGAGAGGAATCAAGCTGGTGGGTTCCTTGACACCTGCGCAGCGCCGCGAAGCGGAGCTGTGGCACCACCTCCGGGACCTCGCTGACCTGTCCGCGCTTTCTCTTCCCGCCGCCTCGTGTTCCGCCGTCGAATCCACCGTCCTCGATGCTGTCGATGCCGCTTGGGAAGTTCGGCAAGGGGATCACGTTCACGCGAGCTGGATCGGACGAGGAAAAGGTCGGCGCCTTTGCGAACCAGTCGATCTGGACCGCGTGGTCGGCGCCGTCGGCTCCGATCCGCGAGGTGTTTGACAAGGGCTGGTTCGTACCGCTGTCGAGCTACCGCGGCCAGAGCACGAGCGCCGTCCACATGGCCAAGATTGTGGCGAGGCAGCCGGACCTGCTGCCGCTGGCGCTGCGCAACGGCTGGTCGGTCAGCACGGCCGAGGAGTGCGACGAGGCGGTGCGCCAGATGCTGATGAGCGGCAGGCTCATGCCAAGCAGCCAGGTCTCGACCAAGATCGTCGAGAAGTTCGAGCAGCTCCACCAGCACTCGAACGCCTACCGCGTCAGTGTCAAGGTGGCGTCGGAAGTCATCAACACGTTGCTCGACGAGAAGTACTGGAGCGGTTCGGAGCCGCGCACCGACGGCTTCCTGCAGCAGGCCGAGCTGCCCTGCGGCTACGAAGCCCTGATGGCGCTCGAGCGCAAAGGGCTTCTCGACTTCGACTTGAGGGCCGTCGTCGAGGCCACCCTGCGCAAGACGTGGAAGAAGTCGTTTTCGGCCGATCTGTTCAAGAACCTCCAACAGCTCGCTACCGACTTCCCAGGCCTGGGACAAGTCATGGCGACGCCCCTGCTGCTATCGCTGTGCGGCTACGTCAAGACCCACGGGAAGCCCTCCTCCGACGTGATCGCCGAGCTCGCCTGCGTCGACATCACCACCACGACCATCTCCAACATGCTGATCGCGACCAGCATCTCCGATGTCACCTTCCTCTTCGAGGTCGCAGAGGCCCGCCTCGGCGATCAGGCTGACCTCGCGGAGCTGGTGCGCGCGAAGCTGCCTCAGATCCTGTGCCAGCCCTGGAGGGGCGACATCTTGACTTCCCTCAACGCCAAGCTTCCGGGCTTCCCCGGTATGCTCGAGGAGGCCCTGCTGGCGCAAGGTGAATTGTGCCAGTGTAGCTTCGCCTTTCAGACGCGCCTGCTGACCGTCGCATGGGCTCGTATCCACCCTCCCCTCCCAACACACCTCCTTCGCCCGTCCATCACCGCGCAGACTTCCACATCACCCAGCTGCACACGCCGTCGAAGTACCCTCCGCTTCGTAGTCACCTGTTCCGTCTCGGCGAGTGCGACCAGCTCACGTCGGACCCGTACACGTCCGGCGACAAGGCCTCGATCTTCAGCATCCTCTCCTTTGAAGGCACGCCGCCCTACGAGCACGGCAACGCCTGGGGATCGAGCAGGCGCTACCACTACCGCCCATCCTCGTCCTTTGACGCGGTCTTCACCAACTTTTGGAGATTCAACGGCCGCGCGGCACCGGGAAGCACGGCTAAGTACAAGGACGATGCGTTTGGGAGGGTGAGGGGCGCGCCCCTCTTTGGCCTGGAGCCGACTGATGAGAACGGTCCTGCCGCGGCTCAGCCGAAGGCCCTGACAGCGCAGCTCTCGACGCGCGCCTTTCCGCTGCGGGCCGGAGAGGGTGGCATCCAGGTCTCGTGCGAGGGCACCGAGTCCGGTTTTCCGCGGTACAACATCGACAACCGCCAGTCGATCGAGTGCGTCCGCATCCTCGGCCCTTCGCCCGGATCCAGCGTCGTGCTCTCGCATGCACTCATCAACGGGAGCACCAATGTCCTCGACTCGCTCCTCACGGCCATGCGACCCCTCAGCTTCGACTTTGGCCACTGGAAGCTGCTCGCGTGGCTGGGCAAGGCACCACCCGTGGCCCTGTACGACTCCATCGTCTTTGGCGCACCCTTCTCCGTCGACGGCACCCTCGCCAAGAAGCCGCGTTCAGACGTCTACGTGGTTAGTGCTCGGCGCCAGGCGACAAAGACGGACAAGGACATGGCATTGGTGCAGGCCGAGCCTGAGCGAGTCAAGCCCGGTGAGTGCCGTGTCCAGCATGGCGTCCGCGATGACCAACAAGCACGGTCAAGTCCGCCACAGAGATCTGACCGGGCCCTTCGCACTTGACCCGCTTGACTGCCTGCAGCCGGACAGAAGGAGCAGGAACAGGACGAGGAAGACGTGTCGCCAAAGTTCAACGCGATGCGGGACTGGCGAAACCAGACAGAGCAGCTCGCCGCCGCAAAGACTGGAGTGATGGCCTGGGCCGCTCCATTTATGGGCTCCGAACACTACTCCTACGGTGAGAAGAAGTCGGACGCCCAGATCGAGGTCTGCATCCAGAACTCGATCTGCCACGTAAGTTGCAAGCGCGCTGCACTCCATCTGCCGGCCTGCCGGGACGCGATCGGCTTGTTCCTGACAGTCGCGCCTGCCAAACTGGGTTTGCCTGCCAGAAGAAGCTCTACCTCACCGAGGCCGAGATCAAGCGTCGCGTCGAAAGCATCCATCAGTGGAACGCCCACATCGAGGGTCTGCTCAACCTCGCGAGGAAGCTCTACACGCTCGAGCGCTACGTTGCCAGGACGCGCAAGAAGACGCAGGCCAACATCCTCAAGACCGAGTTTGTCAGGTTCCTCGAGAAGAAGCCGATCTATCCGAGCCTCGGCATGCTCAAGTCGGTCGAGGAGACGCTCCGCAAGGCCCTGCGCGAGTTCAAGCAGCGTGCAGCCGCTGAGGCGTCCAAGGCGGTGTTGACAGCAGAGCTCGCCGAGCTCGCCGCGGAGTTCAAGGAGCACGACGAGGAGATGCCTCCCGCCCGCGAAGGCGGCCCTTACCCGCGCAACCTCAAGCGCCAATGCACCGGCAAAGCCAAAGGCGGCAGGAAGTCCAAGAGGGTCCGATCTGCCGAGGACGACAAGTACGACGAGGTCGAGGACGAGGACTTTGATCCCGAGCAGTGGTCGAGCGACGGAGAAGAGGACGATGACGAAGAAGAAGACGAGGGTGGCATCGTCGACATCGGCGACAGCGACGGCGTCGACGGGGACGCTGCCGTCCTGGGAAGGGACGGCGAAGACGACGACGACGACAGCGACGACAGCGACCTCTACGACGATGGCGACGATGACGACGACGAGGACTTCATCGTCGGGTCAATGGCGCCTGGTCCTTCGAGGGGACGCAAGACGGTCACGGCCAGCCGACGTGGACGCTCCAGGCGCGCGACCAGTAGCAGCAGTCGGACCTTGGTGGTGACGGCGGGCATTTCCGAAGCGAGCCGCCCCGCCGATGAAGCCACCACCAACAAGAGCGGCGACGACGATGTCAGTCCTCCGGCCAGCTGAGGTCCATCATCACCGACACGCGCCGCACCTCGGCCAAAGCATCGGCGGACCTTGCCAACACGACGGCCTTTCTGAATCGCAGCGCTCTGTCCTCGCATCGCATCTCTACTTCCGCAACGATCCGTGCTGTCGATGCCCGCTTCCGCTTCGCCCCTGCCACTCCCGTCTTGCCAGCCTCTGCATTGCATCAAGCCAGGCGTCCCTGACCGCAACTGGTCCAGGTCACCCGCCAAGTCCCCGCCATTAAGGCCACGAAAGGATCGACAGTAACGATCGACTAGCGGCAGAATCTTGCCCCTCGTGAAACCTTGAGCCGCTCGTCCCCGTCTTCCCCGCCACCGCAGGCTCATCGGTTCCGCTCGCGTGGCCACGGCCACCACGCTTGCCATGGCCAGCACGCATCCCAGGTCCACACGGACCGTGCCCAGCTCGGCTGCCTCATCGGCCATGAAGCGGCACAGACCGCTTCCACCCCGGCTCCTTGTCCGCTGTCGTCGATGGAATGAGCAAAGTGCATCACCGCTCTCATCTCTTTCGATTTGCCGCCCAGCGCTTGCTTGTGCAGCTCGCGGATGGCGGGAGCGGACAGTGCGCGCCGTGCGGCTTGACTCGAGAGCGCAAGGGCCGGGCCGGGCCGAGCCAAGATGTCAGCTGCGGAAACATGTTTGGCGTTGGCAGGATCATCGTTCCGCGTCCGCCCGGAGCGGGTACGGAGCGGAAAGACCTGCACCTGGCCTAGCCACCGTTTGGCGGAAGAGCGCAGCGGGCCTATGAGCTGGGCCCTGTGTCTTGGTGAGATCCTCTTTCTCCTCCGCCATCTCCACCACCACTACCACCACCAGCTGCACCACGGCCAACTCACACAAACGCTTGACACTCCAAGCCTCCCTCTCTTCCTCTCTTTGCACGGTGCGGACCAAAGTCGGGCTACACACCTCGTGTCGACGCACCACTCCTCCCTCGGCGCTCTCGATCTCGCCCACCGACTACCGACGTCGTCATGGCTTCCAGCGTTCAGCCAGCGTCCGCTGTGCAGCACCGACTGTCGAGCAAGTAGCTTCCTACGGAGGTTCTGCAGGAGATCTGGTGCAGGCTCGACATCAAGGACCTCCGGAGCTTCTCGATGACCTGCAAACGCTTTCGCGGTGAGTGAAGGAGTCGGACCGGCCACCAACACGCGGCATGCAAGGCGAGAGCGGCTCAGGGCTAATTCGCTCCCATCCGTTTCGACCGAGCAGCCATCTCCAAAGATGCCTTCTCGGTCGCCGCTTTCTTTCTTCGAGCCCAGTGGCCCCACTCCATCTACCGCGCCATCGGCTTTCCGCACGTCTTCACGGTCGAGGTGTTCGAGTACCTCCTCAAAGGTGGCGCGCCGCTCTCTCGCGACCTGGTGCAGAAGCTCGTTCGAGCGCATTTCCATCTCGGTTTACCGAGCGGAGGGATAGTAGCCTGGGGTGCCCGGATCCCGGCTGGCAGTTGCTTAGCTGTTTTCAGGAAAGGCCAGGAACGGGTGAGACGCGGTGACATCCGGTATATTATCAGCCGCTGAGGTCGTCTTCGCCGCTGACGGATCCTCCTGTTTTCCTCGTTCTGCATGGCACTTTCGAGCTCAGTTCGGGGACACAATCGATTCCAGGCGCGTCCGTTCCGACGAGTCAAAGGTCTCTTTCTTCTCAAGTCTCTTGCAGTTGGAGGCATCGCAAAGCGAAATCGCGATGATCCTCGAGGTCTTCGAGCGAGGCCGCTACTTTCCGCCGCCAAGATACCTTGCGTCTGATCCCGATTCCTTGACGGGGGCTATAGGCAGATACCCACCGCTTCTGACGCTGGCCCTGCAAAACGGTTGGCGAGCTGGCTCTCAATCCGAGGGGAATGAAGTCGTTCGGCAGCTGCTCCTTGGCACCGAACATACGTCGCACCAACCCGATGCCATCGTCAAGGAATTGACGCAGGCACGAGCCTACTCCGCCGACCTCAAAGTGAGCGTCAAGGTCGCCTGCGACTTGATCGAGAAAATGCTGTCCAAAAAGAGGGGACCCGGCGAGTTGGTCCAAGGCTTTCGGGGCCAAGTCGAGGTCCTCAACGGATACGTCGCCATCGTGAAGCTCCACCGAGAAGGTCAGCTCGGAATCGACCTCGAGGAGGTGGTGAAATCGGTCATGCGTGTCGTATGGAAGCGCCGCTGGGAAGCGGCCTCGTGCAACATCTTGCTGCGGCTTGCCGACGATTTTCCTCGACTCGGCGACATCTTGACGACACCGATCCTGCATTCCGCCTGCCGCTACTCCGCCAAATACGGCAGACCAACGAGCGAAGGGATGAGGAGGCTCTCCTCCATCGACATCTCAAAGACGACCGTGTCCAACGTACTTCTCTCGGCCGCCGTTGCTAACGTCGACTTCCTGCTCGAAGTCGCTCGTTCGCGGATGTCTGAGGATGAAGTCGCTGCGCTGATCCGAGACACGCTGCCAAAGATCCTTTGCCAGCCCTGGAGGCGCGGGATCCTTCTCTCGCTGCATTCAAGCGTCGCCAACTTCGCAGTCATGCTCGGGGATGCCGTACTGGCGCAAGGTAAGTCTTGTTGTCGCCCTCGCCCGCCATGATGCAGAGCCCTTGATACCCGAACGTCATCGTTTGAGGTACAGATTTCGAAATCTCTCAGCTCGACGCTCCGACGAGGTACCCTTCTGTACGAAGCCAGGTGTTCGGCCTCGAGGAGCCCGTCGAATCACGGCAGGAGCACACAGCCTTCCATCATAGGGGCCACCTTCGCAGCATCCTATCCTACGACGGTTCTTCCTCTGAGAACATCGAGGCATCGTCCCTGTGCGAAGGTTTTTTCACCGACTTTTGGCGGCTCAACGGTCGCCAGGCTCCCGGCCACAAGTCGGCGGGCGGAGAAGACAGCACGATTGATGACGGCAAGATCCGAGGGACGCCCTTGTTCGGCATCGACGCTGTGGAGGAGGCACCTTCCTCGATCTCGAACCTTTACTACGAAGAAGTCGAACAGCACATGCGGATGAATGCTGGTCGTTCTCGTTCGCTCCTTGCATACAATCCCCGGTCAAAGCAGTACGGCTTCCCAAAGGGCTACTTCACGAACAGCCAATCGTCGGAATGCGTCGAGATTCTGGGTCGCTCCCGCGCCTCCAACGTCATCCTCTCTCATGCGCTCATCAACGAGAGCCATGAGCTGGTCACGCGCTTGATCACCAAGCCACACTCGCTATGCTTCGATCTGAGCCACTGGAAGCTGCTCGCGTGGCTCGGAAGAGCTCCCTCCGACTACATGGTCATCGACATCGTTCTCGGGGCTCCTTTTTCGATCGACAGCTCTTTGGGAGACGAGCTGCTTACCGATGAGCTCGTGCTCAAGGCCAGCAGGAGAATCAGTCGCAAGGACAAGAAGGCAGCGCTCGAAAAAGCGGAATCGGACCATCGAGCTTACAGTAAGCTCCACGTCTCCGCGAATGTGCATGTTGCACTCAGAGAGACCCCGCTGATGAGGCGCTCCGATTCTCTTCATTCACAGAGCGTGGCATCCAGCAGGGTACCGTTCCGGGCAATGACGTCCAGCCACCGCCGCAAGAGGGTGCGCCAACACGACGATGGGATAGAGACTGGGAGGGTGCTCTGGTATACGCGATCTTCGACCCGAGCTCACAACAGGCGGCTGAGATGACGCATACGGCCGTTCGCTTGGCCGACGGCACGCGGCAACACTTTGTGAGCTCTTCCTCCATTCCTTCGAGGCCTGTCATGGTGCGGTCTGATTGACTCGACGTCGAAACTCGATCTTTCGTCTTTGCGGGTCAGCCGAGCCATGTCCGGGAGCCTGACGTCAAAGTCCGCCTCCAACGGATCTCGCAGTGGATTTCTCATCTCGAGGGACTCGCGCGGCTCACTGCAAAGTCGCTCGCTCTCGAAAACCACGTCGCTCGATGCAAAGGAGGTCAGGCTGCCAGGATGGCAAAGAGCAGGTTCCTCAGTGCCCTGGACCGACAAGGCGGGCCCTGCATCCTTTCGGCGCTTCGAGAGGCGAAGGGCACTCTTCTCGAGCTCTCTTCAAAGTCAAGGTTGCACGCTGATGCCTTGCGGGCTGGAGCTGCCAAAGGCACGAAACGCAAGCTCTAAGGATCCATGTCAGATCGACGACTGGGGTACGACAAAGACGCTATCGATTCGTAGACAAACATCAAGACGCCTGGAATACAGCTCGGAGCCAGCGGCGCTGCGCTGCTTGGGGTCTCACGGCGCAAAGGTTTGACGAAGCTGCCGCGCATCACAGTCCAAGCCTGACAGGTCGATGAGCTACGACTCGGTCTCCATTCAAGTCTCTGATCCTTCGGCAAACAAAGAGGCGGTGACACTACGACAATGTGTCAAGAAGGCGCCGGCTAGCTCCAGCCCTGGGACCGGATCTTGTCGACCTTGCTCTGCCGCCCATCGTCCTTTCTCTTCTTCTCCTTGACCGGAGGGCAAGGGGAGACGCCGAAGAAGTCGTCCATGGCCGAGACGAGCTGCTGCGGGGTGCAGTGGGGCTTGGGGCCGGATTTGGGGTCGTGGATGTCGATGCCGATGGCGGCCCAGGACTGCTGCAGCTCCGCTTCCCGGTAGCTCGGTGGCGAAGCAGGTGGGGAGGTCATAGTCGAAGCGGCCCTTGCGAGCGAGGCCGACTTGGGCGAGAGAGCAAAGGGGATGGCGCGCTCGAGTCGCAGCACGCGGCGCGCTGGCTTGGCCTTGATCGGAGCTGGAGGGGGCGTCAGGGTCGGAAGCTCTTGCAGGGTCTGCGCCGGGGTGCATGGCGACTTCTCTTCGGCTTCTTGAGCCTGGAAGCGGTCGACGCAGAGGGCGGGAGGGGATAGGCGTTAGTCACTCAGCTCGATACGACCAATCGAGCGCCAAAGCCGATCAAACCTACCTCGACGACGCCGGCGTGCTCCTCGTCTCTTCTGAAGCCGAAGCGGGTTGAGAGCTTCTTGGCAAGAGCCCTTGTCCTCGTCTGCCTTTTCGGAGGGGCCGGTTCGAGCGAGAAGAGTGAAAAGTCGGCGCTACCCTGTGACGACGACGGCGAGGAGCGGCAGGAGTCGATGTCGAAGGTGCGCAGCTGGTCGATCTGATCTCGGTCCAGATGGATGGGCGGCGAGGAGATCGAGACCTCGGGATCGCGTCGGAGCGTGAGGTCCGCAGCGGAGCCATGCGGCTCAAACATGGCTGGGTGGTAGGAGGTGGCGGCAAGCAGGCTCATCGCGTTGGTCGCTAGGGTGGGTCAAAGATCGAGGGGATGGATGGGTCTGGATGAGAATATGTCTGGATGGTGAGCTGATGAGAGGTCGAGACTGGAGGCACCGAAGAGGCGCCCGTCTTATACGTCGAGGAGGAGAGCTCCCTCATCTTGGAGCAATGTCGGGAATGACGAGGGGTCGGAAGGGCCGTAGCGGGAAGGCACCTATCGCAGATCTCGTCAAGGGCAGCGCGGCGATGGTAGCGTCAAGGGGGTTGATGCTGATGGTCGAAGTTGCGCAATGACCGCTCGGCCTCGGGAGAACCGACTCGCTCTGAGGAGGACGATCTCAAACCTCGTCTATCGCGACCCTCATCCATCGCAACCCCCGTCGGCCGTTTCCTCGGCCTGACGTCTCCTGGCCGCATTGTCCAGATTAGGTTGCACATGCGTTCGCAGGCCAGACTTTCTCGCGGCGCAGTGTTCTTGCCCTCGGGGAGGACGAGCTCGGGGATTGATGAGGGTCGGGAAGCATCCGACGCATGTCCCGTAGACGGCCCGTCCGAGGTCCCCTTTGTTCTCGTCGTTGGATGCGCGCCATTTCAAGCGTCGGCTGACCCGCCGTTGGCCCCTCATAAGATCACGCACGATGCTGACGCTCGAGCCTCTTCGGGGCAGCCGTTGGGCAGGCGCATTGTTGGTCTCGGAGAGGCGCCGTGAGTGACCACAGCGGGCAGGGTGGCGGGGTCGTGGCGGCAGGGCTGGCCCGGCAGATGTTGAATTTCGGAGCCGAGGGGTGGACAGGCCTGGCCCTCACAGCCAGGGGACCGGACAGGCTGGCCTGGGGGCCTTGCGCACGGGCTACCCGCATCTCCGCCCGCGTGAGCGACGGAAGCGGCCATCGACGACGACATCGACGCCGGTGGCCAACCCCCGCATCCACCATCAGCGAGCAAGTCGAGCGCCTCCACCTCTGCTGCTTCGTCCCATACCACTCTACCGCGGCCACTTCCTTCATCCTGTGGCGGTTTGAACGTCGCCCTTGCCATCTCTGCGACCCAGATTGCATCCATCCACTCACCGCCAGTCTGCCAGCCAAGCCAATCTAGCCTGCCCACCGGACCGGCACCATGTCACGATCCAACGTCATCGTCCTGTGAGTGGTCTTCGGTCGTGCTCACTTGTCGTTGACGTCGCGGTGGCCTGCTGCAATCCACAACTGACCGGGCTCGACTCTCCCCGATCTCGTTCTCTGCTTGATCGTTCCACAGTGACAATGGCACGGGCTACACCAAGATGGGGTGAGTGCTCGCTACGATGCCGACCGACGAGCTCGGACAAGCCGCTGACCCGCAGGTTTCCTTGCCGCTGTCCCTACCTCTCAGTTTCGCCGGCAACTCGGACCCATCTTTCGTCTTCCCGACTGCCATCGCGACCCGGACCACGTCGGCCGGCGGCTCGGGCTCGGGCGGCTCCCGGCCCTCGGTCCCGTCCAAGCCCGGAGGACTGTCGTCAAGCTCCAACCTCGCATCCAAGCGCGGCATCGAGGACCTCGACTTCTACATCGGCGACGAGGCCTATGCCAACGCAAAGACCTACCAGGTCGACCAGCCCATCAAGCACGGCCTCATCGAGAACTGGGACCACATGGAGCGCTTTTGGGAGCAGTGCATCTTCAAGTACCTCCGCGCCGAGCCAGAGGACCACTACTTTATGCTGGTGAGCGTCGTCCGACGCCAGTGCGCGACTACCCATCCCGATTGAGCCCATCTCAAGACGACTTGCTGACGCCGTTCCGGCTGCTTTGTCCTTCTACGACTGCCCCGAACAGACCGAACCGCCGCTGAATCCCCCAGAGAACCGAGAGAACACGGCCGAGATCATGTTCGAGTCGTTCAACATCAAGGGCCTCTACATCGCCGTCCAGGCGGTGCTGGCGCTGGCAGCCAGCTGGACCAGCAACAAGGTCACCGACCGCACGCTCACCGGAACCGTCATCGACAGCGGTGATGGTGTCACCCACGTCATCCCCGTCGCTGAGGGCTACGTCATTGGCAGCGCCATCAAGCACATCCCCATCGCCGGTCGCGACATCACCTACTTTGTCCAGCAGCTGCTGAGGGAGCGCGGCGAGGCCGCCAACATCCCGCCAGAGGACAGCCGGAGGGTGGCCGAGAAGATCAAGGAGGACTACTCGTACGTCTGCCAGGACATTGTGCGCGAGTTCCGCAGGTACGACGAGGATCCCTACAAGTACTTTGAGAGGTTCGAGGGCGAGCACACTGTGACCGGCAGGGTGAGTCTGGCCCGGTCGACGCAAAAGCTGGCTGCAGGCGGTCCTATGCTGACGCACAGTGCACACCCTCGGTGCCGTTGGGCGACTCGCAGAAATACTCGGTCGATGTTGGCTACGAACGCTTCTTGGCACCCGAGATCTTCTTCAACCCGGAGATTGCGTCGTCAGACTTCCTCACCCCGCTGCCCGAGGTGGTCGACAACGTGATCCAGCAGAGCCCCATCGACGTCCGAAGAGGTCTCTACAAGGTGCGTGTCACTTGGATGCTTGCGAGAGCGTCGCGGCGTTCTGGCGTGACTGACATGTTGCCTCATCTCGACTCCCTCCATCTCGACTGCAGAACATTGTCCTGTCCGGTGGATCGACCATGTTCCAACACTTTGGCCAGCGTCTCAAGAAGGACCTCCGATCGATCGTCGACCAGAGGCTTGCGGCTTCGGAGCTGGCGAGCGGAAGTCACATGCGCAGCTCGGGCATGGACGTCAGTGAGTGGCGCATGATCGATCCTAGCCGCTTCGGCATAAGAAGGCCTGCTGGTCGCAAGTGGGTGCAGTGCCAACTGACCAATCGCTCGATCCGTTTCTGGCGTGCTGCCGCTCCGCAGATGTCATTTCGCACAAGATGCAGCGGTACGCGGTGTGGTACGGCGGTTCGCTCCTCGGTTCGCTGCCCGACTTTTACTCGTACTGCTACAACAAGCAGGACTACGAGGAGCACGGCCCCAGCATCGTGAGTGGACCCGGCCGCGCTGCTCAGTCGATCCGATCACATCCTGCTCGACTCCGAAGAGGTGCTGACGACTCCTCGTCTGTGTGCTTTCTTGCTTGCCCTTGTCGCCTGTGAACCCCAATGCAGGTCCGCAAGTTCAGCGTCTTTGGCGGTGTCTAGACGGCGTCTGCCCCCCTGCAACGGCCGAGGTGTGGACGGAGCTGTAGAATCTACGAATGAGCCTGCGAAAAGTGTGGGGCCGGGCACGCACGTCTTGGCGTGCACCCGCGACGTTGCCAGCAGAGGTCATGGGTCGGTCTGTCTCGTCTAAGGGGGTGGATCTGCTTGTGGCTGAGCCTGGACACGTCTTGGCTTGCAGATCAAGCAAGCAGGCGATTCGGTCGGCCGGCCATCTGGACCGTTTGTCTTTGCATGATGGCCCGGGGTGGCGGGCCCATGCGCGGATTCTAGATGAGGCGGGAGTCGATTGCTGCAAGGGGCTACCGCCGAGCTGAGAAGCTGGGACGAGATCTCCCGGCCTATCTTTGACAGCCTCGTTCGACCAGGCTTCTCTGCACTAGCCGAAGTGAACACGTATGTATCGGGCGACATCGACAGTGGAAGTGGACGCTACTCGATCAGAACTGACCCATACCTGACCCTCGAGGAGCAGAGCGGCTGTGGTCATGGTCATACCTGGCGCTACGCACTCCTCGGACTGGCCGTCTTCGGCCGTAAGCTGGAGTCAGGGCTGCCAGCATCGGACCGCAGAGGCTAGGCCAGCCGTCGCTGTGCTTGGGCAACGCGACAGGCTGGGCCGGGTCGAGCGTGACAGGTGATTCAGGTACGAGGGCGCTGGCAGGCAGGCCAGGCCAGCAGGCTCACCGCCCATACACAGGCGGCCGGCTAGGGACGACGAAGCGAGGCCAGGGCGATGCAGGGAGGCGGGAGGCTGCGCCCGGGCGGAAGAGAGAAAAGTCGACCGACGCCCAGCAGGCAGGCTGGGGCATGCGTGCGCGTCGACTGGCCGAGGCGGGCTGCCCATCAACCAACCAACCAACCAACCAAGCAAGGAGCCCATCTGGGGCCGGCTCAGCTCCTGCTTGCTTTGACGTCTGCCCGCCCCCCTGCTTCATCTGGGCCGAGCGAGCGGCCCTTTGTGCTTCTCGCCCTGGTCCGTGGCGTCGGACAAATGCTCTGATGATTCCTGACGACTCTTGGTCGACGGACAATACCGATGACCTCGGAGCACGACGCCGCGTCCCTATGAGGTTCGTGCGCAGCGTGGTGCGCCGGATCGACGCCGCGTCGCTGATCTCTCCTACATAGTTGGCGGGCCATCAACAGCTCAGCGCGTTTGCCGCTGTCATGAAGCGAAGGGTCAAGCCCATGCTATGGATCGACGTGCGGCTGGCTGTACCGCTAGCCGCATGCTGACCAGGTGGCCTTCTTCGCGCGGTGGCGGCGGCGGCGACGGTGACAGCGGCAGCGTCTGCAAGCAGGCAGGCAGGCTCTCTGTCTCTCTCTCCTTCTCCTCGACTTCGACTCGAATCCAATTTCGAGCCGTTGAACAGCGTTTCAGATCGTGTCAAATATATAGAATTGCGTTGCGCTCCGTCGGTCCTTTCGGACGGCGATTCTGATTTGAAAGCGGTCAGGAAGGGAGAGAGGCCGGGTCAGGGCCCGCTTGCTGGCGGCTGGCGGGTCGGACTCGCGAGCCCGCCCTCGGGCGATACCGATGCTGCCTGCTTGCTTGCTATAGGCAGGCAGGCAAGCTCGTCTTTCTCTGCTCGACCCACACGAGGAGGTGCAGGCAGGCTGTTGTCGCTGTGAGATGCTGAGAAGACGCGGCGTGGCAGGCCAGGCAGACAAGCGGGCGGTCGGCCTGCGCAGGCGAGGCGACAGGGAAAGAACAGGCCGGCAGGCAGCAGCAAGCCCGGCGTGGGTGGGTCGCTGGGCGGACGGGCGGGCGGCATTTTTCCAAACTCAGGCTTGCGTGTGTGGCCTGCCGATGATGCTGCTTGCTGAGTGGGTCCGGGGGCGTCTGGCTGCTCTGGTGCTGGTGCATCGAGACGCCTGGATGCAGCCAAAGGACGGCCGAGCGGGCGAGCGGGCGGGTGGGCGAGCGGGCGCCTGCCACGTCCCAACCCGAACATCGACGACTCTTCCTCCATCTCATCGTCGTCCCGTCTCTCTCCTTTCCACCGAGTGCTTGTTGTCGTCGCCGTCGCTGCCCACCTCCTCTGCCGCGGAAAACATCCAGCCCTTCCTCTTCGACGTCGGCACCACCTCGCGACCTTGCAAGACTTTGCGACCCCCGCCACGCACGGGGCCAGTCATCTTCTCAGCTCTTACGGCACAGAATCCTCGCACAGCCAGCCCGCCATCTGCCTCGATCACACCCCGCGCACTACTGCATCGTCCTACCGCCGGCCTACCCCTCTCTTTCGTCGCCTCGGAGCATCTGCCTCTTCGATCAGACGGACCCCGCTTGCCACCTGCAGCCAGTCTTCCAGACGCTACCAAAGTCCAACCTCTAATCCTCGATTGCATACCGTCGGGACTGGTCTTCACCACTGCAATCGTCCGCTGAACGCAGGACAAAGGATCGCCCCTCGCCCTTCGCTTGGCGGATCTTGCAAGCCACCACCATCCGAACCTCGCCCGACATCCGTCTCAGCTGGCACCGAGCTCATCGCCTGATCTACCTCGCCCAGCCCGAAGAGCGGCCAGATCCAAGAACGACTAGAGCTCTATCCAGCCGACCCGGCTTCCTTCTCGCAGCCTCAGCGGAAGTCGCTGCACTGCTTGACCAGAGTACCTCCAGCGAGCCTCCTCGATCTAGGCGTTCAAGCTAGATCAGCGCTGCAAGGAAACCGAGCCTACCTCGACGCTGAGCGGCGATCTCGTTCCAGAAGATGGCGGCCGTGTCTTCTCGGTCTCATAGAGACACGGTAGAGAGCGCAGACAACCACGCTGCTCTGGCGGATGGCGCTTCGGCCAACTCCCATGCGTCAGCCTCTCGCGGCGGCAGCAGCTCCATCAGCCGATCAGGTTCTTCGAGCAACACTCCGGGCCCCCTGTCCCTCGCAGACGCCCTCGCACGGTCCGGCAACGACTATGCCGCCGCTCTCGACAGCGTTCTGGCCGAGCGGAACAAGCTGGCTCTCGACGCGACCAAGCTCAACTCCGAAAACGTGCGCATCTGGAACCTCATGGGTCGGATCAGGAAGGAGAACGAGGCGATGAAGGCCAAAGTCCTCGAGCTCGAACGAGGCTCGTCCGCCGGCTCCACCAATCGGGGCTCGCCGCTCGCACCCGCTGCCGTCATCTCGCCAGCGTCTCCAGCGTCTGCCCGTCGTAGACTGCCCGGAACGTGGGAGACGGAGCGCGCGGGGAGCCCCCTGAACTCTCCAAAGCCCCTGAGATCTCCAGCGCCCCCGGATGAAGCGGATGGCGGAGGCAGGGGCAACAGCGCATCCAGTGGCCAGATGTCGGCTTCCAACTCCGCCTATGGACAGGCATTCGCTCAGCAGCAGCAGGATCAGACCAGCACATCGGCAGTGCCGTCGAACGCACCTCGGCCTGGACAAAGGACATCTTCGGGTCAGGCTCGGGATCCACTCGATGGCCCAAGCACCAACTTTGACCAGAGCGCGCTGGCATCGCCCGTCTCGCCGACGCAGCAGTCGTCGATCATGCAGCAGCGCGCCGCAGCCAAGGCACAGTCGCTGGCCCGGGTCATGCACGGCAACAACGGGGACTCCCTGGGAAGCGGGGAAAGCGGCGATTTTGAGGCAGTCGACCGCAGCTCAGTTTCGGGCACCGACGAGGGATCGGTAGGAGGGCCTACGCTCTCGGATCGGACCCACGCGGATTCGACCTCGCCCTCCGCGCATGTCAACGGAGGCGGCATCAGGTCGATCCCGGAGCAGCAGCAACAATCGGGCTCTCGGTACGCCGATGGATCGAGCCGCGTTCCTCCGTCGCCGAGTCGCTCTATGTCCCAGATGAGCGCCTCGGCGACTTCGGCTGCGCCAGAGCGCAGGTCGTTTGCGTCCAGGGCCGCGACCGACGACCGAACCACGCCAAGCATTCGCTCCGTTCGTGGGAAAGAGGGCGGCCGCAAGCTGGTGCTCTCGCCGCGGCTGGACGCCTCACTGCTCAGGGTGGTGGGTCTCAGGATTGTGGCAACCAACTACAAGCTCGGCGACCGAGGCAAGGAGGCGATCTCCTTCCTCATCACCATCGAGATCCTGCAGCCGCCTGCCGCCTGGGCCAATGCGCCCCCCACTGAGGCGACGCCGCCCTTATTCTGGACGCTCGAGAAGAACTACAGCGACATCCTCGGCCTCGATGCTCGCCTACGCCAAAAGTACGGCAAGAAGACCGCCCAGCGGCTGGCCCCCCTTCCCGACAAGAACCTCTTCAAGGATCATGCGCCTGCCAAGGTCGACCAGAGAAAGGCGCTCCTGGAGATCTACCTCCAGGCTCTGCTGGTCCTGGAGCTGCCCGACAAGGATGACGTTTGCACCTTCCTCTGCACGGACGTGGTGCCCGACCGCGCCACCGATCCGTACACGACCAGCAAGGAGGGATTCCTGACCAAGAAGGGTCAGAACCTCGGCAGATGGGTCACCCGGTTCTACGTACTTCGCCACTCGGTCCTCAACTACTACGAAACGGTGAGTATCGTGTGTCTTAGCTCTTCTGCACAATGTGCGCACCCCTACCGGCATGAACTGACCCGTTGCCTGTTCTTCCTCTGCGTGCGGTTCGGCTACCTTCCTGCCTCAGCGCGGCGGTGCCCAGATCGGATCGATCAACATCAAGGAAGCACAGATTGGCCGTCAGCAGAAGACGTCGTCTGCTAGCGAGTCCGACGAGACGTCATACCGACACGCCTTTCTCATCCTCGAGAAGCGGGCGGGAAACAGCCACGAGCCCCCGCACATTGCCCGACACGTGCTCTGCGCAGAGAGCGACGAGGAGCGGGATGAATGGGTCGACGTCTTGGTCCGCGCCATCGCAGAGATGGAGAGCATCGCCAACGGCGAGGCGACAAAGGCGACGTCGCAGCCTAGCTCTGCGGGGCTTTCGAGCCAGACTGGCGGCAGTTTGCGTGATCCCACGTCGCCGCGGGATCGACACGAGGACGCTGGCGGCTCCGCCTCTCACGAGTCCACGCCCTACGGCCACGCAAGGCGGGGCGACCGCGACGAGCAGCCGCTCAGCCCTCGCGACGGCGTTCAGAGCTCGAACCAGAGCCGCGCGTCGACGTCGAGGCGAGACCTCGGCGGATATGCCGACAGCGCCTACAGCGCGCCTGGCTCCGGCCAGGGGCCCCATGGCCTGTCGGTCAACCCGTCGCTCCCGTCGTCGGCCTCGAGCCGCACCCTCGGCGAGCCCCGTAGTCCGGTCACTCGCACCGGTCTGGCGCGCGAAAGCCAAGATATCCCCGGATCCCCAGGATCCAAGCACGAGGCACTGCCCCGCAGCAAGCCGGCCATCAGTGGGCCGATGAACGGCGCACCGATCCCAACCGGCTACAAGTTTGGGGCCAAGGACGAGGCCGTCTCGGCCCCGCACGACGGCAAAAAGGACGACCGTAAGCGCTTCTGGCAGGGCTTCCGCGGCTTCGGCCACAACGACAAGCATTCGCCGCGCGAGCCCCGGCCCGTCTTTGGCGTGCCGCTGGCCGAGTCGATCGCCATCTCGAGCATCCACGAGGGTTTGGAGCTGCCGTCGGTCGTGTATCGCTGCATCGAGTACCTCGAGAAGACAAACGCCGCCATGGAGGAGGGCATCTACCGGTTGAGCGGCAGCTCGGCCGTCATCAAGACGCTCAAGGACCGCTTCAACGCCGAGGGCGATGTCGACCTCTTGGCGGGCGAGCAGTACTATGACCCCCATGCGATCGCCGGCCTGCTCAAGACATTCCTCCGGGAGCTCCCCACCAGCGTCCTTACGCGAGAGCTCCACCTCGACTTTATGAGGCTCAATGGTGAGTGGTCCGTCCGCTGCGGGTTCGGAGCTCAACTGCATCTGCTGACGTCGTCAATCGGCCTGGCTCATCGGTTCCTCTCCCCCCCGCCCACAGAGATCGAGGATCGCACGGAAAAGCTCAATGAGCTCGGCCATCTCGTGTCGATGCTGCCGCTGGCCAACTATTCCCTGCTCCGGACCCTCTGCAGCCAGTGAGTGGCCCCTTTTGTCGGCGTGCTGGATTGCGAGGCCTGTCGCTCACTCAGCCTTTCATCCTCGATCCGGTCTACCCGCCCACAGCCTCATCAAGATCATCGAGCACGCCGATGTCAACAAGATGACGATGCGCAACGTCGGCATCGTCTTCAGTCCAACGCTGGCAATCGGTAAGCAAAAGACCCGGACCCGACCTGGTAACCATTACGAAGGCTGATCGCTGACACCCGATCTGGCTCTCTCTGCACCTCCGCACGCAGGTGCCGGGATCTTCGCCCTCTTCTTGACCGAGTTCGACAACGTCTTCTTCACCGACGCCAAGGGCGAGCCGGCCGCGCGCGTCATCGAGGAAGACATCCTGGCGCCCGACGCGTCCGAGCTCGGCTACTCGGAGGAAGGGACGGTGGCCGACACGGGCAGCAGCCTGGAGAACGCCAGTGCGGCCCACTCGTCGCAGCAGGGGCATGCCAGCAAAGCGAGGAGCAAGCGCAACAGCCTGCAATACCGCGAGTCGCAGGCCGAGAGGCTCCTCGGCCTCGAGGGGAGGAGGCTGAGCTACCGCGAAAAGGAAGAAGACTGGGCGGGCATCGGAGCCGGCGGCGGGATGGCGGCCGGAGACATGCACCACGCCGATCCGCGACAGGGTCCGCCCCAGGCGACATCGACGACGACCACGCCCACGGGCGACGAGGTTGAGGTGCCGGTCCGCCGGCATTGAACGGAGAGGTCAGCCTCGATCTGTTCGGCCGGTCGCAAGCCCGCGCTCCTTCGCCGCTGGCCCTAGGCCATTCCGCCACGGGGCCCAGCCCTGGCCTTCAGCCACACGGCGCAACAACCGCCTGAACGCCGCATCCGCAACGGAACCGCCCGTCAGTCACACCCATGCTCAAGATACCCTCCCTTGCCACCCACTACCACCACCGCTACATCGATTCGATCCCTGCTCTCTCTCTCTGCCTTGCGCTCTTCCCACTTCGACACCCGGTGGTCCGCCGCGCGGCCTCCCTTCTTGCTATGCCCGACAGAGCTGCCCCCACACGGCTCGCCACGGCTACCTTTTTCCTCCCTCTTTCTTCCTTCCCCTCTGCTCGTCTCTCAACTGCCAAGGGCCCCCTTTTGGCGCCACTCGCTCATGTTGCTCCTCTACGGTCGCTACCCCCTCCTCCCATCATCCGCTCTACAGTGACGTGGACCAATACCAACCTCCTGTTTCCCTTCCTCCTTTGCCCGTGGCTGCCTGCCTGCCTGCCTGCCTTCTGATCAGCCTGTCCAAACAGCTCACTAGAGCCAAAGAAAGATAGGTCCAAGCAGCAAAAAGATTAACTGCAGCACCTAGGATTCCCGCGTGGTCCCCCACCGCAGTACTAGCTAGGCGGTACCCTGCTTAACTTTGCAGATCGGACGGGATGCAGTGCTTTCAGGGTCCTATGGCCGCAGATGGAAAGCTGAGATCAAGTACTCCAAATAAACCCTTGTTCTAGATGAGAAGCTGGTGTCACCAGGTGAAAGAAGAAAGCTGCTAGGGTATGGTCACATGGAATGCTGCTCAGATCGGTCCTTGGGCGAAGACCGCAAACGTCTTTCTTCTGCGACGAACCGTCATTCATGATCCTCTTCCGGCTCGTCTTCACTGGAGCCTGCATCCTGATCCATGTCGTCGTCGTCTTCGGTCCATTCTTCGTCCTCTTCGGTCTCCCAGTCCTCGCCGATGCCGTCGGTGTCGAGGAGGTAGGTATGGCTGAGGACGAGCGACGTCAGGCGCGGGACGACGCGCCCCATCTTCTCCCCGTCGTCGTGGCCGTCTGGGAGAGGAGCGGGGTCCTGTCCGGTAAAGGCCTTGTGGAGGAGGTGCCCGACGTTGCGGAGGAAGGAGCACGATGCGAGGTTGAGCGACTTGAGGTTGGCAAACGACGGGTCGAGGAGGATCGCCTCGATCGTGGCGTCGTCGACGTCTGTTCGCTCCAGATTGAGCGTGGTCAGGGCCCGTGGTGGCATGTTGCTGCCGATCAGAGTGACGGATTCAAACAGGTTTAGCTTGGGCCCAAGGAACGGCCTGAGCACTGAGTAGGAGAGGTCCAGCGTCTCGAGGCTCTCCCACCATGCCGAGTAGCCATCAGAGAGGTAGTTCCGGGCGAGGTGGATAGTCCCCCTGGGATAGCCCACCAGATCGCGGGGGAGGCCCCTCACTGCAAAGCTCTTGAGGTGGGGCAAGGTGCGCGGAAGGCCCGCCATCTGCCGGGCAAGCTCGGGCGACTGGGGGATGTGACGACTGCCGGGATGGGCCAGGTCGAAATGTCGAGTGAGGAGGCCGTGATTGGTCTCCGAGATCGTGCGGAGGAAGGCGCGGAGCCCGTCGTCCCACTGCAGCTCGACGCGGTGGTAGAGCATGGGCAGCGCAATGTCCCGGACCTGGCGAGAGACGAGGCACAGGTTGTAGAGCGCCAAGCGATTCGCGCTTCGCAGCTGCTGGTCTTCGCCGTGGGGGATCAGCTGCGAAAAGATGGCCGTCATGACCTCCAAAGGCAGGCCTGGGAAAGTCGAAGCCATGGTCGGAGGTGGCCGTGCCGCGCAGGATGCGGCCGCGCACTTCGCGAGAGTATCCCCAGTTGACGACGAAGGACCGGAGCCGGAGTGCCTGAAGGCGGCAAAGGCAGCCACGCTTTTGATGTACGACGGTGCCGACTTGTCGCTGCAAGGTGGTGCGCGCCCTCTGGTCGCTTTGTCCTCGGTAGCTGGACGGGGTGCCGCCCACAAAGGCCGACTCTCTGTCTCAATCCCCAGCGACCGCTCCCTGTGCGACCTCGACCTTGATCCGATGTCGCATCAAAAGTCCGCCTGTGGCGCTACACGGCACGATCTGGGCGCTGCTTTGCGGTCGAGAGAGCCGGATGTGCTGCTGGGTGCTTCCGAAGCGGTCGAGGAAAGAGGTGGGTGGGGGATGAAGGGCAAAGGAAAGGAGAGGGGCGGCTACTCGCGGCGAGAAAAATGCGGTGGAGGCGAGTGTGGAAGATGCCTGGCGCCTCCCTGCGTCAGGTTCTCGACCGGATTCCGGATTCCTTTCGCATGCCATGCACCAGCCCAGCCTGAGCTTCTTGCTGGCCTCACCACGCCGAACGGCATCGTCGAAGGCCTTGTCTTCTATGGTCATTCACAAAGACGGAGCGCCGAACAGGTCGTCTATCTATCTACATCTACAACTCCATCTATCGTCCCCAGCTCCTCCTGGCCCATCGCCCGGTGCACGCCCTCAGAAACGCTTCCTGGCATCGCTGTGGCCGCGCTTCCTTCCCGGGATGCCCAGCCGGCTGCCGCCCGCACCCGTGCTGTCTTCGACGCGCGGCGACGTGTTGGTCAGGGGCATCGTGTCGGCGTCCTTCTTGGTCTTGACGACGAAGCAGGCCATGCCCATCTCGGTGGTGATGGTGGTGATGACGTTGTGGCAGAAGTGCAGGTAGAGCACCGCGGCAAAGCCCAGCGAGACGTAGACGACCATTCGCGTCGATTCCGGGTCGCGCTGGACGATCGAGTGCGGCAGGATGGCGTCGAGGGCACCGACAATGCTCCAGGCGGTGGCCACGTTCCAGTACGGGAAGGGCGCCTTGGTGACGTGGGCCACGATCAGGAGGCCGACGTTGTAGGCGAAAGTGATGCCCCAGAAACCGACAAAGGGCAGGAAGGCGTGGGTGTCGGCCAGGATGAAGGAGCGGTTTGCCGCCATCCAGACCAGGTTGGCGGCGATCTGCAGCACCAGAGGAAAGAGGCCGCTGAGAGGCGCAATAACCGACTGCTTGCGCTCGCGCCGAGCTGCAACTACGTTGGAATAGCTGGCGACCACGTTGAGGCCGAGTCCGATGGCTCCAAAGGTCAGGAACGCGTCATTGAGCGGCAGGTTGAGCCATGCAAAGCGTTCCCGGACCGCATTGATCGAGGCCAGACCAGTCACGTTGAGGATGCCGCGGTCCCAGAAGAGGGGACCGCCGGCAAAGCCGGTGAGCGCGTAGATGAAGACGATCATGAGGATGCCCTCGACCGGACCGGAAAAGGCCGAGAGGTAGAGGGTGCCCGTGTGATACTCCTCCCAGGTGGTCAGGTAGAAGTTGGCCAGCGTTGCGACGAGGGATGCAGGGGCCCACCACGACCTGCCGAGGTTGAGGGCGGCCGCGCAGAGGACACACTCGAGCGTGGTGTTGATCGCATCGCAGCCATGGTCAAAAAGTTCGCCGAGGGGGCCGGCCATTCCAGTCCTCCTGGCCTGCTTTCCATCAATGCTGTCCAGGCTCTGGTAGGCGAACAGGCAGATGGCCCACGTGTAGAAGATCCAGGGGGGCAGGCAGGTGGCCGAGTGGGAGCTGGGAGCGAAGTCGACCTTCTGCACAGGCTGCGGGATGGCAAAGTTGCTGAAGAGGTTGCGGACGGGCAGCGCGTCGTGCGGGTAGGCCTCGCGGAGGGCGAGGGTGTGGGCGGTCGAGTCTAGCTTGAGCTGGGTCGCGCACTGAAGCGCCGGGTCGATGTAGGCGAGGGTGCCAAAGTTGATGGCGACAAGGGCCAGTCCAGAGAGGGTGATGGTGTTGGGGGCCACCGAGAGCGGGAAGAGGGTGACCAGCCAGTTCCACCAGGGGCCGAGGACGTACTTTGAGACGAGCGACTTGTCCGTGCCGCTGTACTTGTACAGATGGAGGTTCTGCCTCCGGGCTGCGGGGATGTAGTCGAACATGGCTGGCTGGCTGCACGCGATGGCCCGTCTTTGGCGGGGAGTTCTATGGTGATGGTGGTGAGGAGGAACAGCGTGAGAAGTGGATGGATGCCGACGGTCTATTCAGCCTCACTTTCTGGTCGACCCCTGCTTGGGATGACGACGCGCCATTTGCGGCAGCGACGAGGCGGAGAAAGCGAGAAAGTGAAAGCGGCGGCAGCGGCCCTCTGCAACGTGCAGCCCCGTGCAGCGAAGAAAGGAAAAAGAGCGGCGGGCGGGCCTGGCCTGGGCAAAAGCAGAGCAGGCGCGACCCCAACCGACCCCAAAGGGCCGACGCCCGCTTTCGGAGGCAAGCGTCCGCCGCTCAGGCCAGCTCGACTTTGGGTCGCAGCCTCCACTTTTTCCGAGGTCCCGGATCGTCCGAAAGTTGGTGGTGACTCCAAGGGGGGTCAGGACATGCCAGCTTCCCTCTTGATTGCCGCCATACCACCCCCGATAAACGCCGAGTCTCGTCTACCTCCCACTTCGGCCCGTACCGAAGTCTCCAACAGAGAAGCATGCGGGTCTCGTCGATAGCGCGTGCTACGCCGCGACTGCGCCTGGCCATCGTCGGCGCCGGTCCGTCGGGGTTCTACGCCGCCTCGAGGATCCTCAACGCCTTTCCTGCCAGCCAGCAGTCGAGAGGTACCGACGAGGTCCGCGTCGACGTCTTTGACCGTCTCCCTACCCCTCACGGTTTGGTCAGGTACGGCGTGGCCCCGGATCATCCGGACGTCAAGAACGTAGAGCACAAGTTTGAGCAGGTCGCGCAGGATCCGAGGCTCAGCTTCTTTGGCAACGTCAACGTCGTCCAGTCGCCGTCGGCGGCAGCAGACAGCGCGAGGTCGCCGTACCCACATGCCATCCAGCTGCCTCTGTCTGTGCTGAGCACGTTCTACACCCACATACTCTTCTCGTACGGCGCCTCTCAGGGCCGACCCCTCGGCATTCCCGGATCCGCTCCTGGCGAGCTCTCGGGCGTGCACTCGGCGCTCGACTTTGTCAACTGGTACAATGGACATCCCGCCGCCCACGATCCTCGCATCCTGCAAGCGCAGCGCGGGAGATCCACGCTCGGCGTCGATGTCGCAGGCGACAAGCGGCATCTCACCGTCGTCGGCGCGGGAAACGTTGCCCTCGATGTGGCTCGGATCGTCCTCCGATCATCGACGCCCTTCCTGGAGCCTTCCGGCACGGCTTCTCGCCCGACGTCGGTAAAGGCCCCTGGTCTCGCATCGTTGGCCGAGACGGATGTGCCCGAACCGGTGCTGGCGCAGCTGGCCTCTTCCAAGATCTCACAGGTCGAGCTGGTGGCACGTCGAGGTCCTGCACAGCTAGCGTTCACCAACAAGGAGCTGCGAGAGATGATGGCCTTGGAAGGTGTCGCGTTTGCTGGCGTCGACAAGTCACTTCTCGGCGAGGCGCTGCGCTCGATTGAGAAGACGGGCAAGGAGCTCGAGGAGCAGATCAAGTCTGGAGAAAGGGACGCCAACGAAGCGTCGACATCGCTGGGCGAGGTGCGAGTCAAAAAGCGGCTGATCTCGCTGCTCGAGAAGGGCAGCAAGACCAGGCTCTCCCCCTCGGCGACAGGGACGAGCAAGACATGGGGCATCAACTTCTTCCGCAGCCCCGCCGAGTTCCTGTCGAGGAAGGACGGCAAGCGTTCGCCCGAGGGCTTGCCTGCTGTGGGAGAAGCCGTGTGGAACGTCACGTCCCTCTCGTCGAAGGCCTCGTCTCCAGTGTCGCCGGCACCGCAGCCAAACGAACCGCCGAGCCCGTCTGCGAGGACAGAAGCGTGGGGTAACCAACCTGGAAAGGCTTACGCCGCCCCGCCACCCGGTGCTGAGGGCACGGTGACGAATGCCCCGCCCGGCTTGCGATCGACCGGAGAGATTGTCAACACACCGACGGACATGATTGTCTCGAGCGTCGGCTACCGCAGCGAGCCCCTCTGGCAAGAGTCAGGCGCGGGGACCGTCACGCCGATACCGACTCAGGCGCCGCAGGCCTCTGCCGCGGTGCGGCCGTTACAGCAACTGCCGTTCGACCTCAAAAGGTCGCTCGTGCCCAACGAGAGGGGAAGGGTCACCGACCTCGCCGGCAACATTGTGAGTATCTGGCCGTGCTTCATCGCGTCTGCTCTCGACCACTCACAGCATCTCGTCTTCCCCCCCGTTGCTGGACAGATCCCTGGAGTCTACGTGAGCGGATGGCTGGCCCGAGGACCGGTTGGGGTGATCGCGTCGACCATGATGGACGCCTACACCGTGGCCGACACCATCCTGCACGACTACAACAGCGGCGCGGCCAACAACGGCGGAGGCGAGGAGGGCCTCGAGTCGAGGCTCGCCAAGGAATCGAAGCGCGTGGTCAGCTTTGCCGACTGGAAGCGGCTGGACGAGGAAGAGATCCGCAGAGGAAAGGAGCTGGGCAAGATCCGCGAGAAGATCCTGAGTGAGTGCGGTGGCCTCCCAGCTCGTCCCAGAGAAGGAGGGAGAGCGCGCATGCTGACGGCAATTGCTCCTCTGGTCTGTTCGGGTCCCTCCCAGCCGTCGACGAGATGCTCGAGGTCATCTCATAGACGTCTCGTCTCGACGCGATGCGGGAGGCAACCGCCGATCCTCTCACCTTACAGCACACCCGACCGAAGGACCCTACCTTCCTCCGAACCCGTCCCATGCTTTCGATCGCAGGAGCGGGAAGTAATCATACAGAAGGTGATGCCTGCAACGCGCACCCATCGAATCGAAGGGAGCTACGTCGATGGCAACGCAGCCGGGCTGAGAATGCGAAAATGCGGTACGACACGGGGTATGCAAGAGTGCGGGACTGGTCTGGTTATGCTTGGAACAGTATATCGGCGACTGATCTCGACGCCGTCAGACGAGGGCAGAGGCGAGAGAAGAAGCAGTGATGGCGAGCAGAGGAACAGCGAACAGGGCCGGCGGAAGGAGCGCGGCAGAGGCGGCGGCGTTGGCGTTGGCGTTGGCATTGTCCTGCGGAGGAGCCGACTGGCGAGAGCTGGCGGACTGTGTGGCCTCAGCAGCCGGCGAGGATGATCTGGCAGCGAGCGAGGAGCAAGCAAGATTGCGACACGCCCAACAAGTCAGCCGTGTCGCCCTGCTAGGACGCTGGATCGTGGTGAAGGCTGGATAGCTGCGATGCTACTCACGATGAGCTCGATGTTTGCGGATGGTCTGCAGTTTCAAGAGATCGCGCGCCACAGATCCGGATCCCATGGTCAGTTGAAGGTGCTGCCGAGTAAGGACAGAACGCCCGCTCCTCGGATGCCGTTCTACTCACTGAGACCGTCCGCGCCCAATCTCATGGGAGCATCGTTGTTGCCGGCCTGGGCTCCCCACATCCCTCCCCGTTCCGCTAGGAGCTGTGCACCGCCTACATCTGCGCAGGAGGGTGGGACCAGTACCGAAGGATGAGTCTCAGATTGAAGATCACGCTGCCTCTTGGATGGTCCAAGAAGGCCAACCGTACCCACCTTGAGCATGGGCGACTGATAGCAAGAGCGCGCCGAACAGTGTCGCGAGGCCGATCGTCTTTGAAAGCGTGAGCTGCATCGCGACGGTGTCGATGCAAGTCTGGCGCTGGACAGTGGTCAGGCGTAGCGAGGAGACCGTCAAGTCAAGATCGACTGGAAGATCAAGGAGCAAGAGGGAGGTTCCCGTCGTCGTCGAATGGCGGGGCGGCGAAGGTAGAAAACGACGGACAAACAGCGATGGGGGTCGGGTCGAAAGGAGGAGGATGTGGACCACGACCCGAATCATCCGCTCGGCCATCCTGACCGCCTGATATATCGGCCCCAGGGGCGGATGAGTACCGAGCGGAACGGGGCGAAGCGGCAGGCCCGCCAAGCATGATGGAGGCTAACGACGACCGCACCGTACGTACGCGTGTCTCGCGGCGCTCGCTGGCTGCACGTCGTAGCCGAGCGAAGCGCTCCCTCGCTACCTTGTACTTCCCAGCCAGCCGGCCTGCTGGTGGCTTCTTCGGCGACGCCGACAAACGAACGACACATCAAGCAGCGCGGCGCCTGCCCGCCTCCCACCCCCGGGTGGAGCCGCCTGGTCGAGAAGGGGACAGCAGCCAGTACAACAGGCCGAGCCAGCTGGTACGGTGATCAGCAGCACCTCTGCAACGGGCTCAGCGTGTGTAGGTGGACGCAACGCTGTCGTAGTGGGCTGGAGACGGCCAGAGGCACCCCAGCGCGCATACAACCATTTCACTGTTCTGCCCGCCGGCCTTTGCATCTCGGGATCCATCTCCCTGTTGCATCTCGCTGTGGGACAGAGGCTGTACGTCGGCGAGCGGTAAGCGGAGGGTCAGGCAGGGCAAGTCTCAGCCCCGTCGTCGTCGAGTGGCAAGCGGCAAGCCAAGACACGCCGCTCCGAAGAGGTCGAGAGCAGGCGTCGGCCCTGCCCCGAGGCAAGACTTGGCCATCCCCTGGTCGGTGCATCGACATCGCCTGCCTTGCTGGATCCATGCTGCCCAAGGGATGAAGGCCATCGTCGTATGGCATGATGGAAGTGCGCAAGAGGAGCCGCGTCGAAGCTAGCGGTGCAGAAGAGACCGCACCAAATCCTCGAACCGAGAGGCAGAAAAGCAGCCATGTCGTTTGGGTGCCACCTACTCTCAGCAGCAAGTGCGAGACGGCTGCCTGTGAGTGAACATTACAGACGTCGTTGCCGTCGCCGAATCCGATCTGCTTCCGCGAAGTGCGGGCCAGGGCATATCGTCTGGACCGGCGGAGTGTGCCAGACATAGCCCACCAGTAGGGACGCCTGGCCTCCTGGCTGCGAGACTCCCGATCCCGTACCGCAAAAGAGACAGCTTCGGCGGCGTCGCTTCCTGCGCCTCTCGCCCTTGCACATGGCCAGGCACAGGTACGGCGTAGGAACGCTGAAGCCTGGGAACGAGCGGGCGAGCGGCTCACACGCGACGAGGCCGAGTCGGGAGCAGCGCCACAGCGGTCGCTGACGTGAGCGCCCCGCTCGACGTCGCGCTGTCCAAGCCGGTGGCGTCAAGGAATGTCGAGAGCAGATCCTGCCACTTTTAACGACGCAGCGGAGCTCGTCATGGGTGATGCGCGGGTGACACGGTCGTGATATCGTACAAGCGGCCCTCCTCCTTGGCCTCGGCCTTCTTCTTCCCTCCCTCGATCTTCTTTCTTCACACAGCGCCCGCTTCAGACCGCGCCGACTTGCTTGGCGACCTCGTCGAGCGCCTCCTTGAAGATGCTGCACGCCTGCGCCATCTCGGCCTCGGAGATGGTGAGCGGCGGAATGAACCGCAGCACGTCAAACACGCTGGTGCTGAGCAGCAGCATGTTACGCTTGAGGCACTCGGCCACCACCTTGCCCGAGATCTGCACCTTGGCGGCCGCCGGCACGTTGGACGAGACGCTGCTCGTCGGCGTTCCGCTGAACTGGACGCCGATCATGAGCCCGCGTCCGCGCACGTCCTCGATGAGCCGTCCAGACGGCGTCTTGCGAAGGTCCTGGAGGAAGTCGACGAGCTGCTTGGAGCGCGCCGCGACGTTGTCGAGCACCTTTTCCTCCTTGAACACCTGGCACACGGCCGTCGCAGCCGCACACGACACGGCGTTGCCGGCATAGGTGCCGCCCATGCTGCCGGGCTTCTGCCTCGACATGAGCTCGTGCGTGCTGACGATGCCGCTGAGGGGGAAGCCGTTGGCGATGCCCTTTGCGTAGATGAGAATGTCGGGGCGGACGCCGCTCTCCTCGACTGCAAACATGGTGCCCGTCCTGCCGAAGCCGCTCTGCACCTCGTCGCAGATGAGCAGCAGGCCGTGCTCGTCGCAGATCTCGCGCAGGCCGTGGAGGAACTCTGGCGGGGCTGGCACGTAGCCGCCCTCTCCAATGACTGGCTCGATGATGACAGCTGCCGTGTCGCTGGGTGCCGTCTGCTGCTGCAGCGTGAGGCGGAGCTGGTGGAGCGACTGACGGACCAGCTCCGAAGTGGGCGTGTCGGCCGGCAGTCCGAACTGGGCGTAGTAGGGGAAGGCGGTGGCGAAGACGCCGGGCATCAGCGGACCGTGTCCCTCGCCGTAGATGGTCTTGCTGCGAGTCATGGCTGCTGTGGCGGCGGTCCTTCCGTGGTACGAGCCTGCAAACCAGGGCAGAGGGTCCGAGCACGAACAGTCAGTCCAGTTTCGCACACAACCGCAATGAGATGGCGGCAGCAATAGCGGCGAGCGAGGCTCACCCTGCATGACGATGATGTTCTGCTTCTTGGTTGCTGCGCGGGCCAGCTTGACGCTCGCCTCGACGGCCTCGGCGCCCGAGTTCCAGAAGAAGAAGGTGTCGAGGGAAGGGTGGGGCATGATGGGCAGGAGCTCCTTGATGAGCTCGAGCTGGGCGGCGCTGAAGCCGATGTTGACCTGCAGCAGGGATAGAGGCGCAGCGGAGGAAGCGGTCAGCATCGTGGCCTGCTGTGGAGCCTCTGTGCGGCGTCTAGGTCCGGGGCGCGACGCACCTGAGCGTGTGTGATCTTGGCGCACTGCTTCTGAGCTGCCTCGGTGACCTTTGGGTGGCAGTGGCCGAGGTTGCAGACACCGATGCCCGACGTCATGTCGAGCAGCTTGACGCCGGCGTCGGTGGTGATGAGGGTGCCCTTGCCGTCTTCGAAGATGTGCTTCGAGAGCCTGCCGATGCCCTTTGTGATGTGCTGCTCGCCGAAAGCGGCGGCGTCGACGTGGTGCGCGGGCATCTTGCGGGCGGTCGAGAGGGAGAAGCGGCGGGTCGAGGCGGTCAGAGTCCGAGGGATAAGGTCGGTGGCACGGGAGGAAGACGAGGAAGGGATGGCGGCGCCGGTGAGGAGTGCGAGGTTGGCAGTGTTGGTCTGGCGGAGCAGGGCGGCGGCGGAGGAGCCGGTTCTTATAGCTGCCGAGCTGCTGATCATCCTGGGCGCTTTGTGAGGGTGAGAGGGGGTGGTGTGCCTGTGGGTGCCTGATTGGTGCGGTGGTCGGGAGCAGAGAAGGGTTGATCTACCCGCCGTCGTCGATGGCGTGAGGGAGCAGGTGGGTGAGTCAAAGGCGTCGGGAAGGCCGTCGGCGTCGGGCGTGGCCCGAGGGCGAGCGAGCAGCTGGGAGCGCCGAAGAAGCAAGCAAGAAGTTTGGGGAAACGGGCGGTCAGCTGCCGACCGACCTGCCTGCCTGCCCTCCACCTGCCTGGCAGACATGCATCCCTCTGACGTTTGGCCGCCGGCTCAACTCAAGACTCCCTGGTGGCGTCGCTGGAGGGGCTCGAGGGGCTGCCGGTCTTCTGGAGCCCATGGCCAGATCGGCCAAAGCACCAGCCGCGACTTTGCCTACCTGCTTTCTCCTCGGCCCGCCCCCGCGTTTCCCTGCATGGCCTGCCAGCTGGCACCGCCTGTGTGCCTCTTTTTTTTTCCTTGCCTCGGCAGCCTCCGATGTTTTCGCCGGCGGGCCCGGCCCCGCCGACCATCCTAGTACTAGTACTCTCGTGTTGCTCTCGGCGAGAGAGGCTCTCTGACCAAACCTCACTAGGCGCTCAACAGGCTAGACGTGCAACGCGGACTGGATACAGATTGAAGAACAGCTGGGGCCGAGGCGGAATCATGTAGGTATGGATACAGACTAGGCTGGAGAAAAGAGGGCGCAAAAGGGGAACCCCCCGTCGTCGCCGAAACAGCAAGGCCCGCCCGTGCCCCCCAGAGGGACATCGGTCCGGGGCCCGCACGACCAGCAGCGACGTGAGAGGAGGAAAGGGGCAGAGAGAGAAGGGGTCTACGTGGTCCGGATACAAGTACAGGGATCAGCAACCGAGTCGATTAGCGGGGCATCGTCCGGTCCATTCTGGCAGTGCAGCAAAGAATAGCGGCGGGAAGATGGCGCGACGAGGTTGGCTTGGAGGGTCTAGTGCTGCTGCTGCTGGGCAGCCTGGTGGCCGCCGGTAAAGGCCTCGACGCCTCCGGCCGCCTGGATCGTGTTCCACATCATCCGCAGCGGACTGGCCTGAGGACCGTCCGAGGCCGAGGCGGCGTCGTTGCTCGCACCGCCATAGCCAAACCCCTGCGAAAACTGGTCGGCCTGGTGGGCCGATCCATCAAAGGGATCGTCCGAGTACCACCCCGCTTGCTGCGGCTGGTGCGGAGCGTACTGGTGGTGAAGAAGCGGGTTGGGCGCCAGCTCTCCCATGTGCTGCTGCAGCTGCTTTGACGAGGCCATCGAGTGACCATGCGACGAGAGCGCGGCCGAAGACATAAGCGAGCGCCGCATCGGCGAGAGCGTGGATCCGTAACGCGACTGGACCGACCTGCGAACGGGGGACCCGCTCAGGCCCATGCCCATGCCGAGACCGTGCGTCGAGCTCATCCCCGCGCCACCCATGCCGAGATGCATCTGGAGGTGGGCCGAGCTGGCCACCGGCCTGCCGGGCGAGCCGTTGAACGATGAGCTGGCCTGTCGGAGCGGCGAGCCCCGCAGCGGGCTGCGTGCCAGGGCCGCCATCCTGGCCGTCGAGTTGGGCGACTTGGTAGATGCTCCGCTGCTGCCGAACGGCGGCAGGTCCGCCTCGTCGCGACCAGCCCCTGCTTGGGACGCCGACACCTGGCCCGCCTTGGCCGAACCGCGCATCGACGATACGGGCGAGCCCATCGACAGGAATCGGTTGGGTGACCTGGACAGCACATCACCGTTGACGTAGCCCTTGGTGGAGCGGCGAAGGGGCGAGCCTGCCGACGCGTCGCCGTGTGTTTGGCTGGCGAAAGAGAAGGCGCCGCTCAGCGCCGAGTTGCGCATCGTGCGATACGGGTTGCCACCGCGGCCCGCTGACGAGAGCGGCGAAGCGTGCATGCTGTAGGGTGTCGGCGAGAAGCCGGTCGAGTAGCCATAGTGTCCCTCGCCGTGGGAGGATGCCAGCTTGCGCTTCAGCGCGCTGTGGTCCGCCGTCATCTGAACCGTCGGCGGCGGCATCAGGGTAAACGGGCTGCTCGGCGGACTGCTGGCGCTGTCCGTCAGCATCGGCGCGCCACGGCTGTGCTGGCTGCCGGCGGCGCTGCTTGCATAGGCGGATCCCGGCGGCCTGAGGGGCGTCATTGACTCGAGCTGCGTGTCGAGACTCTGGTTCGGCTCGGCCTGGACCTGCGTCTCGGCGAGCGGCAGTCTGGCGGTCGATGCGGTGCCATCCATAACGCCACCCACCCTAGCGCGCTTCTGTGGGCGGTCCGACGACAGTCGGAGAGGCACGTCCTCGCCCGCGCTCTCGTCGCTGCTCTCATCGGCGCTGCCCTGGATCCGCTCAGCCGCGAGCGACGTCTTCTTGCGCTTGATCGACGACTTCTTTCGGCCGAGCTTGCCAGCTTGCGACTTCCCCGCGACTGCGGCAGCGTCGCTATTCGCACCTTCGAGACTGGGCAGTGGCATGTCGGTGGTCACGGCAGGGGTGCTCTGCGCGCTGTTTGCAGGAGTCCCGGCATCTTCCGTACGCCTTGCAGCAGCGGCCGCCGCCGCCGCAGCAGCAGCAGCCTTCGACTTTGAGCTCTCGGCCTTTGGACCTGAGGCGTTGTAGACGCCGTTCTGGAAGCGATCCTCGTGGCCGGGCTGGATACCCCACCAGCCTCCTTTGCCGGGCATGTTAGCCTCTCGCTCGATCTTCATGAAGCTCTTGTTGAGGCTGAGGTTGTGGCGGATGCTGTTCTGCCAGCCGCGATCGCCACGCTCGAAGAATGGGTAGGTGGTGCTGATCCAGGCGTAGATCTCGGCAAGGCTAAGACGCATGTCGGACGAAGCCTTGATGGCCTGGCCGATGAGGCCAGCGTACGAGGCCAGCTGCGGCTTCGTCTTCGACCGACCGAAGCCGGGCGGGAGCAGGTAGTAGCGCGCCGGCGGCTCCTGGTCGAGGGTGCCCGAATCGAGCGCCGCCTGCAGCTCCTCGGACACGAGCTTGACCACGCGACTGCCGTCGGGCTGGTCCCAGACGGTCTCGCCGTTCTGGACCGTGGCCGGCTGCGTCACGAGCTGATCGAAATCGCGGCTGGGACGAGCGACCGATGAGACTGCACCGGCGGCCATGCTGTTGCCGTCGGCCTCGGAGCCGGTCTTGGCCTTCGACGCTGCCTTCTTGTTCGATGCAGAGGCCTCCTTTTCGACGCGCTTGGCGCGCTTCCGAGACTTGCTCGATCCAGCCGTTGCCGCCAGCGCACCTCCCGTGTGAGCATCTTCGACAATGCCGTAGTCTAGGCGCGCCGAGGGATACACTAGGCCATCCCGGATCACCGACGTCGAGCCTTCGGCCTGCTTCAGAGGTGACTGAGGCGAGTGACTGCGTGCCCGCCGACCGACCATGTGCTTGTTCCTCGAAGAGAGCTCCACGTCGCTGGTGTAGTCCCCATCGACCTCGGCTCCAGCTCCGAGCGTCTCGTCGTCGGAGGACAGATTGGTCTGCAGTCCGCCGCGGTCGGCCTTGACCGGTTCCGGTGGAGGCCTTGGTTGCTTCTTAGACGTGCTGGCGCCGCTGGTGTTGCCGTTCGGTCCTAGACGCGGGACAGCGGAGCCGAAGACGTCGGCCGGGCTGATAGTGTCGAGACAGCCGGACGAAGCCTTGTCCGGCCAGCCGTGACCGGCCAGGTCCTGACCGGACATCGATCGCCTTCCGGCGTGGAAGTCGAGCTGGCACGGGGACTGGTTGAGCTTGCGGATTGCTGTGCTCTCGATCGAGCCGCCCGAGTGCGCGCGTAGAAGCACGGTGCGGGGGCTGGCAAATGCCAGTCTCGAACCCAGGCTCGGGGCGCCACGCCCCGGAGAAGCGCCCACTAGCCCGAAGCTTTTGGCGGCGGGAGACCGCGCCAGAGTCGCGTCGAGAGCGCCGCCGATGCGCGAGGCACTCGAGGAAGGGCTTGCACCGAAGAGGAGGCCTCGTTTTGGGTTGAATGCGGAGCTCGGTCCCATGCCAGGCAGGCCATCGATAGCATCCTCGGCCGCCGGCGGCTCTTCATCGAACTCGAGATCCGAGATGCGGGACTGCACGCTCGGCAGCAGGCGCCCGGACAGCGGCGATACGATAGCGAAGCCGTCCGAGGCCGACCGCAGGAGCTTCGACTGGGTGCTCGGCAGACCACCGCTCCTCGCCTGGAAGAGCCCGGCGACCGAGGGGCTGACGCCGATCAGGTCCGGCCGAGCCTCGTCGATAAACATGCTCGTCCGGAAGGGCGTCGCCGAAGTGAGAAAGCCCCTTGTGGCGCTGCCCTTGCCAGCGTCGGCGGTGGCGGCGGCGGGTCGGATCGCGGAGAGGGGCTCCGCGTCCCATGATGCAGAGAAGGTGATCGGTCCGGGGGTGTTGCTAATGTTGCAGATCGACTCGAGGCTATCGAACGCAGCGGCCTGGCTGGGAGAGATGCCGTGCATGACAAAGTCGTAGTGCTCCCGCGTAGTCATCCGCGTATGGCCATTTTGCGGGCTCGTCATACCCGTGACGAGCCTCTTGCCACGGGACGCCGATGCGTCCAGGGGCGTCGCAGTCCCGTAGGCGCCCGATGGCAGCCATTTGCGGCGCGTCGAGTTGGGTGTCGTGACGCTCGAGCGGCCATCTTCCGCGGCCGACATGGACGCGGAAGCGCTCGACTCGTCGACCTTCGCATCTTCGCCCTCGAAGTGCGTGCGGGCCTCTGCATCGAGCTCGAGCGCCTGCCGTGCCGCTTGCTCTGCCGCCTCGGCCTCCGATGCCTGTCGGCGCTCCCTCTCGGCCCTTTCCCGCTGCTTGGCCTCCCTGTACAGCCTGCGAGGGCTGGTCTGCTGGGCCATCACCTGGTCGAGGATGCCAAGCCTGCCCATCACGTCGTTGAGCGCATCGGTGCCGCTCGGGTAGCCGGAGCTCTCGCGTCGATGCCGGGTGCCCCAACCGTCAATGGGGACGCCGGCTACGGCCGCGCGCGCCTCCTCGTGCTCAAGGAAGACGCCCGAGTCGTCGGCGTCGCTCTCGGGAGTAGGGAAGACGCCTTCGGGGTCCACGGCCGACTGCATCAGGTGCAGCTTGCCACGCGGACTGACCCAGGCTCGCTTGCTGAGGTCCTCGAGAGAGGTGCAATGCCGCAGCGCATCGCCTGGTGAGCTTGTGTCGAACGAGACGGTCCGGCCGCGCGACCTTCTGTCGCTGAACGATGTTCGGCTTGGCTCGGGCGGAGTGGAAGGAAGCGGGCTGGCGTTTCCGTCGCTGTCGTCAAAGTCGAGACCGAGGCCAACGCGTTCCCGACTGCGACCGCTCCCAGAAGCTTTCGATCGGACCGATCCCGACCCGAGCGATGGTGGAGTCTGGAAGCTGCCACTCGATCGGCCGGCAGGCGTGGATTCGAGGGCTGCAGAGCAGTCCGGCGTCTGCAGGTGCTGCAGGCCTCGCAGATTCTGCTCCTTGCGCCGCTCTCGGAGCTTGGCCTTCTTGATCTTGAGCCGACGCTGCTCCTCGGCGCTACCGATCTGGTCGAGACTGGCCCTGACCTGGGACGAGCTCGGAGACTCGGCCTGAGACACGACTGCGGTGAAGAAGGCGAGCATCGGGCTGCCTGTGCTTCTTGTCCACGACGGTCCGGAAGCGCTGCGGATGGCACTGGGGCCGAGCTGGGGGTTGCTGGATTTCAAGCTGGCGCTCGCGCCCAGCATGCCGGATGGACGTTCGCCGCTGCTCGCCGAGGCTGACTGCGGAGACTGTGCGATCGGGTTGCGGTTGCCTTCGTTGCCGCTCGCCTTTCCCTCGCTCTTGCCCAGCAGGGGCTTGGACGCAGATGAGCCCGAAGGCAGGCGCTCGGCCTTGAGGAATGCAGCCATGCCGGCCCGCGTCCTCTCGATATCTTCGCGGCTCAGGCGGAGGCCCATGGCCTGCGCTTTCGCGTAGAAGTCGTCGGCCTCCTTGCTCTGGGCCGACGTAGAGGCCGGTGTCGTCGATGCCCCCTCGGCGTCGGACGCCGGATTTGCCGGAGCTGGCTGGGCTAGCCGGTTACGCTGCCTCGGGTTGGCAGTCTTGTTGGCGTTGGCGTCGCCACCGCTGCCGGAGCCAGAGCCTTCCCGAGAGGCTGGCGTGCCTGCTCGGGATCCAATGGGGGTCGGGCTCGCCTGGATGTCGCCGTGGCGCGTCCCGTCCATCGACGAGGCGCTCGACAAGAGGAGCTGCTTTGCGCGTCGGTTTCCTGGCCCGGATCTGGAAAAGGTGCTGGGCGCGATGCTGGTGGCGCGCGTTGCTGGCGTTGCGAATGGTGTGCTGGTGGACGTTGGCGAGTACTCGGAGGAGCCCTTTGTCCAGTTGGAGCTGCCCAGCAGACGCGGGTTGGATGGAGTCGTCATGGGCTTGGCGAAGGCGACGTGGACCGAAGAGGCGCCTGCTGGCGAGGAGTCGGTCTGACGTGGCATCTCGGGCTGCGCCGGTGGACGAGGCAGGGGCTGAGTGGTTCGTAAGGCAATGTCGCGTACACGCGTCAAACGGAGAGGCGCAGCGTCTCGCTGGCTGGCTCGGTGGGGCCAAGCTGCGGCGAGGTTGTCGCCTCTATCTGATCGATGGCGTGGGTTGTGCGCGTTGCATGCGCTGCGTATGGGTTTGCAAGGGCGATGGCCGGGTCGAGCTGGGGCGAAGTGAGCGGCGCTTGTGCACGGTTTCCAAGGTGTTGCTACTGGTGGTGCTGGCGGTGCTGGTGGTGGTGATGTTTGCGGTCGTCGTCGTCGTCGTCGTCGTCGTCGCTACCGCCACAAATGATGCTGACCGGAGGGTGGATGAAAGAGAAGGTGGGAGACGGGATCAGGACGCAGATGGTGGGGAGGCAGAGATGAGAGGCAAGAGACAGGCCGGATGAGAGAGGGGATGACAGAGGAGCTGGACGAGGCAGGCAGGCCAGGTGGGCTCACCAACGTGTCGCCGACGCGCCCGCCTGCCTTTTTGGAAAAAGGGCTCTGGGCCTGGCCAGGTAGGACAGGCCGAGCACAGATGCGCAGGCGAGCAGGCGGGCGGGCGGACAGACAGAGGCCAGGTTTGGCAGAGAGGCAAACGCGACGCCCGGCCTTGCTCGCAGGCCAGGTCAGCCCTGTCCCCGCCTAGCCTGCCCCTCGGGAACGGCCCGCTTTTTCCCATTTCCCGCCCTCTCGCAAAGTTTTGCGTCAGCCTTGGCCTTGGCCAGAGGCGGGCGAAAGAGAGGCAGGTGGGACAGGCTAGGCTGGCAGGCCAGGCCTGGCCAGCTGCAAAGCATGTCCGCCCCGTCCGCCCGACGCGCGCCTTGACATCAACCCCGAGGCGGCCTTCTTGGCTGCCATGCCTGCCTGCCTGCCTGCCTGCCTGCCTGCCTGCTGGTCTGGGCTGGTGGGCGATGGCCGCGACCTCCCCCCTAGCTGCCTTCGCGGCCGATCCCTCGGGTCTCACCCATCGCCACCGAGGTGATGCTCTGTCGCTGCCGCTGCACCTGCCTTTGCTTGCAACCTGGCCGCCACCCTCTCTCGGCCCGCGACCGGGATGGCACAGGCGGGCAAGCCGCTCGTCGGTGGCCCAGCAGCCAGAAGCCCGAACAGCGCAGAAGCGCGGTGGGCAGCTAGTCCGAGCGAGCGCCCCGATCGCACATACAGGCAGCAAGGGTCCAGCCGGCTGGTGAAAGAAAGAGGCAGCAAGCAGCAGGTCGGCGGTCGGCGGTCGGCGGTCGGGGGCCGGGGGCAAGCCCCTGCACCGAGCACAGCAGCCCATCCCAGCTGCCTACCCTGCTGCCTGTTGCGCAGGCCAGCGCTGCTCGATCTTGCTTGCCTCCTGCTGGCCGCACCTGATGCCGCTGCGGTCGTTGGCCCACCTTGCATCGCCCGTGCCTGCCCCCGCTGCTCGCCGTCGTCAGCTGCCCCAGCTCCAGCTTCGCTGCCGACCCCGCCTGCTTGCCAGGCCGCCCTCTTGCTTTGGCTCGGCGCCGCCGGCTGCAACTCCCTCTCACCACCTCGCCCGACCCAAACCCCACCTGCTTGGGATCGGAGTGCTCAGCTCGGCGCTGCCATGTAGCCATCGTCGCCGTCGACCTCGTCGCCACTGCACGCCTACCTCGGGCAATGCTGGCGCTCAGCGTCCGACACGACGATCGCGCTCTTCTGCCTACTCTGCGCGCTTCAAAGACGGATCGACGACATCGGCCGCCGCTCCGATGAGGAAGGAGCACTCTAGCCAGGCAGGAACGAGTCTTAAAAAATGCCAGAGCACAGGCATGCGACCTGCCTGCCCGCCTGCCGACGCCGCTCCGAACTGCAAGGAGGTGCCCACGGTCGTGGGCCATCATCTAGCCATGATTCCATCGCATCGCCTGCCAGGACAGGACAGGCCGGACCAGATCATCGTGTGGGCAAGGGCGTCGATCAGAGCGAGAAGGCTGCAGTACAGAGCAACAGGAGGCCAGAGTAGGGGTCCGATGGACGTGGTGGAAAATCCCAGCCGGCCAGCCAGCCGAGTCGACGTCGGCGGAGGCAATCTGCGTCGGCTTTACGCCATGGCAGGACCGGCTTCGTCGTCGCGTCGCGGCGCGATGGCATCACGTGCCAGGCTCAGCGACAGGCTCGGCGCCTGGCTCAGCTGGCCTGGCCGCTGCCGTGCTTGCTTGGCCCCTCCTTCCTTCCTTAGCACTGCACTCGGAATTCTGCTCTGTCTCTCACCAGTCGTTCTGTCCGACACCGGAGATGCCCGTCGCGCGATGGCAGTACAAAGTACACTGTTACGGGGCCGACAGCGGGTCGAGAGGGGACGGACGAGCATGCACTGCACACGATGGGTGCCAGACTGGGCGGATCAGCTGGCGCCCGTGGACCTGCGTGGCCGGCTGCGCGCGACGACATGGATGCCCGAGTGGAGCGACAGCTTCTGCTCGTCCGTCTCAAAGCTGAGGAACCACGTCTCGCCGTCTTCGGCGGCACGGCCTGCATCCGCGGGGGCGGTTGCGCAGCCCTCGCCCTCGTCGACCGCGGCCACCTCTGCCGCGATCTCGACCTTGAGGCTGTGCTGCATCTGGCACTCTTCAAACGCATCTGAGACCGCTTTGAGGCGTCCCCGCAGCGGGATCGTCGTAATGGGCTCGGAAAGCGAGGCGTCCTGCGATGGGAGAGGACGGCGGAGAGTTTGACTTAGCTGCTGGCACGCAACGCTGGGACGGCGCAATGGTCCGGGCTCGCAGGCTCACCTCTTTGCTCTTGTAAAGGTCTAGGCCGCCACATTGGAGGATAAAGTACCTGCGCCTCCAGACCTTGAAGAGCGCAGCGTCGATGGTGCGATCGGGAGAAGGCCTCGTCAGAATCATCTCCACGATGCGCTGCGTTGGACAAGGGTCGTGGCCATGCCTGTAGCCGTCGCCGTTCCACCCCACTCACCAAGGACTTTTCGTTCTGGACGGCAACGACGCCCTCGAGCAGTACCTTGTCGTATCTCGCCAGCGTCTCGAGCTTGAGGGTGAGCATCTCGCGCTCGGCGAGCTGCCTGCGCTGCTTCGCGGCCAGCTCCGTCTTGCGCTTGGCCTGCGCCTCCATCTCGGCGGCGATCCTCGCCTCGCGTTCGGCGGCCTGAGCACGCCGCCGCTCGGCCTCGATGCGCGCCTCTTCCTGCTCCTTGTCCAGCCTCTGCTTCTCCCTCCTCGCCTCGTCGGCCTGGCGGAGCGCCACCTGGCGTGCCAGCTCCTCCTTCTGCCTGCGCCGGCGCTCGGCCGCCTCGAGCTGGCTCCGCTCAAATGCATCGAGCCGGTCCCTCTCTGCCTGCTCCCGGGCCCACTTGGCCCTCCGCAGACCTTCCTGCTCCGCGAGGTCCTGGTTCCTCTTTTGCGCCTCCTGCAGTTCCCACTCAAGCCTGCTCTGCTGCTGCCTGGCCTTCTCGATCTCGATCAGCGCCGCTCGTTCCGCCGTCAGGGCCCGCTGGCGAGCCTCGAGCGCCTTGGCCTTGAGATTATCCATCTCGCTGCTGCCGCCAGCGAAGCCGCCCACGTCGTCGACAGGCGAGGACAGGTCCGTTGTCGCTTCGGACTCGGGTGGCGGCGGTGGGAGCTCCTTGTCAAAGAGCGATGGCGCATCGCTGCTGTAGTGCGAAGCTGACCGGGTCAGCTCGGTGGCCTCCCGCGAGTGTTTGGCGATCCACGTCCGCCCCTCGAGGCCCTCAGTCTCGAGAGAACGTGCAAGCTTGCGGAAGCCCACCATCTTAGGCGAGAGGTCCGCCGCGGTTTGCATCACGTTGCTGCGGTCGGAGAGGATGGGCGAGCGCGGAGCAGAGTTCTTCCGACTGGTCCGGACGCTGATGGGTGTGTCTGGCAGCGGACCGACGGGGTGATTCTCGTTGGCCACCCTCCAGAGATCGGCGGTGCGGTAGCTGATGACGCTGTCGTGCTCGTGCGAGAGCTGGCGCTCCCTGCCCTGGGCGGATCGGCAGTCCGAGTCGTTGTTGGACTCGGGAGAGTAGGGCACGTCTGGCATCGGCTTCTCGACGAGGATGGTGGGCGACTTGAGCACCCTCGAATCTGGTGGTCTCTGTGGCAGGGCCTTGCGAGGTGCCGGCGAGGTGGGCGGCGGCGGTGGGGCAAACGCTGGCGGCGGGACAGCCGGGGGCTTGGAGCGCGGCCGTGGGCTTGAAGGCCCCGAGGCGGCCTGTTCCGCCCTCAGCTTGCGCATCACCTCGTCGCGGATGGCCTCGTCGGCGCGAACCCGCGCCCTCTCGGCGTTGAGCCTGTCCCTATGGAGCGCCTCTTGTCTAGCCAGCTCCTCCCTCCGAAACTCAATGGAACGGTTGCGCTCCTGGGCCAGTCGCCGCGACTCGTCCGATTCCGACAGGCGGAAGGCCACGGGCGACTCGATGCGCTGCCCGCCAGCCCGGAAGCCCAGCACGCTGCCACTCTCCGAAGGGCGGATGGTCGACGAGCCTTCGCTGTCTGTTCCGATCGAAGGGCGTCCAGAGGTCGGGCGCGAGCCTGCAGCGTCGTCCTCGTCGAGACTGATGGGTGCTGCCAGGCCCGAGGCGGTGCGCCAGGCAAGGATCCTGAGCTCCCTCGCAGAGTTTGGCCTCGGCTCCTGCTTGAGCGACGACCAGTCCGGCCGGGCTCCGCTGGATGCCGAGGCACCCGTCCCAATCTCAGAGACTGCCCTCTTTGGTGCAGCGAGCGTCGGATCGGCGAGGAGCGCGCGCAGCTGATCCTCGCGGCGAGATGTGCCGTAGTCGCTGAATCTCGGCGAGGCGACCACTGCCGGAGACTGCAACAGCCCAGAGCCGTCTCCTAGGCCGAGCTTTGACCTGACGTACGCAAGTGTGAGATCGCTGGGCTGGGCGATGGTCGTCGAGGCGCAAACCGAGGGGCCCAGCATGCCCGTGAGCGACCTCATATGAACAAAGGCGCGGGCACGCCGCACTCCGCTACAAGGGCCCGGAAACCATCAGTCGATAAGAGTCAAGGACGATAGCGGGACGCAGTGCGCACGGTCGACCGGACTCACCTGATGTCGGGCCCTACGAGGAGGACGAGGAGGATCTTCTGCGAGTGCTTGATGAGGGCAAACGTAGGCTCTGCTGGGCGCAGCTTGGCCCTGGCCGAGTCGAGGCCGCCCGCCGCGGCTTCATAGAGAAAGAGGGTGTCGTCGGTATCGCGGTAGCCAAGGATTATGTGGTCCCAGCGGCTAGTGCTTTGCTCTAGCTGCCTGAACGCAGTGGTGAGACTCGAATCGGCAAAGTTGAGCGCCATCCTTAGAGGGGGCGCGGCGGACGGGGAGGCCGTGGCAAGATCTCGAGGCCCGGTCGCAGTCGTACGGGATGCCTTCCCTGGAGGACCCTATGGCGAGCGGGATGCGCTAGAAGCGGCGCGGACAGCACTTATCGAGACGAGGGCATGCGGGCGCTGCGACGCAAGCAATGGCAGACGTGCGTGGGGTCCCTGCACACACACGAGGGCCGGTGAGATTGGCAAGATTGAGATGAGGCGGTATGGCGGCGAGATGGTCGACAGGGCCGGTCTGGTGATGCTGTCGGGCTGGTCGAGTTCGTAATGTCGGCGGCGCCAGAAATCCAACGATTCGGGGTATAGGTACAAATGAATGGCGATTTGATCGGTGACGATGCTGGACGAGGTCAGAGGAGGGAAGGACGCGAACGAGGTCGAGATGAGAGATGAAAGATGATAGATGAGAGATGGACGAGACGAGGGAGCCACGAAGAATGACGGGGACGAGGAAGAGGGAGTGACCAGAAGAACGATGATGATCAGGCAGTCGTTGCTGGTGACCGGTTTGCATGGCAGCAGCGCTGAGTATGAACAGGTCGAGGACCTGCAGTCGCTGGGCAGGCGCATACAGAACGCGCCCTGGGATGCCGTCGCCCAGCCCTATCCCCCCTGACACGACCCGCAGTGGTGGAACATGTGTGTATGTGTGTGAGGTCCCTAGCAGCACATGCGGCCACGAAGACGAGCGCTTGGCCTTCGACGCTATCCGTGAGCCTGTCTGCACGAGCATCCGACGTTTGTCCCGGCGGGCAGCAGGAATACAATTTATGTATGCTCGCTCGTTCCCCTCGACTCGAGCGACGCAGCACGCAGCCTGAGCAACAGTACACTGACTCACAGTGCTCTTGCCTGTGTGTGCTTTGACGGCCGTTCTGCGCACTGCAAGGCAAACAGAGGGACGAACGAGGGAGGGAGGACGTAGGTGCTGACTGCTGACGACGGCAGGGTGGCTGGGCTGCAACAGCCGACGCTCGGGGGGCGAGTGAGCGTGGGGCCTCGCTCGGAGCAGAGGCAGGCGTTTGGTGAAACCTGACAACCCCGCTTGGTACCTGCTGGCTGGCTGGCTTGCTTGGTGGCCTCTGAGACCCCGAGGACAGGTGCCGAGTAGCGGCGCTGGCTTCACGCCTCGCGTGGGTCCCCTCGCCGAGGTCATGGTCGAAGCCGTGCAACCACGCACGAGCCTATACTGTACAGTACATGTTTGGCCTCGCTCTCCGAGATCGAGGTCCGGCACCAGATCGCATCTGTGCGTGTCCCATTGCAGGTCACGAATGGAGAGGCCCGCCGCCGGGCTGGAGGAGACAGAAGGAAGGGTTGGGCCTCCGCTCGTTTGGCAAAGATCTTCAGGAGGATCTGCCAACTGCAGCTGGGCCAGTCAAGGCCCCTAGCCCGGGCTGACCACGTTCGATGCTGCGACGCTTTGGACGGAAGGGAGGCCGAGGACCTTGCCTGCCAGGTGCATACGGTGTTGGTCCTGGCAGCGAGCGCGCTTGGGTTGGTCGCGCCCTGCCCGAGGCTGGCCAGCTCAGCCGGTTGTCGAGCGACGACACAACGAGGGCGCAAGTTCTCGAGGCTCCCTGCCTACCGGTACGGACTCCTGGCACAAGCAATGGCGATCGTCGACAACACAGGATGGTGCGCTAGCGGGGCTCCCTGGCCTGTAGCCTGTAGGTACCTACATGTACATGTACAGCATGCCCAACCGTCGCCTTGGTCGGCCACCACAGCGACGGGGTGTCCGCGTTTCTGGGCCCCCTTGCTTTTTCGCCCTAAAACGAGCTCGGGAGCCGACGCCGGCCCCGCCCCTCCGTTTGTGGCGTCGCACGATGCACGCTCGCAGGCAAGGTTGCGTTACGCATGGACTCGTTCGCGGCCGAGGTGCGGTAGGTGAGTTCATGGGCGCCAAGTCTGCGTTTTCCCCGTGCCGCTTCTTTGATTCGATGTGCCTCTGTTCTGGCGACACGGAAGCGACGCCGGCCGGGCAGAGAAGGCCGGTATCGAGTGGCGAAGCGGGACCTTTTCTCCATGGCCGAAGGATCCAGCGCACAGAGGGCTCTGGGTCGGACAGGTAGGAGGTCGAAGGCAGCAGCAGGCTCTGGAGTGACTGCCGAGGGCTGCGCGGCCTGTGCCTGGTGCAGCTGCCGGTCGGTGTGGCGTAAAGCCTCTCCGATTTCGAGGTTCCTTGTGTCGCGCCAACCGCAGGCCGAGCTGTCGGGACCATGTAACTAACTACGCTGATCCCCTAGTGCCCGCCCCGGGTCCCGGACCTGCTCTGGCAGGCCTGCCGCGGGCCGCCAATCGCCGGCCATGGCGTCGCGGGCAGAATGGCGTCTCGCACGAGACGAGACGTGCGCCTCCCTCCTCCACCTTGGACTCGTGTCGCTGGCCAGAGGCTGCCTGCCATCTTTCCAGCCCGTGCGGTTTTGACCCACGCTCCTTTTAGCCACCTGCAATATCACCACCAAAAACCGGCAGAAAAGGTCCACTCGTTCATCGCCAGATGCCGAGAGCCAGGCGACAAGGTGCAAGCCGCGCCGCGCGATATCAAGATTGAGGCGCTCACGAGATGGCCACCAACAGGCTCCGACGACGCCTCGAGGAGGCCGACCCGGCCACCCTGGCCAGGCTCTCCGAAAACTTCTGCCAGGTGAGTGGACCTTCCTTCGCTGGCGGCGCTGCCCGCCTCGTGAGGCGCCTTGCAGTACTGACCTCCTGGAACGTCGTCACTACTCTCGTCTGGTCTGACATCGCAACCGCAGATCGGCACGCCTCTGCCCTCGCTCGAGAACAGAAAAAGAGACCCCAACGAGTACAAGCCGATATGGCAGCAAGAAGCACGCGATGAGCAGGGGCGGCGGCGCTTCCACGGCGCCTTCACCGGCGGATTCTCGGCGGGCTACTTCAACACGGTCGGCTCAAAGGAAGGCTGGACCCCGTCCTCGTTCCGATCCTCTCGCGCCGACAAGGCCAAGGGCGGCCAGTCCAAGACGACTCCTGTCCAGAGCCGCCCGGAGGATTTCATGGACGAGGAGGATCTGGCAGATCTGAGAGACTCGGCCCGTCTCAAGACGTCTTCCACGTTCCAAGATGCTGCCGATCCATCCCACGATCCGCTCTTGGGGCTGTTCGGTGGTCATCGAGGTGACCAGGATGGAGGAATCGCAGCTGCGGCCCTCCAAGACTTGGTTCGCCCGACCTCAACGTCGCTCGGCTTCAAACTACTTCGGAAGATGGGCTGGAAGGATGGACACGGATTGGGCCCCCGAGTGACAGCGAGGAAACGACGGCGCCTCATGGGGGTGCAGCAGGCTGGCGCAGCACCCAAAGCGGATGGATCCGCCAGCGACGAGGCTGATGAAGAGGCGGACAAGCACCTCTTCCCGCCGCCCAACACAGTGCTGGTCCAGCTCGAGGGCAGACAGGACAGGACGGGACTCGGCTGGAAGAGGTCCAGCTCGCTCAACGAGCTCCTGACCGAGGTCAGGTCCGAGGCTGCGGGGCAGAGACCAGGCGAGCCCTCCGGGCGTCCTGTGTTTGCCCCGTCAGGCGCGGACTCCGACGACGAGGCCGACGTCTTTGCCGGTGAGCCGGACATTCGCACGTCGACTCTGGTCCGCAGCAGTCGAACGGACGCCCGGGCTGCCATGACAAGCATCGATGCGCCGAAACGGACGACGGAGATGCGCACCGCCGACGGGGTCAACACCTGGCTGGACGGGCGCAAGGTTGCCGTGGGGTTCAGGGTAGCGTCCAAATCGATGGCTCCGGATCCCTGGTTCGCGCCGCCGATCATTCCGAAAGGCTGGAAACCGAACCCGCAGGCCATCTGGGACTCGCACGCTCCGACGATGGCGCCGGCCGCCGCACCCGGCAGGGTTGAGGGCAGTGCACCAAAGGCGCTCGACCCCACCGCCCGCGGCACCATCCTTGGCGAAGCACGCATGCCAGGTCCGCCCCCTGCACTCTCAGACTTCCTCTCAACAAAGGCGCGGGAACGCCTCGCCGCCGCCGCCGCCGGAGCATCTCTTCCTCAAGAACCGGCTGGACCCGCGCCTCCGCCCGCCATCGAGATACCCCCCACAGATCCGGCCACCGCAAAAGCTGCGCTGCATGGCTTCATGCCGTTCGGGGATGACCCGGCCAAGCAGTCGCGTTACCGCACCTATCTTCAGTCACAGGCCGATCCCGCCTCCAACGTGCAGGTCCAACGTTCGCCCGGCCAGCTCGACGACCACTTCCAGCACGAGCTGAGGGAATTTGCCAAGAGTGCGGCAATCTTCCGGCCAATGAGCACGGCCATGGCCAGCCGCTTCACCAGCGCCAGCAGCAAAGCGGCGGCGCAAGAGACTGCCCCGCCCGCACCGGGGCTCCGACAGCCGCAGCCGCGACCCGCTCCAAAGTCACAGGGAGGCGAAGGGGACCACCCTGCAGAACCGGAAGTGGAGCTGACACCGGCACAGCACGCAGCCAAGGCCGGGATGTTTGGCCGCCTGACGAGGACCGTTGAGCCATGGTACCCTGTTCGCCTGCTCTGCAAGCGCTTCAACGTGCCTGACCCTCACCCGGGCAGGACCGAGGACGACAATACGGCTGTCGATGCCAGCAGAGGTCGAGAAGAAATCGATCCCTTCTGTGGATCGTCGAGCGCCAGGAACCGAGCACAAGCCGACGTCGGAGCCAATGACATGTGGGATCGGAACAAGCGGCAGATCCAGGACCTCGCGCAAGCCAAAGCCTGGGAGGCGTCCGCGCCAAGAGCGCCGCCTTCCGCAGCCGCAGCCGCAAGCGCGACCGGACGCGGCACAGCACATGGCGGCGCAAGCAGCAGATCGATCGAGACGCTCGGCCTGGGCGACGACGAGAGGCAGGGCGCGGACACGACGACGTACGTCAAGCCCTCTGTCGACATCTTCAAGGCCATCTTTGCCTCGGACGAGGAGGACAGCGACGCAGACGACGACAACGACGCCCTGGGCGCGAAAAGGAACACCTCTGCAGCAAACCGAGAGGAGAAACACAAAGCGGACGAGTCGCTCGGCGATCCGAGCACCTCGTTCCGGCCCACCTTTGTGCCGCGGTCAAAGCGCAAGGCGCACGGCGACGAGCTAGCAGGTGAAGCGCGCGGCTGCTCGGATGAAGGCGGCGGAGCGATCAAGAAGAAGGCGGACAAGAAGCAGAAGAAGGACAAGCGGAACAAGGCCAAGGGCATGCTGACCTTTGACCTCGACGGAGAGGACGACATGGGTGACAGCGGCGCTAGCATGCCTAGCGCCATCACACGCAAGGTCAAGGCTGGAGGACCAGGCGAGACAGCAACTGCTGTCGAGCGGCCGGACAGGGTTCCGCGGCCAACTGAGCAGAGCACAGCGCCACCACCTAGACAGCCAGGCGAGCCGCGCCCAAATCGCCCGAGAGCATCCGACCTCTTCTGATCGATACTTCGCTCCACCGACTGGCATTCCCCGGCACAAATCTCTGCGACGATGCGATTGTCATCATATGCGACCTGTTCACGGAGCACCAGACTGCAGCTGGCGTTGGCGATCCTGCTCTCGATACCAGAGGTACAGATCTACCTTGTGCTCGAGCATTCGGTGGTTGCGACGAGTCTCATCCGGCAGAGTGAGGTACGCAATCGGATTGGGCAGCCGACCCGACCACCTCTCTGGCTGCGTCGCCCCAGAGCGTGCGAGCGCCCTCGTAGACCAGACGGGCGGGGGCTTCGTGCGAATCGCATCCAGCGACCTGGAGGAGGTTTTGTCTCGGCCCTGACAACCGCTCTTGGGCTCATGCCGCCTTGCCGTAGGGCCGTCCGCTTGCAGTGAGAACCTCGTCTTTTCGCCGATGGTCCGATCCCGTTCGACATTACTGCGGAGGGCGGGGTGCGGACCCGTCCGCTGGCCCGCTGTGGCGCCGGCTTGCTCCCTTTGCAGTCTAGTCGGGCGAAATTCCCTCGCGCGTGGATCTGTGAGCTCGGGAGCGAGGATCACGTCCAAGGAGTCGAGCACCTGCGTCAAGCTCTGATTGGGCGTCGCAGCCGTTGATTCGTATGGGCCCGTCCCGTCCTCGCTATCGCGTGCTCTCAGTGACCCTGGCGAGCTGGGACGGGCGGGATCGTCGATGCTGAACATGTTGCCTTCGAGCAGCGAGGACCGTCGACTCGCCGCAATCGGACGGGACGCATCGCTCGATGAGGAGAGGCGCCATTCGTGCTCGTAGCCGCTCCACCTCTCGCGGCCGGATGGCGAGAGGTAGGCTTCATCCACTGAGTTTCCGGCGCTGCGGATCACTTCGGTCTGAGGGGATGCGGCGCGGTCGATGGAGGACCATGCGTTTGCGAATGTCAACTGGGACCCTGCACCCTTGGTGGCAGAGCTCGGCCGGGCTGATGCACAGCGGTCCGCCTGTCCATTCAGGTCAGAGCTGGTACGAGTCTTTGGGCCTCGTCGAAGCCAGGACGCGAGAGATCGCGGCGGCGTGTCCACTCTGCTAGGGGATATGGCGACCTCAGCCACCGCGTTCGCGAAGCTTGACGTGGCGAACCCATTGAATGACGACGAGCCATCCATCAGACTCCGCGGTGCATCGACAGAGGAGCGCCGACTCGTCGAAGCTTCGGGCCCTGTGGCGTGGCCCTCGTGCTCGGACGGCCTGTCCACCGCCGAGGAGGAGGTCGGGGGCAGGCTGCTCGATGTCTGGTCCTTGCCCTTCGCAAACCTCGAGCCCAGCGAGATGGTGGTATCCGAGGCGGTCGAGATCCTCCTCCTCGTCGACGAGGATGCGGTCGAACTCGCCTCGCTATCGTTGGAGAAGCGTCTGTGCGACTCGATGTCCATTCTCGCCGTGTATCGTTCCTTCGATACGAGATGTAGTCGAGCAGGTGTGGCCTCAGAGGCGAAGGGGTAGGGTGACGCCGTTTGCAGGGTACAAGGTCTCGAAGGTAGTCTTTGTAGGTTCAGGGGAGGCAAGAGGCTATGATTGAACCCCACCGAGGTCGACCCACACCAGGCAGTCTTGTACGTTCAGGAGGACGGCCGTCTCGCTGGCCAACGAGTCAACGACGAAGGCCGTCTAGCCCACCAACACCTACAGCGGCCTTGCGCCACCCCACCTGGGCGGACGGAGCTAGGCAGCCGAGAGGGTCCAAGCATGGGCGAACGGCGAACTTGGGCGCCATGGCAGGTAGCAGAGAGTTGTGTAGAGCGGGTGGATTCGTTCCTACCTGCGTATAGCAGGCTTATGGGCTTACATACATAGCGTGTATGTTGCGCTGCGGGATGGGTGCGTGGGACTTGGTCGGTGGTCGGCAGCCTATCCGACACTGCGCTTGAATTGCGGCGCCAAAAGAGCTCTCACGAAGGTGGACAACGTTCGGACCTCCAGGCGAAGTTGTCACCGAACTTGGTTGGTTGTCCCTTGACAGTTCTTCCTGCGAGCACACCCGCCATCCTTGGGGCCGGGACGGTGAAGTTTGGAAGCCGTTCGTTACGTCTGAAGCTGCAAGAGTGCTCCTCTGTCGTACGTCTGCCATGCTTCGATGCGGGACGAACACCGCATGGCATCGATGCGCCGCTTCCGTGTCCGGGGACGGTGCATGGCCCGCCTCGTCTCGATCCTTGGAGCTGGCCGGCCCGTGCCATCCATATCATATTCCGATCCAGGCAATCTATGCGCGACGTCTTTTGATTCGCCCGCTTCGAGGTGGATACAGTAGGAACGGAGAGCGCTCCGTGCTGCGTGTTGGCCCGGTCCCGAAAGCGACTGGCGACGTGCAGTCATACATGCGAGCATCTTGGCCGCGGTGCTAGGCAGGTCGAGACAAAGAGGCCCGGCGAAGAGCGCGCATACGCGGACCGCTCGTTCCTCGCTCAGCTTCCTCATACAACCCTTCTGATGCCGTCGGCTGACGCCAGAGGGGTGACCGTGTGCCTGAGCCCTGGCCGCTCGTGCGTCTTCCGCCCCCACTTGGATGCGGCCAAGGCGGTGACTTGCTTGGGCCGGGCAGGAAAGCCGGCTAGCTCAGTCCTCGAGACGACGGCCACGACGAGTGCAGCCCCGCAGTCCTGCGCGCGCAACCGATGCAATGCAGTCGATGATGCTTCTTTTATTTCTCTAGCGACGTCGAAGCGACCATCGCAGAATTGATTACGAACAGTGACGTGAGGTGGCGTGGAAAGGGAGGAATGGGGGACCCGGGGAATGTATGTTTTCTGAGAGCGAGAGTGTAAAAGAGGGGACGGAAGGGGAGGGTGGAACAAGAAGGGAAGGGGGAGATGGAACTTGAGGAGGCGAGTTCACTTACTCGGACATGGCGATGGCCGAGTCCGAGTTGTAGCCGCTGTCGGGCGAGACGGTGCGCTTGGGGACGCCCTTGCCGTTGCGGTAAAAGGCGACCTGGTCCGACTCCTCGATGTACTTGCACTCGCGGATCGACTTCCACAGCGAGACAAAGACGTTCTCGGTGCTCTTGGCGTAGTGCTCGCCAAGGCGCGCCTTGAGCGCCTCGGTGGCCTCCCAAGCGTGGTAGTGCGGGATCTTGCTCGAGACGTGGTGCAGAACGTGGGTCTCAGAGATGCCGTGGAGGAGGTAAGGGCCGACGGGGCCGAGCCACTGCCTGTCGATGGTGCACAGGGCGCCGCGAGGGAAGGTCCAGGTCTCGGCCTTGTAGTGGGGAAGCATGGGGTCGGTGTGCTGGAGGTAGGTGATCATGACCAGCCAGTGGTTGCACCAGAGGTAGGGGATGAGGTAGTAACGGAAGACGTCGGTGAAGCCGCGAGGGGCCACCGAGGCGCCGAAGGCCATGGCCGCGAGGGTGCAGGCAATGCCAAGGTCGGAGATGAGGATCTGGGAACGGTGGCGCTTGTCAAAGATGATGGCCTCGGGGTTGAAGTGGTTGGTGAACTTGGGGTAGTGGAGCTGTCCCGAGGCGTTCTGGATCAGGTAGAGGGGCCAGCCGAAGAGCTGCTGGATGAAGATGTAGAAGAGGTTGTAGGCAGGAGCGTCCTCGAGCGTCTCCTTGAGCCACTCGCCCCAGGTCTCCTCCTCGGAGACGACCTCCTCATCCTCGCCGGCGTCGGATCCGGCCTTGGCCGCAGGCTTGAGGGGGAGAAGACCCTTCTGCGAGCGGGTGCGGGGCACGAAGACCTCGTCGCGGGTGAGGTGACCGGTGGCGGCGTGGTGACGGGCGTGCGAAATCCTCCACGAGTGGTAGGGGACGAGGAGGGCCGAGTGCAGCACCCAGCCGACGGCATTGTTGAGCGTCTTGCTGGTGCTGAAGCTCTGGTGGCCGCACTCGTGGGCGATAACCCAGAGGCCGGTGAAAACGAGGCCCTGCAGCACCCAGTAGACCGACCAGAGGGCAAAGCGCGCCAGGTTCTGCTGGACGCCGAGCGAGAGGTAGGGGGTCAGGGCGTTGGCCTTGTTCTGCGAGAAGTAGGAGCCAACCGAGGGGTCGATGTAGGTGGCAGCGTAGCCGAGAGCCGCAACCATGGCAAGGTCGTAAAAGACGTAGGTGAACGACTTGAACGCCGAGCGCTCGAAGCAGTGGGCGGGGATCGCGGAGAGCAGGTCCTTGACGGTGAACGAGGGGACATTGAACTTGGCGAGCTCATCCTCGTTGTAAGGCTGGGCCTGCTTGTGCGAGTACTTGGTGGGCTTGGCTGCCTCGTTGCTGCCAGCAGCAACGGGGGCCGCCTTGCCGGCACGCTGGGTAGCGGCCGTGACGTTGGGCGCAGCCGCGGTGGACATGTCGTTGGCCGATGTCGACGGGCGGGAGGCGACTTCTAGGTCGTGTGTAGACGCGACGGGACGGGTATGGTCGTCACAGAGAGGGTAGGGTGGATGGCGGGGGTGATGGGCGGAGGGGGAAGGAGGGGTGGGAATAGTCTGCGCAGAGGAAAGTGCGGCGCGGCGCTGCGCCTTTATGAGGAAGCATGGCCTCTGCTCGCCACCCTGCCTGCGTTGGGCTCATGGAGGCCTCTTTGTTTCGCCGCCCAAGCCCGGCCTACCGCTCAGGCCGTTCCTCACCTCATCTCTCTCCCTCTCGCTCACTGCGTGGCGGGCGGGGAACGAGGCGGGGGGGTCGGGTCGAGGCAGAGCCCCGGCGCCAGCTCACAGGGAGGTCGCTGTGAAACTTTTTTCCTCTTGCCTGCTTTCTCGCCCAGCGGACCCCCCAATTAGGACTTCAGAATTTCGCCTCTCCCTGGCGTTAACCGCGGGGGCCGCCCGCCCGGCGAGCAAGGGGAAATGGGCCAAACCTTGGCTAGCCTGCCTCGTGCCCGTTCTGGCCCGAGCGCCTTGCTGGCAAACGCCTTGGCCTGCCTGTCAAGGCCTGCCTGCCACTCGGCCTGCCCCCGTTTGGGCCCACCAGCGACCGCCACCTCGTCACCAGCTTCGCATCTCGCTCCTCTGGACATGAGGTAGAGCGAGCCTAAGCTCTCGGCTAGGTACCGTCGTAGGCTGCGGATTCTGTCCAGACAGCAAACGGCCGAGAGCGAGGTGGCAAATTAGAGGCCAGCGCAGCCTGGCGGACCGAAATGTTGGGGCGCAGGTGGGCTGCACGGCGGGCGTGAAAGGCAGGCAGGCAGGCAGCAGGCAGGCGTCGAGACGCCGAGAATCCACGTGTGTGGCCTCGACTCGCCGCTCAACTTTGAAGCTTCCGCGGCTGCCTGCCCTCGGATCCGCCGTGTCGAATTCGACCTGCAAACGTGGAAGCCCGATTCGCCGAGCGAGGTCGTCGGGCTGCCTCGATCTCGGATCCGCCTTGCGGTCATCATGCGCCGACGATCGATCGTGTGGGCCAGCCAGGGCCAGAAGGCCAGGGCGAAATCTTGGAAACTCAGAGGGGCCCACCGCCATCGAGCTCCGCCTCAGGCCGAAGGGAAAAACGAGATACGACGTCGGCGACGAGGCAGCATCGACATTCTCAAGCCTGGCCACCCTGCAGCCCCCTATCCATCGCCCTACAACCACCACTCACTCGACCGCCAGCACCAACGACACATTTTCGACACCGCCGCCCCACCTCTCGTCTGCACAGCGAGCCAGCAGCCTTCTCTCCGGGCGACAGGAAAGAAGAGGCATCAACACCACCGCTCGTCGTCACTAGGGGCAGTGCAGCGACTCACTGCTCCTCCGCCCATAATTCCTCGACAAGTGCTTGATCTCCGTCTCAAGGCTGCGGCCAAATCTTTCCTGACCGGAAACCTCAGGTGCGTAGGCGCAAAGACCATGGTCCCCCAGGACGAGGGAACCGTATCCGATGCCGACCGTTTGGGCGGCCGAGCCATCGTCGAGTCCGATGCGCAGAGTTTGGCCGATGCTGTGGGGACCAGGGATCGTCGGAGGGTGCAGGAACGACGACAAGGCATCTTTGACCAGCGAGCTCACCGTATGTGGCCTTGCCGCCAACCTGCTCCCTCCAATGCAGACCGCCCTAACATCGCTTCAACAAGCGCATAGGTGACACCCCTTCAACTTTGAACAACAAGGCCGCCTGGCTCAACAGCTGGCGACCCATCCTGTATCGGACACCCTCTTCTCTTGCCTTTGACGCCCGTCTTGAGCCCTGTCTCCAGCAAGGTGAGTCTTGGGACATGTGTCTGTCTTGTCGTCGCCTCGGGTGCGTTCGTGTCGATGGTGGCGGGATCTATACCAACACGGCAGATCCGACCTGGCGCGGCGTCGAGGAGCATGGGACGGCCGGCCGCCATGGGTCGTAAGCCTGGCGTGATGCCGGTGTTCGCTGCAGACTCTTTTGTCGGTTCCGCATCTATCTGCGTCTCGAACCGGCGCTATCCGCCGCCGCCAACGGCCATTGGTTCGTCTGGCTAGTTCCAAGGACAGCCGGATGGGGCGTCGGCGTCTTCTTCCGCCGACTGGCCGGCAAGGAGCGCACCTGTCAGACTCTCGGGGGCTGGGGCAACCACATAGGGGGACTCCCGGTGGTCGGAAGATCGACGACGAAGGAGACAGGCCTTCCAGGGTGGACCCGAGTCCTGGGTGTCTCACCGATCTGGCCGTCGGCGTGCCGGCGGCGCAGTCGACCCGTCGCCTAGACATCCGGGCGGTGGGAAAAGGGTGGCGAGGCCGTAATTATCGGGTCACCACCCTCAACCCTCTCTGCCTCGCTCGTCGAAGCGACTGGTCCTCGCCGCGGCCACCACCACCACGATCCGTCACTTCGGCCCCGTCAACACGGTGCCCTGGCTAGAACGCCATCGTCAGCAATAGAGCGCTCACACCCCTTCGACAACTGCCCTCACCCCCCCCCCCCTTTCTTCCGACGCCCTGGTTCGCCCTTTGCCCTTGCACGTCTTGCGTGCTGCACCCTTTACCCTCGACCCATCCATCACACGACGGCGACGCTCCGGCCATCCTTGCGACCGACCGTCGACATGGACGCCCTCCCTGACCTGCTCTCCATCTGATCCGCCTTGCACTGATGTGCGCTGCTGCCGGTCAACAACAGGCCGCTCTAGAGCCCCTCTTCCTTCCCCTGCCCGTCTCCTTCTGTGAGTAGGCGTCTGAGGCGCGCCCTCTCTCCTCGACGTGATCTTCAAATAAGAAGGATCGGCGCGACGATTCTTTGCGTTCGCCAGACCCCACAACTGACCTGCCGAACTCCCCTCGCCTCTACGCATCCCCTCGACCTGCTCGTATCGCCTCTCCATCCCAACACCCGCCTACTCGCGAACGCCCGAAATGTCACGCTGTGCTCTCGACACACCACCCTTCCACCCCGATGACGCTGGCCCTTCGTTCCACTTCAAGCGCTCGTCGTCGGACCCATTCGACGGCCCTTTCACCAGTCTCCCGCCGATGGCCTACCCTCTCGCGTCGTTGCCGCACCAGCAGCACTACCGCGACATCACCCCCCCGCTCGATGACTTCGACGTGATCAAGCCCGTCAGCGGGCACGCGCCCATCTACGCGGGCTCAATCGACCTCCAGCTCCGCAAGGTGCTCGCCGACATCGACGTCGACGAATGCGAGGCCAACGGCGAGAATGCCTTTTTCGTGGCCAACCTCGCAGAGATCTACCGCCAGCACCTGAGGTGGATGCGCGCGCTGCCCCGCGTTGTGCCCTTCTACGCGGTCAAGTGCAACCCAGACCCCTATGTGCTGCGCCTGCTCGCGGCCATGGGGACCGGCTTCGACTGCGCCTCGAACGGCGAGATCCAAGCCGTCCTCAACCTGGGCGTGTCGCCTTCGCGCATCATCTACGCCAACCCTTGCAAGGCGGCCAGCTTCGTCCGCCACGCCGCGGCCCACAATGTCGGCCTGACCACATTTGACAACGTTGACGAACTCTACAAGATGAAGAAGTTCCACCCGGGCTGCAAGCTCGTCGTCCGCATCCTCACCGACGACTCCAAGAGCGCGTGCCAGCTTGGCCTCAAGTTTGGCGCACCGCTCGACTCGGTCCCGCGCCTGCTGGAAAAGGCCAAGGAGCTCGACCTCGATGTGGTCGGCGTCAGCTTCCACGTCGGTTCTGGTTGCTACGATGCAGACGCCTTCCGCGACGCCGTGCACCGCGCTCGCGTGGCCTTTGACATGGGCCGCGACGCGGGCTTCACCTTCGACTTCCTCGACGTCGGCGGAGGCTTTGGACATGACAACTTCGAATCGGTGGCCGAGGTCCTCGGTCCGGCCATCGATCGCTACTTTCCAGATGCCGACTTTGCATCTGGAGGCAAGGCGGTGCCTGGCAAGCCCAACGGTCTCCGCATCATTGCCGAGCCCGGCAGGTACTACGTCCACTCGGCGTTCGTCCTGGCCACCAACATCATCGCGGCCCGACGCGGCGAAGAGGCCGAGGAGGCGCCCTCGTCGCAGGAGGTGGCCGCCGTCGAAGGCGCTCGCGACAAGCCCGAGGTGATGTACTACCAAAACGACGGCCTCTACGCGTCGTTCAACTGCGTCATCTTCGACCACGTCACCGTCTACCCAAAGGTGTTGACGCTCGACCGCAAGTACGTCTACCGTCCCGAGATTCCCTCGCCGGGCATCGTGGCGCCTGGTGCCGATGCCGACGAGGCCGAGCGCAAGGCCTGGTCGCTGCAGCCTTGCAGCATCTGGGGCCCGACGTGCGACTCGATCGACTGCGTGCGCGAGCTGGCCCACCTGCCGCGCGGCCTCGAGGTGGGCGACTGGCTCGTCTATGAAAACATGGGCGCGTACACTATCTGCGCCGCATCCACCTTCAACGGCCTGCGACGCTCCGAGGTGCGCTACACGGTTGGGGGCGGCGAAGATGGCGCCGTCGTGCGCGACCTCCTGCTGCAGTGAGCGACGGTCGTACCGCGACCTAGATTCTCGTACCAGCATAGACAAAGCGGTTCGGGCTGTCCATGGCCCCTCCAAATCGTCTCTCACCTCTACCCCTTGCCCATCTATGATGCCGCCGTATACGTGTAAACTAGCCCGCTCTTATCCCATTCTGGCCGTGGCCCACACAAGAATCATTAGCATGTCTCGAGCATCGAACTTCCAAAGGTGCCGCGGATCGGCAGTGTTCAGAAGCTGCTGTGCGGTATCTACAGCGCTGAGTCCGTCTCGTCGGTCCCCAGCGCTTTGGAGCCCCGGATTGCCTCGATGGCTCAGTCGATTGAGGGCGAAGCTGGTTGCGTGCTCGGCAGAAGGAGGTCGGCGGCCGGCGGTTGGCACGATCCTACCATCCATCTATGTTTGGATGAGAGGCGCTGCCGGTTTCATATCGCACGCCAATGACCTGACTAGCGGCCGGCGGCCTGAGGTGTGAGGGGGCGGGAACTGGTGTAACTGGTCTCACAACAAGCTGCCGGCCATCCGGGGATGAGTTCAGGACGAGGAGCGAAGCAGGCTGAACTTGACACCCCTCTCTAGACTGCCGGGGGGGCGGATGGCTTGACGGACGAGGGTCAAGGGTTGGACGCCAGAGGAGCCAGGGGTGTGGGCCCCCGGCAAGCCTCGAGACAAAGCTCCAGGGCGCTTGACAGGTTCTACCGGTGCTCATCGAACACGCCTCCTGCAGATGCTGGTCTCAGCCATGCCGAACTGCCCCGGCTCTCCGGAAGGCAGAATCATCGAGCGAGTGCCAAAGGCGGATTTCGTGCCGTGATGTCGCTTCCCATGGGGCGCAATCACCCGCCCACAAAGCCCGGATTGTCAGCGTCAAGCGGCACGCTCACCCAGAGGGCAATAGCGGCTCCGGAAGATGGATAATGTGCCTAAGTGCCGAGATATGAGCCTGTCGCCGGCGGCTGAGGTTGCAGCGACATCGGCAGCGCCAGACTGGTGTGGCCGACGGGACCCGGAAAGCGTTGAGGGCAGATGCAAGGAAGAGAGCACGGCGGGTTGGTAGGCACAACAGCGAGGTGTGGGCTACATGCAGTACCCGCAACCGTCGACTTGCTCGCGCTGTGTCGAAAGGACAGGGATCCATCCAAGGCTGGCCGGTGGTGTGGCGGGTGTGGTCATGATGGCGCGCCACACAGTGGGGGCGACACGCCCTCCCGCAGTCGGGATCCGACGATGTTGAACCGGTCCTTCGCTCTGACTTTTCGCGAAACGCAGCTGCCCCTCGACCTCCACCCGTCGCCGCTGCCTGACAAATGCAGGCTCGCTGATCCCCTTTCCGAACCTCGTCCCTTTCTGGCAGCGCCCGCCTGCGTAACGAACGCAAAAAGCATCAGGCCAGGCCAAGAAACAAGACGGCGACCACGTCTAGACGAATCGGGCGGCCAGAACCCGCACGCGCTGAGAGCCTTCAGACCAACAAAAAGCAACCAGGCGAGAGAGGGGCTTTCGGATGAGCCGTCTCGCCGGATTCCCAGGCAGACGACAGGCGACCCGCTGCACACCAAAGCCGACGGAACGCCCGAGGCGCCTTGCATGCCTACCGGAATCATCTTGGCGGGGCCTGGTGTGGGCGCTGCAAAATGGGGCCTTAGCCGGCCGACGCCGCCATGACAAGCCGTATCGGCACCCTCAGCTCGAGCGGGCTAAGGAGTCACGGCATCTGCCGCCCCAGCTTCGCCTTTGGCCTGGCCGGACGCTCGTCAGTTCGGAGGGGCCGGGGGGCGAGGGGAGGCGGCGGGCGCGGTGGTGCAGGCGTGGACCCTTCCCTCCCGGCCTTGGCCCGTCAGGCCTGCGAGACGCTGCTTCCACGCTGACTGCCTGCCTCTTGCCAGGTACTCATCTTTCGTCCACCATCTCACCCGCAACGATGTTATCCATAGACGACCTTGGCCCTGTATAACCTGCTGCGACTGCTCAACGTGCTCGGATGCACCCGGCCACTACATATTCCCCACACCATCCCTCAGTCCCTCCCTCTCTTTCCAGCACTCGCCGCCTTTGCTGTTCATGACGAGCCTACCTTCATCCTCCCGCTTCTCTCCTTCCAAATCGGTACCGTGATCACCGTGAGACCCTCACCCTCGATCCAACATGACCCCGGATCTATCGAACCACGACAGGCTGGACAGCGACCCCATCCCTGCGTCGGGAACCCCGACACCGTCCGGGACTGGCACGCCCGGCGGGACGAGACCAGGAGGCCCCCAGCTAAAGTTCAGCGAGACCATGGATACTCAAAGGTCAAAGGGCGCATCCTTGGCCTGGAACGACACCGCGCACACCGACGACAACGACCGCCTCTCGACCGCCACCACTGTCGTCGAACGTCAGACTGACAAGGAGCAGGGGCTCGCCGGCCTCTTGGGCGGCAACGCGGACGAGAACGACCCTTTCCTGGTCGAGTTTGAGGTAGGTCGCCAACACGGCGACGCTGATGGGCTTCCTGCTGTGCTGCGATCTGACCGAAGGCCTTTCACCGCCTATTGCGGCCTCGACCCTTCAGTACAACGATGCACAAGACCCCAACAACTTTGCAAGCTGGCGCAAGTGGCAGATCACCTTCGTCACGCTCTTTCTCGAGCTCTGGGCCAACGTCATCTCGTCCTCTTATGCGTTCGGCGCATCCGACATCGCCGCAGAGCTCGGCATCGGCAACGTGGCCGCCCGCATCCCCGCTGCCGTCTACCTCTTTGGTTTCGCTCTAGGACCCGTGGTGCTCGCGCCAGCCTCGGAAGACTACGGGCGGTACCCCGTCATTGGCGGCAGCTTTCTCCTGGTCGCCCTGTGCCAGATTCCGTGCGGCGTCGGCTCGCATCTGAGCCTGCTCATCGTATTCCGCTTTCTGGCCGGCTTCTTCGCCGCAGCCACCTTCAACTCGATCGGCACCATCTCGGACATGTGGAACCCGGACGAGCAGGGCTGGGCCGTCAACTGGTGAGTGCAACTCGTGCCGTTCGAAAAGAGCGCACGTGCATAGCCCCTCGTCAGACTATTGACGATCGCCGTGCCGGTATTGCCCTTCGCCATGCGCTCAGCTTTGCAGTGTTTGCCGAAGTGGGTGCAGCGCTAGGACCGGTCTTTTCGGGCTACCTTGTCCTCAACCTCGGGTGGAGATGGATCTTTGGCGTCAACGGCATCGTCGCCGGCTTCCTATTGGTGCCGTTCCTGCTCTTCGTCCCGGAGACGCGGCAGGGAGTCCTCTTGGCCTCGCGCGCAAAGAGGCTCCGCGAAAGCACCGGCGACGACCGCTACTATGCGATGCACGAAAAGATCCGTTCGCAGCACACTGCGTCTGCCCTCTTCCGCGAGATGGTCGCACGGCCGATCGTCATGCTCTTCACCGTGAGTAGCACAGCGGTGCATCCGTGGGGTAGCAGTGTACCGTTCGCACGCTGACCAAGGTTGCTGTCCTTCCGCATGCAGGAGCCCATCGTGGCGAGCTTTGCCGTTTTTGATGGCGTCAACTATGCCGGTGAGTGTGTGCGCCGACAGCAGCACCTCTTGCCTTCACACTGACCGAGACCTCGGCCCCGTTCCTGCTCGCGTCGGCCTCCTCCAGTCATCTACATCTTCCTCGAGGCCTACCCGCTCGTCTTTGCCGACTACGGCTTCAACCAGGGCGAGCAGGGGCTCGCCTTCATCGGCATCATTGTCGGTTTCCTCATCGGGTTCGCGCTCTACGCGGTCCAGGAGAAGTGGTACGCGCGGGCGGGACGACGGCGGAGCAGCGGCGAGCCCTCGCCCGAGGACCGCATCCTGTGGGGCCTGCCCGGCGGCGTCCTCTTCCCCGTCTCGCTCCTCTTTTTCGCCTGGACCTCGTTCCCGCCGGTGCCGTGGATCGTGCCCGTCATCGCCGGCGCCATCTTTGGCATCTCGTCGCACATCCTCTTCCTGGTCGTGTCCGACTACACGGTGGCGTCCTACTCGTGCTTTGCCGCCTCGGCCGTGGCGGCCCAGTCGCTGCTGCGCGAGCTCCTCAGCGGCAGCGTCACGCTCACCACCGAGATCATGTACCACAACCTCGGGTACAAGTGGGCCAGCAGCCTCCTCGGCTTCGTGGGCATCCCGCTCGCCTGCATCCCCTTTGTCCTCTACTACTACGGCCCCACCATCCGCGCCAGGTCGAGCTTCGCAGAGGAAATCGCCCTGGCCGAACAAGAGGCCAGGCTGCGAAACGACCGCTCCCGCCTGCGCGCCGAGGCAAAGGCGCGGCAGCTCGAGGCCGCCCCAGCGGGAGGCGACGACGGCAAGCAGGAGAAGACACCCGCCACCGTCCCCAATGACACCGCTGCAACAGACAGCGCCGCTTGAAGCAGGAGCCGTCGCGCGTCGCCGGCGATACAGCGAGCGCCCCGACACCTGCGCCAGCGCATGACATCCTTCTCCCTCCCCTTGCCGGGCGGACCCGCAAGACATACTTAGACCCAGACGCCGTCGATCACCGCCGGCTGTATTTGTACGATGCGACTGCTGCGCACGTCATTACGATGTGTGTGGAAACTAGATGAAGATGCTACGGAGTCACAGGGATGAGGCGAAGAGGCTGCAAGGAAGATGCTTGCATCGTGCGGGCCGGGCCGCTCCACGCCACGGGGCGCTCAGACCTTGTAGAGCTCCTGGATGTGCCTGCCAATGATGAGCTTCTGGATCTGGGTGGTGCCCTCGTAGATCTCAAAGATCCTGCTGTCGCGGAGGAGCTTCTCGACGGGCGACTCGGTGTTGAAGCCCATGCCGCCGTAGACCTGGACGGCGCCGTTGGCGTTGGCCGTGGCGGCCTGGGAGGCCATGCACTTGGCCATCGAGGCCCAGAACGAGTTGCGCTGGCCCTGGTCCTTTGCCCAGCACGACTTCCAGACCATGTTGCGCGACGCCTCGACGGCCATCTGCATCTCGGCCAGGAGGAACGAGATGGCCTGGTGCTCAATGATGGGCTTGCCCATCGTCTTGCGCTCCTGGGCGTACGTGGCCGCCTCGTACAGGGCGCGCTGGGCCAACCCGACGGCGCCGGCGGCCACGAGGGGACGGGTGATGTCGAAAGCGCCCATGGCCGTCTTGAAGCCGTCGCCGGGCTTGCCCAGCACATTTTCCTCGGGCACGACGACATTCTCAAAGGTGATCTGGCGCGTGTCGGAGCACCGCTGGCCCATGTTGATCTCCTTCTTGCCAATGTGGATGCCGGGCGTGTCGGCGTCGACGACGAAGCCCGTCATCGACTTGGCCGCCTTGGCATTCGGGTCAGTCTTGGCCAGGACAAAGTACCAGTTGGCCTTGCCGCCGTTGGTGATCCACATCTTGGTGCCGTTGATGACCCACTTGTCGCCCTGCTTCTCGGCCTTGGTCGCGATGCCTGCGACGTCGGAACCAGCCCCGGGCTCGGTCTGTGTGTGAGAGAGAGAGAATCGACGGAACGAAGCAGAGCAAGGGTACAGCGGTCCATGCGTCAGCCGGGAGAGCGCCACAGCCATGCGGCGAGCGGCGTGAGTCGGTTCCGCAAAGTAGAGAGCGACGGGATACTCACGACACAGTAGGCAGCCATGAGCGGCTCCTCGGTCATCCGGCCGAGGTACTTCTGCTTGGTCTCGTGGCTGGCTGCGACGATGAGGGGCGCCTCGGCGAGGCCGTTGGCCTCCATGGCCGTCTGGATGCCAGAGCAGCCATAGGCGAGCTCCTCGGAGATGAGGGCGCACTCGACCAGGCCGAGACCCGGGCCGCCGTACTCCTCGGGGATGTGGGTGTTCATCAGGCCGAGCTCCCAGCCCTTCTTGAGGACGGGGACGGGGTACTCCATCGTCTGGTCATAGTGCTTGGCCACGGGGATGATCTCCTCGCGGGCGAACTTCCGCGCGAGGTCTGCGTGGGCGGGTCAGGGGCAAGAGACAAGGGTCACGAGGTCAGCAAAGGGAGGGGGGGATTCTATGCAGCCTGACCCCTGCGCGCAAGGCTTCACAGCGATGCCGATAGCTCAGCACGCACCTCTGTATGCCTCCTGGTCCTCGTTGAGGCCAAACGAGACGCCGTTGTGCTCGGCGGCGCTTGCGAAGCTGCGGGTGGCGTTGGCCAGCGACGCCTTGCTGGAGTTGAGGACGGCTCGGCTGCTGCCGGCAGCAACTCGTCGAGCGAGGAAAGACATGGTGTAAAGTTGTGGCGAGAGATTGGGAGAGGAGAGGGGTGGAAGGGGTGGTGGTGAAGAGGAACGGTGCCACTGCGGAGAGAGGAGAGAGAAGGTGGTGGGTCGGGAGGCCCGAATGCTTCCCCGGCCTGCCTGCTTTGGCGTCGCTGGCCAGTCAGGCGGGCGCCGAGGCCTGGAGAGTTGGCAGCCAGCCAGCCAACCAGCCAGGCAGGCGAGCGGGTGAGGGCAGCCCTGCCTGTGGTTCCGGCCACACGGGCAGCCGGATCAACCGACCGAAGTCCAATGCGCGGAGGGCAGCGCCAGGCCTGCCAGGCTGGAGGGGGCGACTCGCTGCCGCCAGCAGCTGGCTGGCTGCCTCGCCCCTCGGCCCCTTTTTCACGCTCGATCTGGCAGAGGCCAGGCCTCCCTCCCTTTTTTGTCTCGCACATGGGCCGCCCCGCCCCGCCCCCGCCTCCGCCTCAGAAAATCTTTCTCCCCCGCGCGCCGACCACCTGCGGCGGCTTTGGTAATCCCCTCCAACGCCGCCCGCGGTCGCCCGAGCACCATGCTGTCCCGCACGTACGTCGAGCGGCCTGCCAGTCAGTAGTCTGTCTTTTCGTGGCCATAACCCTTGTGGGGAGTCAGTTAGGCTGCACGATGAGGCCTAGATGGTGTGAGGATTGCATGGTCAACACACGGGAAGGTCATGCAAGCTCGGGCGCAACAAGGAACTCCCTAATAAAGCGGTCGTCGGTCCTGGCAGCGGTACGGTGAAGGCGGTGCCTACCGCTGCGTATCGGAGACCGTCGAGAGCAGACGGCACGGACTCAATGCGCGCTTGCCGGAGAGGGCTGCGCACTCTGCAGGCCGTTCTGGACCGCCTGCTCGCTCTCGCGCCGGGTGACTTGCTTGAGCAGCTTGCTGCTGCTGCCCGACGCCTTCTCCCTCTCTGCGGGGCGCGCGAAGCCTCGCCAGTCGCCCGCCTTCTCCAACCGTGCCTTGCCGTACAGATTCTCCCAGTTGAACTTGTCATCGCCGTCTTCGTCGTCGCGCCGCGACCGCTTCAGGCGCTGCGACTGCGCTTGCGCCTGATTCTCCTCGATGCTCCATGTCTGGCTCTTTCGGGTGGTCAGGGATGGGCGTGTCGCCATCGCGGCACCGTCCCCGGCCCGGTCGAGCTGACTGTCCGAGGCCCGCTTCAGAGGGACGGCGGGAAGGACGGGGAGCGACGCCATCCTCTGCTCGAAGCTGTTCCTTCGCGATGAGGCTGCCGGACGGGCAGGCGTGGACGATGCGCCGGGTGAGTTCGACGCCCGGAGCGATTCAAGCTCGTCCTTCTCGCTCGAGGTTGATGCGCTGCTCGACTGCGCCGCCGGTCCGCTCGGTGTCGCGACGTCGTTGGCTTCGTCTTTCATCCTCACGGCCCTGCTGCGATCGCCATCGGACGGCGTGCCCGGCTGCGAAGGCTGGCTTGGCCTCTCGCCGTGTGTATACGCCACAGCGGGGTGATGCTGTGCAGTGAAAGGCTGGTCGTGACCGATGACGCCGTGCATCGCTGCCGCGATCAGCGATTCGGTCCGCTGCAGCAGCTCATTGAGCCTCTTCCTCTCGTGAATCAGCTCGTCGCGGTGGCGTTCGAGATCCGCGATCCTGACCATGCCGGGAGCCGGCAGGAAGCCGGCAGGAGCTGCACCAGGAGCCCCTACTGAGCCGTTGCTCATCATCGACGATGACACGGGGTGATGGTGGTGGTGGTGGTGGTGGCCTACGTGCGCTCCGTGACCACCATGCTGGGCGTGCGCGACGGCGTGGTGATGATGAGCATGATGGTGGTGATGAGGTCCATTGGCCCCATTACGGGCGCCGCTCTCGGCATGGGGCGGCATGCGAGGCCCGCGGGCATATTCGTGGAAGGGCGTTGGCGAACCCGCACGCTGACGAGTATCGTTGCCGGCTTGCTCGTAGGGAGGGAAGCGATTGCCAAGGCCAGGTGGCGCGTGCAGGTTAGGTGAGTTGGTGTACAGGTCCATAGGTTGGCCTTCCGAAAGACTGTGAGGCGGCCCCGCCGAGACCTCTGCCTGGATTGGCTGCTGCGGCTGCTTGGCGTTGGTAGGCTGCGATTTCCTCGCCCGCTTCGTCGGCCGAGCGCCGGCATTCGGCGTGCCCAGTTCCCCCGTGCCGGATCGGGGCTTGTCCGCGGCGAGCTGTTCTGCCGCCGAGCTCGGAAGTGGATCATTTCCGGGGCTGAGGCGAGCCGAGGGACGGGATGAGTTTGCCCTGCCGCCAGCGCCCACTTCCATCAGAGCCATGGCGGCTTCCCGGTCCCGGGCCTCCCTCAACGCCTGCTCGCCCGCTGGTTGCGCCTTCTTGCCACGTCGTGCTTCGGCCGCCGAGGGAGCGTGGTCAGACACCTTGCCCGCGGCCGGTGCGATGGCCGGGTGACCACTCCCGCTGCCGCCGCTGCCGTCGCCGTCGACGGTGGGCTGGACAGATGCGTTTGCGGGGACGCGCTTGCGGCGCTTGATGACGCTCTTCTTCATCCCGATCGGACGATGAGTGCCGTGCAGTTTTTGGTACAGGCCTATGAGCGGAGCAGCGCCAAAGAGCAAAGGCAGATGGAGACGAGCAGGTCAGCGATGCGTTTTCGGACTTCGGCGAGAAGGACGGGGTGCGTGATCGGCCCCTGCCCCGATGCTCACCGCACGCGTTGCAGATGTTGTTGCCGTCCTCGTCGCGTCGCCAGAGCGGGGTGGTGGTGGTCTGGCAGTTGGTGCATCGCAACGCCCCGACCACACCGGACGGATCCTCGACCTTGGCATCCTCCGGCGCCGCAGCTTTCACGTCAGTGCTGGTCGCCGCCGTCGGTGCCCTGCTGCCTTCTGGCTGACCGGCGGCTGGAACAGCGCCCGCGGTGCTTTGTTCTGGTGCGCGGCCGGCACCGCCACAGCGATGATTCGCCTTGATGGCATGCGAAAGGTTGTTGTTGTAGGCCGGACAGCCACTGCAGCTTGCCGTACCGCCTGTGCCGTTGCAGAAGCCATCACCGGGGCACGAACCAGACTTGGGATCATCCTCGCGGCGCACCGTCGGAACGGGAGGCGCCATGGCTGCCCTGCCGGTCCGCGGCGGAGACTCGGCAGTCGTCGAACGACGGAAAGATGCGGCCCTGTGCGTGCTGTGAGACTTCATGTATAGCCCGCAGGCGTTGCAGATCGTGCTACCGTCGGGAGCCCGGCGCCACAGCGGCGTCGAGGTGACGCCGCAGTTTGAGCACTGCAGGCCCGAGCTCTGCGACATCGAAGGCGAGAGCTTGTTCGGCGAGGATTCCCTGTTGCCGCGCTGGGGCACCGGCAGCTGGGCCGGCGTAGTTGGACTGCGATGCTCGTGTCCCTCTGCGCCAACGCCATTGCTGCCCGGCGAGCGGTCGGAACGAGCAGGTGGTGCCCGTATCGGTGCGTAGAGCGACCGAGCGGCGCCGTCGTCGAGGTGGTGCTGCTGGTCGTAGGACAGTCCTCCGCCATTCGGCTTGGCCGCCGAGTGGTAGCCGCGACTCGCTTCGCCGCGGTGCTGCATTGACGGCATCTCCGGTCGGCGGTGCGAGGCGACGTGCCCCTGTTCGGCCACTATGCGGACGCGATCGTCGTGAGCGGGTCTGCCAACGTCGATCATTGCAGCTTCGTCGCGCAGGCCAGCGATGCTAGAGGCTCTCGAACGATCGTGGAAGGCGTGAGAGGATGAAGCGACCGAGTTGGCGGGACTGCCGGCTCGGAACGAGGCTCCCATGAAGGGGTGTGTGGCCTCTCGAGGGTCCCTGTTGTGATGGCTCGCGCCAAGGTTCGGCGAGCCGACTGGGGGAAGTCGCGAAGATTCGCCCAGCGATGCGGAAGGAACGCCCCTCTGCAATGCAGAGATGGGAGGCAGCGAGATGCCTTGCTGAGTACGAGGTCCACTCGAAGGGGTCGCTGGCCTGGGGCTGTGGCGGACCGAGGCTGGCGAGTCGTGACGCTGGGCGCCAGGCCGGTTCTCGTATGGCAAGGGCGAGTTGGACCTGGACGGTGGGTTGGAGGTCGAGTCGGGATGGAGGCCGCTAAGATGAGAGCCTCGAAGCGGGGCCAAGGCGATGCCGGCTGGGCTGGCGTGGGCGTCGCGCGGTTGGATCGGGGCCAGTTGGCGGTGCAGTGATGGCGACGAGGGTCTAGAGAGCGAGTTCGCGGGCGATGCGTGGCGGCTGGTATGGGCGGACGGCTCGGGGAAGTACCTGTCGTCTCTGCTCCTGGTGGCGGCGTTGTCCTTGGCAGGGTGTTGGAAGGAGCTGGTGGTGGACGGGGGTACGGCTTGGCTCTGTGCGGCAGCAGAGGTGAGAGGTAAAGTCATGACCGGGGTCGGGAGCGGCGCGTTGCGGCTGCTACAGGCGGATAAGAGGCTGCTGAGGATGGTCGGCCCGGGCGACGAGGGCTTGGTCGGCGACGGAATCGGCGCACTCCACTGGCGCAGGTCAGCACGCGGCTAGCCTGGACGGTCCTTTCTCGCCGGCCTCGTATCTGCAGATCGGAGGTGTGCGTGTCAAGGACGAGCCGTCGCCGTCGTGGCCGCCGCCGCCGCCGCTGTGTTGTGGATGATTGGGCCGAATGGGGCCGGCGGTTGACGCAGAAGCGGAGCGCGGGTCGATCAGCGTCCGGATGAGCTGGTGCACGAGAGCGGCGCTGCTGGATCGGAAAGCACGAAGCCGAAGTCGCAAGATAGCGATAGGGGCTGTGAAGGCGGAGAGGCTGCGATCGTAGCCCAAGCGCGCGGCAGGGGCTGAAGGCTGAGGTCGGTGCGGTCGACGAGGGGGGACTTTGTTATCAGAAGGGCGGGGGGGCGTGGGCGAGCGAGATAAGGCGGGATGGGCGTGGAGGCGGGGAGAGATAGGGGAGGAGGCGAGGAATGAGCGAGCCGACAGTAGAGCGGTGCTACCTATCAGCAGGTGTTGATGGTGGTGGGCCGAAGATAAGAGATAGGCCGCGTGATCGGACGAAAGGTCCGGGGAAAAAGATGAGGCTAGCGCTGGTGGCGTTGGTGGGATCGGTGGGCGACGAGAGGGTAGTGTGGCTGCCAGCGACTGGGTGAGTGGTGTTGGTGGTGGGGGACTGGTGAGAGCTGGGTACGAAGTGTGCCACCGCGGCGATGCGATATGGGCGGGGAGGGGGATGATGGATGGTCGACGAAGGGCAGAGAGGGGGGACGCGCGCCAAGGGCGAAAGGCACAAGGCCAAAAGACGAGGAGCGAGGAGCAGGCGGCGGTTGATCCGGCGCGCAGCCCGGCAACAAAAAGTTCGCGAGGGCCCTCTCTCTCTCTGGGCCAACTGGCTGGGCCAACTGGCTGGCCTGGTCTGGCCTGGTCTGGCTGGGTTGGGTTGGGCTGGCGTACATCTGCCCGTCTGCCTGCTGGCCTGCCCTTGGCGGTACGTGTGACGCCTCGCGCCTGGCTGGCTGCTTTCGTTCGGCCAGCGTACCTCGGTCAGTCAGATCAGAGGCATAGGCGGCATGGCAGGCAGGCTAGGCAGGCAGGCAAGACGGACAGGTTGGGCCTGCAGGGCAATCTGGGCCATCGTCGCCAGCCGAGATCCGCGCGCAGCGCTGCAAACCCGCCCTCGCCCACGAGATAAAGAGCCAAGCCTGCCTGCCCCTGCTCCTCGTCTTCGAGCAAGGCGACATACGATACCGGACGACGCCATCGTCAACCGTCGTCGTCGAATGGGGATCCCTAGTCCACGGTATTGGTTGCGCCTGCTCGACCGGCCTGACTCTGCCACCCGCTGGCCGCCGCCGCCGCCTGGGCAAGCCCCCCTTTGTCGGGGCGGGGTTGATTTGAAATGCCGGTAAAAAAAAATAATCTAATCGCATCAAGCAGGGCCGCCCGCGTCAGGCGGCCGATCGAGCGTCAGACAAGCCGCTCTGAACCCTGCCTGGCCAGCCTGGGAAAGGCCAGGCAGAGCGAGGCGAGTAAGCCGCCCTTTCTGATTGGCTGGCGGCCGTGGGCTGGTGGCAGGCCGAGGGCCACTGTGCTGCCACCCCCGCCGTCACACCTCAGCTGGACTGCTCGTGGTCCTCAAGGCAGGCATCGCGAGCGTCCAGACGACGAGCACGGCGAGCGCCATCGGAGCGCGACCTTGCTTTGCTTGCTTGCTTGCTGCTGCCGGTACGAGATTCCGTCATCCTAGGCAGGTCCGTCGGTGCTCGGTCTTGACTTTGTCGGTCCAATCGGCCGTGGCCGCGCGCGTTTGATAAAGCGGCCATCTGATACGCTGGTCTCTTGACCGGGGAAGGCGGCGGGCGGCGACGATGAAATTTCGCTACATCGGCCGTCTGCCAGGCGAAGGCAGGCCAGGCCAGGCCAGGCCAAGCCAAGCCAGGCCCCAGCCTCGCCCTATTTGTTAGGTCGTTGTGGCTCCGCCCAATCACAGCAACGTCCCGAGCCGTGTGCCCTGGCCGACTCGCGGGCCGCTCAGCCTCTCTTTCGATCGACGTTGGTCGCCGCAGACGTGTGCGTTAGGCGCGGTGGGCAAAGCCTCGCGGTGCCGTCCAGATCGGCGCTCTTCTCCGAGATCGCGCCCTCTTGCCCAGGGACGGGGCGGGGCGGGGCGGTCAACGGTCAGCGCGGTCCGTCGAATCGAAACCGAACGACCGCACGCGCTTCGCCTCCTCTTCCACGCTTTCAGCCCGAGCTGCCCCCTACCTCGATCGTTCAGGTTCACGTTCCTGCCTGCCATGTTCCTCTCGCGTTGCGGCCACGATCAAGGAAGAGGAAGGAAAGAGATCTCGATGGAAGGACGCGGTGGCTCCTACTGTACTATGGCGACGTTGCCAGGGTTCTTGGGCCAGACACGTTGCCTTGCCATCCGGCATGCAACCTCGCACTGCATCCGACGTTGTCCGGCCCAGATCCCGGCTGGTGGGCGTGGCGGCCTCCATCGTCGCGGCACCGCCACATCCGATGGACCGTCAGATGGACATCGGGCCCCATCGGCCCCAATCAGGCCGCTGCTGTATCTCTCGGATCCGTATCACTCACCGTAGTACATGCATATCTCGACGGCCCGGCGAGTGGCTACCTTGTCCCGACCCAGCAAGGACGTTCGGTCCTGGTCCTCGAGCCGACTGTCGTCGTCCTGCGCTCGCGATGAAGGTCGGACACCCTCCGACATCTGATTCCGTGCCGACTGTGTGTCCAACTCTCGCCCAGTCGACCAAAAGTTGCTGTATTTTACATACGAAAATCAAGGCTTGTCGGGACGCTCGAGCAGCGGCACCGCGGTCTGCCGTGAAGTGAAGACTGTGCGATATCAGCGGAGGCACGGAGGAAGGTAGGTCACTCTCCACCCTCCCCCTCGCTCCAGGCTTCAGGGCCGGGAACGGAACCGAGAGGGCGCACGATGGTTCGCAGATGGTCGCCCTGTCGCGAACGGCGGCGTCCACCACGCGGAGATATACGCGACGCATGGCACTGAAGCCGCGAAGATGGGCACTGCCATCCAAGTGCCTCGAGCCTCCGTTGTGACCTTCAAGTAGGAGCAAAGTGCCAGTCTGGCTTGCAAAGACCAAGAAAGCGAGGGTATGGTACAGGTACACGGCATGGATGACGATGTGACGGAGCGGGAACATGTGGGAAGGGAAGCATGTGGACAAGAAGGAAGGCAGAGACGACGAGGGCAGAAGGACGAGGCGCGGATCGCGATGACGGCGACGCGGGATGCGATGTGGAAAGGGCGAGAAGGGCGAGGAGAGGAGCGGGATTACAGGGACCAGGAGGGGGTCGGCCGGGACCGGGAGGGGATCGACAGCTGTCGGATGGTAGCGGGTGCTTGCGGGCCAGGACAGCACCCTGCCGCCGGCCTACCGAGCTAGGGAGCTGCCGGACCGTCGACGGTGACGACCGAGGTAGGGTAGGTTGATAGCGAGACGAAAGGACGAGCGAGAAGATGCGGGGTAGTCAAGGGGGCGAAGGAGACAGACAGGCAGCTGAAAGCAGCCAAGCAGGCCGGATGTGCTTGCGACCGCAACCGGGCTGGCCTGCGACCCGGGAGGGTGCGGGGAAATGAGGGCGCGTCACCCCTCGACGACCCTGGCAAGGCCTTTGCCTGCCTGCCTGCTGCCGTAGCGAAGGGGGGAACGTCATGCCCGCATGCTGTCAAACAGAAGAAACACACCATCGGAAGATTACGGTCAGGCTCCTCTGTGCGGCTCGAGTGGTACCGCTTCGCTCCGCCCCGAGCGTCCCCTCCGGTTATCGCAACTCACCTGCTGCAGCGTGAAAGAAGGCGGCTGCTCCTCTACATTGTCTCGCCGAGGCGCGAGACGGTCGAGGCGTCGCGGTGCGAAGAGATCCTGCCGACCTGGAAGAGGTCCTCGTGAGACTCAGCCTTGGAGGCCGGCGCGGCCGAGGTGCTGACACCGCTGCTGGTGCCGGGCAGCTGCTGGTTCTCGGCGGCAGCGCGGGGCATCATGGCCACACGGCCCGTCGTGGCGGACGAGCGAGCGGGGCCGGGAGCCATCGAGAGCGGAACGCTGCTGGGCGCAGGGGGTGCGCGGATGGCGGAGCGCGAGGAAAACGTGCGGCGGGCGAGCTGGGCGATCATGGCGATGGTCGAGTGCGGAGGGGTTGGCGGGGCTAAGAGGGTGCGGCGGCAAGGTAGAATGAGCAGGCGAAGCTGGCGATGAAGGGATGAAGCAAGGTTGGATGAGGAGCGAACGTGCAAAGAGCCAGGTCCCATCTTATAACCCCCAGAGGCAGGCCGATATGCGTGGCATGGGGAAAGGCGAGCAGGGCGGTGGGAGTGCGAGCGGGATGGCCCGAGAGTCCGTCGTCGCAGCCTTCGGGACGCAGCCGGCTGGCTACAGCACCGGTGAGGTAGGGAAGCTTGAGTCCATCGCGATGTGGACGGGGGGCGCGGGCGTCGTGAAATCTCCGCGAGGCCATCGGCACGACCGGTAGAGGGCCCCGGGCCACTCGGTGCGTTGCCTGACCCCATCCGGCTGCTCGCTCGCTCGCTCAGCCCTGGCTGGCAGGCCTAGCGGTCCGCCCTCGTTCCAGCGTCTCGCTCGTGCGCCTCTCGACGCCAGCCCAGCCAGCCAGCGAGGCTGGAACGAGCCAGGCCAGGTCAGCCCATCCGGCCAGGCGCCACCATGCCGGTCCACTCGCACTTTGGCTATGCGCCTTGCGCTGTTGGGGGGGAAGGCGTGGGGAGACGAAGGATACCTGGCCTGGCCTGACGTAGCGACGGCGGCGATCTACGGTGACCTGGCCCTCCGCTTCCAGTCGCGGGAGAACACCGAGTCGAGGCAACGTGGGACGATCCGAGTTCGACTTCCAGGGCAGCAGGCACAGCCTAGGGGGCTTCGGGATGGTCTGATCTCTCCGCCAGGCAGGCCCTGGCTTGCTGCCTGTCGATAAGGAGAAGCAGGCAGGAGGGCCGGTTCGAGGAAAGTGCGGGGGGGCGACCGAGCGTTTCGATGCCCCAAAAAGGGCCTGGCTGATAATCAGCTTGATCCCCCGAGCCTGGCTGCTCGCAGGCGGGGGGTCGAGTCAGGGCAGCTTGATTGAGCTGCTTCTTTCGGCGCCTTGGCCCTCCCCACCCCGCGTGCCTGGACCGGCTGCTTGATCTGTGCGTGCGTCCCCCAACACGGCTTCGCAGGCAGGCAGGCCGGCAGGCAGGCAGGCACGTCCCTGCTGCATCCGCACGCGGGTCACCGCCGGTCCCGTCTGGCCTGATCGCCATCCACATTCCTGCGCCGGTGTCGGACCTTCCTTCCTACTCTCTCCCCCACTCGCAAGCAGAGACACACCCGCCACTCGACGTCGACCTTCGACGCCATGTCGAGGAAGCCAGTTAGCCATCGAGACCGCACCATGCCTCCCTCATTGAGCTGCCCACGTCGACCCGCGCAGTTGGCTCCGCTGGCGTGCAGACCGGATCGCATCCGCATTCCGGCCCTGCTGCTGGCCGCTGCCACCGCCACCACGCAGCCGCTCGTCCGGCAATATCCCATCGAGGCAGCGCTGCCCGCCCATCGGTCCACACAGAGCGACCTTCGATCGCAATCGTATCATTAACCAGGTCGTTTACAGAGGTCGGGGGAATCGAGGCCAAGGTCAATCTCGTCTGAAGTCTTTCTTTTTCTCTTTTGCGGAGTCGTCTCGTCGTCCCTAGTGCTCGATCTGTCAGGGATCGAGGGATGGAGGCGGACAGGCGAGCAAAGAGTCAGCCTCTCTTCAACTGGATGCGCAGGCACGCTTGGCAGCACTCACCTCGGCGAGGAGGTCGCCCTGCGACACCGAGTCGTTCTGGCTGACGGTGACGCGCTTGACGTGGCCGCCGACGGGTGCCGAGACGACCGTCTCCATCTGTTGGTCGGAGGAAGAAGTGGGAAGGAAACCTGGATCAGCGTGGTCCCGCGGTCGCGCCGCACCGGTGCCCGGGCACCACCCACCTTCATGGCGCTCATGATGAAGAGCGGGTCGCCAGCCTTGATCTGGTGGCCCTCCTTGGCGCGGATTTCGACGACGACACCGGCGAGCGGCGAGCCGACGCTGCCCGGGTCGGACGAGGCCTTCTCGCGGGTGACGGTCTCGACGGCGGCCGAGCGGTCCTCGATGGTGAGGGCGCGCGGCTCGGCGTTGAGCTCAAAGAAGACCTCGCGCTGGCCCGTGCCCGTGTTGAGGGCGCCGACGGCGAGCAGCTTGACGATGAGCAGCTTGCCGCGGTCGATGTAGGCGTGGATCTCCTCGCCGGGCTGCGCCTTGCCGAGGAAGTAACGCGTCGGCAGGTTGCTCAGGTCGCCGTACTGCTCAAGGAAGTCCTGGAACTCTTCAAACACCTTGGGGTACATGACGTAGCTGATGGCGTCGGTGGTCGACATCGAGCGGCCGTACTTGGCCGTGAGGTCCTTCTTGACCTTGGCAAAGTCGATGGGGGTCATCGAGGCGCCCGGCCTGCCCTCGACGCGCTTCTTGTCGCGGATGATCTTGGTGCGCAGCGGCTCGGGGAAGCCGCCGGGCGGGGTGCCGAGGAAGCCCTGGAAGTACTCGATGACCGAGCTGGGGAAGTCGAGCTTGTCGGCGCGCTCCTCGACGGCCTTGGCGTCGAGCTTGTTGGCCACCATGAACTGGGCAAAGTCGCCGACGACCTTGGACGAGGGCGTGACCTTGACAATGTCGCCGCACAGCTTGTTGGCCTGGATGTAGGCGTTCTTGATCTCGTTCCACTGGGTGCCGAGGCCGAGCTGCTGCGACTGGAACATCAGGTTGGTGTACTGGCCGCCGGGCATCTCGTGGTCAAAGACGCTCGAGTCGGACGCCTTGACGTTGGCCTCGAAGCACTGGTAGAGCTGTCGCACCTGGCTCCAGTAGAGGTTGAGGTTCTGGATGTCCTCGTGGCGGATGCCGGCGCCGAGGCCCGTCTGCTCGAGGGCGCTGACCAGCGCGCCCATCGAGGGCTGCGAGGTGAGGCCGCTCATGCTGTCGATGGCCACGTCGACGACGTCGGCGCCCGCCTCGGCGCACGCCAGCATGCTCGAGAGCGCGATGCCGGCCGTGTCGTGCGAGTGCACGTGGATCGGCAGGTCCGGGTACTTTTTGCGGATGCCGCCGACGAGCATCTTGGCCGCCGTCGGCTTGAGCAGGCCGGCCATGTCCTTGATGCCGAGGATGTGGATGCCCGTCTTGACCAGCTCGTCGGTGAGGTCGAGGTAGTACTCGAGCGTGTACTTGGGATGCTTGGCCGGGTTGGCAATGTCGCCCGTGTAGCAGATGGTGCCCTCGGCCACACCGCCCGCCTTCTTGGCGGCGTCGATGCCCAGCTTGAGCGAGTCGAGCGAGTTGAGCGAGTCAAACACGCGGAAGATGTCGAGGCCGCACTCGACGGCCTTTTTGCTGAACTCGTAGATGGCATTGTCCGGGTACGCGGTGTAGCCGACGGCGTTGGCGCCGCGCACCAGCGCCTGGAACGGGATGTTGGGCACCAGCTTGCGCAGCTTGCGCAGGCGCTCCCACGGGTCCTCGTACAAAAAGCGCATGGCGACGTCGAAGGTGGCGCCGCCCCAGCACTCGAGGCTGAAGGCGTTCTTGAGCACGTGGCTGGTCTCCTTGGCGATGTTGACCATGTCGATGGTGCGGAGGCGGGTGGCGAACAGGCTCTGGTGGGCGTCGCGCCAGGTGGTGTCCATGATGAGCGTGCCCTTGTAGGCACGGACGGCCTTGGCAAAGGCCTCGGGACCCTCGCGGACGATGATGTTCCTCCAGCCCTCGGTGCAGGGCTGGCTGGTGTCGAGACGCTTCGAGGGGTCCTTGGGGTCCGAGAAGGTGGGGATCTGGATCTCGTCCTTGAGGCCGGGCTCGCCAATCTGGCCCTTGATCGAGCTGCCGTTGACGGCGATGTCTCCGAGGTAGGCGAGCAGCTTCTGGGCGCGGTTCTTGGTCTGGACCAGGTTGAAGAGCTCCGGGGTGTCGTCGATCATCGTCGTCCAGGTGCTGGCGGTGGCAAATGAGTCGTGGGTGAGGAGGCGGAAGAGGAAGGGAATGTTGGTCTTGACGCCGCGGATGCGGAACTCGACGAGCGCGCGCAGCATCTTGCGCCTCGCCACCTCGTACGTGGCGCCGCGGCAGGTGACCTTGACCAGCAGCGAGTCGTAGTGCGGCGTGATCTGGGCGCCCGCGAAGCCCGAGCCGGCGTCGAGGCGGACGCCGTTGCCGCCCGCCGAGCGGTACACCTCGATCCTGCCCGTGTCGGGCTGGAAGCTGGCGGCCGGGTCCTCGGTCGTGATTCGGCACTGGATGGCCGAGCCGCGCTTCTGGATCGACTCCTGGCTCAGCCCGAGGTCGGCCAGCGTCGCACCGGCGGCGATCTGGATCTGGGCGCCGACAATGTCGATGCCGGTGATCTCCTCGGTGATGGTGTGCTCGACCTGCAGACGCGGGTTGATCTCGATAAAGTAGTGGCGGCCGAGCTGGTCGACGAGGAACTCGGCAGTGCCGGCGTTGCGGTAGCCGGCGGTGCGGGCGATCTTGACGGCGTCGTTGAGAATGGCCTGGCGCACCTCGTCCTTGAGGTTCGAGGCCGGGGCCACCTCGACGACCTTCTGGTGCCTTCGCTGGACGGAGCAGTCGCGCTCGAAGAGGTGCACCACGTTGCCCTCGCCATCGGCCAGCAGCTGGACCTCGATGTGGCGGGGCCTGTCGAGGAAGCGCTCGATGAAGACGGTCGGGTCGCCGAACGCCGAGCGCGCTTCCGAGACGGCGCGGTCAAACGCCTCCTGGAACTCCTCCATCTTTCGGACGACGCGCATGCCGCGTCCACCACCGCCCATGGCGGCCTTGATGATGACGGGGAAGCCGACCTCCTCGACAAAGGGCTTCGCCGCCTCGTAGCTGGCGATCGGACCGGGCGTGCCGGGAACGATGGGGACGCCGGCGTCGCGCGCCAGGTCGCGCGCCTTTGTCTTGTCGCCGAGGCCGTCGATCGTCTCTGGCCTGGGGCCGATAAAGGCGATGCCCGCCGCCTCAACCCTGCGCGCAAACTCGGGGTTCTCGGAGAGGAAGCCATAGCCCGGGTGGATCATGTCGACCTTGTGCTCGAGGGCGATCCTGACAATGTCGTCGATGGCCAGGTAGGCCGAGACGGGTGCGAGGCCGGCGCCGACCTGGTAGGCCTCGTCCGCCTTGTAGCGGTGGGCGCTCATGCGGTCCTCGTAGCTGTAGAGGGCGACGGTATTCATGGCGAGCTCGTGGGCAGTGCGGAAGATGCGGATGGCAATCTCGCCGCGGTTGGCCACCATGAGCTTCTTGAGCGGGCCGGGACCCTCGCCGCCGAGACCGGAGCGGATCTTGTTGATCGAGGGAAAGACATGGCCGGTCCTGTCGCCGGGGGTTCCCGGCTGGCTCTCGAACGTGTCGATGAAGGTGGTGCGAGGCTGAGCCTTGGGCCCTGCGATGGTGTCGTCAGCCATGGCGGAGAGGGCTTGTGCCTAGCAGTCGGTGTCGGGCAGCGACGGGCGGCTGGCGGAGGGGTGTGCGGGAGTGCTGTGCGCGGGGCGGTGCGATAGGAGCGATGGCAGACGAGACGGGACGAGGGGAGGGGGAAGGTTGAGAAGGAGCAGCGGGGGGATCAAGAAGAATGGAAGTCGACGGTGGGTTGATCAGAAGGCGGTTGCTCGCGGATGGAGGCAAGGGTGAGAGGGCGAGGCGAAGGCTCGGGGTGACTGGGCGGGGGTTGGCAGGCAGCAGCGAGGGATGGGCGCGGGCCAAAAGCCGTCGGCCCTCAATGCGGGAAGCCAGAGGGGAGAGGGGAGAGGGGGGCCCGCCAGATCGGTCCGCCAAGAAAGCCGGTCGACGCGGCGCCCTCGCACGTCCCCACGCCCTTGGCCTTCGCTGGTCGGCCGTGGCCCGCGCCCGCGCCTTTGCCCGCGCCCGCTGGGCCGCCCGCCGGCCTGCTGCCCACTGGCCAACCAGAGAACCCGCGCCGCTGGCGACGGCGACGGCGTCCTCGGCCTGCCATCGGTCTGCTACCGCATCAGATCGAGTCAAGCTGAGCAAGGAGCTCAAGCTCGCCCTGCACCAGACGCCCCGGATCGATAGGAAGCCAGGCGGCTTTCAACGAGCTCAAGGGCCTCGAGCAGGCCAGCCATGCATCCAGCCAGCCAGCCAGCCTCGTGACTCGGCCTCGGGCTCGCTGATCTCATGGCTCAGGCCCGCAGAACGTGTGGAGGACGTGCTCGAGATCCCAGGGACCGCGGCCCGACCAGCCGGATCGACGGTCGTGACCTGGCCCCACCACGCCCAGAGCCAGGTAGGGCGAAGAAATCAAAGGAAAAATCATAGCGAGGCGGCCCTCGACGGTGGGACTGAGCCGCGGCGTCGGCCATGTCCCGAGATCGCTGCCCCTCGGCGGCCGCGTCCTCTCCGTCGCCGTTGCCATCGACATCCGGCGCTCATCGCTCCATCTGATCTGCTCTCCTCTGCCTGGCCAGGCAGAGACGCCGGCGGTCACCACGCCTCGCTCGGTCGAACTCGAGAGAAAAGCGGCCGAGCGAGCGGACGGGCGGGCGACCGAGGCTGCAGGCGATGATGACATCGCCCTGCCCAGGTGCTCAGCCGCCCATGATTGGACGATAAGTCGAGCGATTTGGACGGCAGCGCAACATGGCGCGCTCCAATCAATCTCGATCCGACCCCGCTGTAGTGCGCCGATGCCATCCCGATGCCGCATGGTGGTCCGCATCCTCGGATCCGCTGTCGCAAGAGACGACCCCACGGCTCAGCACGGGCTACTCACCCGTCGCGCTACGGCCGCGTGGATGGGCAAGGTTGCGAGTCGAAGGCTGTGATGAGGAGCAAAGAGCGTTGAAGAGCAGGAGGCCGCGAGATGCTACGGGAAGGAGGAGCGGGGAGCAGTGCAAAGGCTCAGGCAGATGGTGATGGTGGTGGTGGGGTGATGAATTGACGAGGAGTAGGGACGACGACGGTCCCATCCGGCACGATCCCCGCCTATGGCTACCCACGACAGGCTCTTGCTCTGGCACCATCTCGAGCGGCCGACGTCCACGACGATGCACAGACCCGTCTCGATGGTCGGCCCACCCGGGGGCGCGGGGAAGCTTCAAGGTAGGGCTTTCAGCGAGCTCGGGCAACCGTACCGACCCTCTCGTCCAGCCTCGGGTCGCTCGTGCACCGACAAAGCCGGACCAGGCCCGGCCTGGCCTGGCCTCAACCTTGCTTGCTTCCCTGGAAGCAGCTATGGATCGGGGCGGGCGTCGAGTGCAGCTTCCCGCTTCCTCTGCACCACGAGCGTGACGTCGCGATCAAGCTCCTCTTCTGCTGCTGCTGCTCGCCGCATCTTTCCGACGAGCGTGTCCGCCCCACGCTATCACGGGCCTGCGGCTACGCGTGCATCCCTCGGAACCATCCGCGATCGTGGCCGAGGGGGCCAGGGTGGGGTACCACCATCGTCGTCGTCGTCGTCCCGGGGTCGTTTCGCCCATCCTCATCGTGACCACATCTTCGGTAGCTACCCGGTCGCAAAGCGCAGCTCGGCGAGACGCCGATAATGAGGGCCTGGCATCGCGCGGCTTTGGCCCGCTCGTCGCTAACCAGGCCCGACAGTGTGAACACGGCAACGACCGGCGGCCGGGGCTCCCCCCGGTCATCTGCCTGGCCCCTCGTTTCCCCACACCTTTGCTCTCCTCCAGGCCGAGTGCGTGCATGCCCTGCTTGCGGGGGACAGCGCAGGCGTACGGGCAAGACAGGCCAGGCCAGGGTTCTGCGGATCTGCTCCGTCCCAATGCATGAGCATGCCCCCCCCGTCGTCGGGATGGATCGGAACCGGGTTCAACGCGACCCGGACGGACCGGGCCCGCACGCAGGCAGCCCAAGCACTTCCAGCGGCGCGTATCTTCCCCCTCTCCCTCCCGCCATGCCGATGATCGCTGTCCGTAGTTGTATGGTATTGCAGAACCTCGTCGTCGTCGTCTCTCTACGTAGGCAGGGCTGCGAAAGCAAGAGCGCCGAGCAGATGCGGGCGGGCCAGCCACGGCCCGCGCCCCTCATGACACCGTCTAGTTGCGACCGACAAACTGGTAGACGACGCGCCTCACGAGACCCGAGAGGTGCTCTGGGTTCTGCGCGTAGGTGCCCATGACCAGCGACATGCCCATCGACGTGAGCAGCAGGTCGCCGCCGGGCACAAACGGCACCCAGGCGCGCTTGCGTGCGATTGACCACGCGCTCTCCATGCCCTTTGGCAGGACATAGGCCGCCAGCTCGGCGCGCCTCCTCGAGTGCTCGATGAAGAGCGAGCCGCAGGTGGCGAAGCCGGCCAGCCACTTCATCTCGGAGCTCAGCAGCAGCTTGAGCAGCCACGCCGGCACGCGGTCCTTGAGCGTCGGGCTCTGTTGGCCGAGAGGGGCGCGCAGCGCACAGAGCAAGGGAGGGGGGTCAGCGGGCGTTGGATCGTGCAGGGGCAGCGCCGCGCCGCGCCGCGCTGGGCGCACTACTCACATTGACGAGCCAGCCGTGGGACGAGTGCAGGGCGCAAAAGATGGTCTGGTAGATGATGACAAACACGCCGAGGAACGACGACGAGCGCACGCTGCCAAACAGCGACCGGAGGAAGGCGCGCATGGGGTCCTTGAGGAACGAGCCCGGGCGGAGGAACATGGCCGGGACAAAGTGGAGGGTCAGGTAGACAGGCAGGATCCAGCGCGTCACCTCAAAGAAGCGGTCCACAGGGCTCCACAGGTGGCTGGCCTCCCAGGGGTGGACGAGGGCGCAGTCGATGACGTGGCCGACGTCGCCCTTTTTCGCGCGCTCCATCCACTCGACAATCTTTTTGACATTCTTGCCGTGGATGCCGCGGCGGTTGACGGCGTTGGGCGGCACGTGCGGGTAGCGCAGCGGGCTGAGCGAGTAGGGCTTGGGGACCTCGCCGTTGGGGAAGAGCTTGAGCGCCAGGTCGAGGTCGGCGGTGCCGCGCTGGATGATGTCGCGGTGGATGGTCGTGGCGACGGGCGTCACCTGCGAGGCGCGCGTGATCCAGTTGCGGTAGGAGCCGGGCAGCGAGTCGGGCGCAGTGAGCCAGGCGTGCATGATCTGGCCGCAGGCGAGGCCAAAGCAGAGGACGGCGCCGTGCGGCACATTGACGAGGCCCTTGCTGTGGGCGACGTTGTAGCTGCCCTCGAGCCCGCGGACAAAGAGCTGCTGCGCCAGGGCGATGCGGTTGGCGGGCGTCTCGACCAGGACGGCGAGCGCAGAGACGGCGCCGGCGAGGTAGGCGTGCCAGACCTTGGACCGCGGGTCGCGCATAAAGGCGCGCCGCTTCTGCTTGGACCGCTCGTGGGCCTTTTCGCTGTCCGTCTTGCCCTCGAGGGCCGCGCGGCCAGAGCGCGGCGTGGCGGTGCCCGAGTCGACCTGGCCGTCCGAGCGCGCCCGGGGTCGTCCGTTGGCGGTGGTGGAAGCGGCGGCAG
>NW_006920870.1:837527-854043 GCF_000417875.1 Pseudozyma flocculosa PF-1
TGCGATCGCGCGCCGTCACGGGCATGGGCGTGAGGAGGCGGAGCGAGTTGTGGGTGGCCTTGTACAGCGCGGCCCAGAGGGCAAAGAGGCCCGCGAAGCGAAAGTTTGTAGGACCAAGGACGGCGAGGCCGAGCGACCGTCCCTTGAAGCGCTTGGTGCGGATGGCCTTGATGAGCTCGAGGACGAGCATCAGCGTGGCACGCAGCGCAAACGCCAGGTTGCCGGCGCGCAGGCCGCCGCGGACGACGTGGACCAGCAGGCGCTCCCAGTCGCCAGGCATGCGCGCCTCTTCGTCCTGGGGCCGCCAGACCTTGCTGCCCACCTGCTTGCGCAACTGGCCAGGAGGCATATGGGCCAGGTCCTGCAGGCCCGTCACGCTGAGGCTCCGCTTGAGCTGCGCGGCCGTCTCGGAGAGGTTGGGCGTCGTAGGGCCCGAGGCGGCCTTCCAGCGCGCAAAGTCGTCGTCGTCGTCGTCGTCGTCGTCCGAGGGGGCTGCGTCGCCATCGTTGGCGCCCGCGCGTCGGCTGACCTTGGTCATCCTGGGCAGGCGCAGGCCCGGGTTCCTCCGCTGCTGCGGCGGCGGCGTCGTCGTCTCATCGTCCTGCGGTGATGTCGTCGATGTTCCCGCCATGCTGCCAGGTTGGGTGGTGGAGTGCAGGTAAGCAGAAGCTGCCAGCAAGGGAGAGGACAGGAGGCGATGGTGGTGGACAGACAGACGACCAGGGGAAGGCCAGGTCGCCGTGGATACGGAGGAGCGGGACGCCAGGTAGGGTAGTGTGGAGGCGAGGAGTCGCAGCCGCGGTGCATCGCCCTGCTGCGAGCAAAGCGTTGGGGCGAACGCCGGCTGGGCCCGGACCATGCAGCCGGCTCAGCCGCTCGTCGTCGCCGTCGTCACCGTCGCAGCTCAGCCCCAGCCTACTGTACAGTACCAAGCCCGACGGGCGCCATCGTCGGCACCTCGCCGGATCGCCTTTCAACGCCGGCCAGCCGTCGCAATCGAAACCATACACAAAGGCCGGGACGACGGCCAGCCAAACGAACCTCGCCTCGCCTCGCCTCGCCTCGTCCCAGCCTACCCCACACTTTGGAAGCGGTCGCGCCAGCGTGAAAGCACATACATCAGGCAGCCGGTTCCAGGGAGCCCCAAGAATGACAGATGATTACGTAAGCAGCGGGGTCCAAAAAAGAGAAAGGAACAGGCCCTCCGAAGAGAACCTGCTCCAGTGCCATAGATTTGGGCAGACCTCCCTCCAGAGGAGAGAGGCGGGAGGGCTTCGACGGTAAGACGAAAACGGGTGGCTGTGCAAGCCCGTCGACGCCCCCTCTCCAGAACCCATGCCTGAGCGGGACTGGAAGTGCCAAGGTCTGAGAAGGGCAGGGGGAGCAAGGGGCAAGCGCAGGACGAGGGCAAGGGGTGGATGTGGTCAGTCTTTGATCCGGTAGCCAGGCCATCGCAGAAGGGTAGGGGGCAAGAAGGAGGATACGAACAAGTATGTCGGAAGGAAAGGGGGGAGGCGGGTAGAGGGGGGGTTGATATACGTTTGGCCGGGCCAAAGTCAGAAGGGGAGAAGACTCGTCGCTCGTCCAGGGAGGGAGGCCATGGCAGGGAGCCCAGCTCACAGGGCAAGGCAGGCAAGGGAAGGCGGGAGCCAGGCAGACTGTCAGGCAGCCGGGGCCAGGCATGGCCAGATCCATTCGCAGCATGCCCCCGTTGCTCTCGAAATGAGGCAAGAGCAATCGTCTTTCGTGGTTCTCCATCGCCGAAGGCAGCAGATGAGGAGGTCGCAATTGGGCAGTTTTTGGGGAGCCTCGCACACCGCATGCCACATAGCTGTGTCACCGGGGTGACCAGCCCCGCCCGCCCCCGGGCCGTCGCACAAAATGACCGGTCCGACGTCGTACGAAAGCATCTTTGACTTCGACTTTCGCTCGACCTTGTGCTGAATCTCTTTTCATTCGGCCCCTTTGTGCTCGAACAAAGCCTCTCGATGGGGTGCCCGACAGCACCGACTCTGATTCGCTGGGTCGGGGCGCTCCCCCTGTGCGATGGTTTCCTTCCGCCCCGCGCGAAGCCCCTATTTGCCTGCGGCTCCGCCGTGCGAAAACTTCGCGCCGCAGTCGTCGAGCGTCAAGGCGGACCCGTCCAGTAGGCCCCTTCAGGTCGGAACTGACGACTCTGGACGGTAGAGAGTAGGTGAGATCCAGCGATCCACTCGTCGTTGCTGACGTAAGGAGAAGGACAGGGTGGTCGGACGTGTCCAATTCCGTCCGTTTACTCCTTGCCCGACGTCTTTCTAGCACACCACCACCACTCTTCCATATCTCATCGTCGATTGCGTTCGCCGACGCCATGGCCTCGACCTCATCAGCTACCATGGCAGTCAGACTCTCGAATGCCATCTTCGACACCTGAAGTCTGTTTGTCCACTGTCTGCTATCCTCGCACCCGACGCAACTGCGCCGCTCCCGCGCACGATAAGACTCAGCCTCACGCCTCGAAAATAGCTCAGCACCGCGACGGTCCCCATCACGATGCATCACGACAGGCCCTTTCCAGCCATCGAGCGCACAGAGAATCCCAGAATCAGCGTCTAATGAAGCGTCGGATCTGCCGCAAGGTGCGTCCGTCACCTGCTGCCGATCGACGTTCGCACATCGCCTGCTCGCGGGACTCCAAGCCAACCGGTGCACGTCACTCCTTCATGGCGCGCGTCCATCAGCTCAGACGCGTCTCTGTGCATACGAGTGTTCATCTTGAATCACCTCTTCGTCGCTTTCACGACCGGCGTCACGTTTCCTATGACCTCTGCGTCCGGCAGAGGCTTCTGCACTCCCAGACCAACGAGACTTGCTCGGCTTGCAGGCTCTTCGCCCAGTCAGTTTCCTTCCTGTCGCTCCCGGCTACAGGATGTCATCGCTGCCAGCATCGCCCGCCTCTACCATTCCAAGCGCGGAACGCGGCGGTCAAGGCATGGCACGGGATCCGTGGGTTGACACATGTGAATGGAAATGGAGCCCTGGTCTCGCTCTTCCTGCTCAGTTCTCTCTGCTGGCAGTCGTAGCGCTCAGTACGCTGCATGCGCGAGTCTACAACCACCTCCAACAAGGTCACTGTCGGCAAAGGTCCACTCCGTCCGGTAGTCGGCGAAGCGGGGAAAGTACGAAGTCTCGCAGCCACCCCCGAACATCTCCCGGACCACAATTCTTTCACCGCTTCGCCCGTACCATTCTCGGAGCACACCACGGACCATGCATCCCCGCCGTTTTCGAGCAGCTGAATTCTCAACTGCCTTCAGCGTCAAGGCTCGAGCCGCCTTTGACGGGCTTTCCCAGCAGTCCTCCCCCCTCGCGGCATCGACACGCTGGAACCGACTGCAATCACGAGCTGTGGGCGTCTAGACTTAGCGACAGGCTCAGGATCGCCTGTCTGCCAAGACAGCGGTTCGTGGCACGCTGCGTCCCGAGAGGGTTGTGCGGCTCCTCGCACGATGCTCCATGCAGAGAAGGCGACGATTGGACGATGTCGTCGCACGGTTGGGACGCAGCCGGACAAGCCAATGCTTTGAAGTTGTCGCCGATGTCAAAAGCTGCGCTTCTTGCTACATCGATTGAGAGTGGTCAAGTCTCTAATCGAACAGCAGTCGACGCGGGATCAAGCGAGATGGTCTGCCCAGCCATACTCGTCGCACGGTTCGACAGGAAGGGCGCTGCTGCACTCCCCCTAGTGGAAAATCCGGGACTCGGCTCTGGGATTCCCTCCCCGCCTGGGCGTCGTCTCTCCACACTGGGCTCGCTGAGTCGTGCCAGGCCACGCCGAGCAGTTGATCTTTTTTTGGACCGGTCAAGCCGTGATCGCCACGAGATCCACATCCACCACATACCCTCTCTAACGACCTCAGCACTCCATCTCAACAATGACGTCCTCTGCAACTGGCACCCATACCTCGGCCACGAGCTCGGCCGCCACAGCAGCCGGCCCGAACCGCGCCTGCCACACCATGGCGTCCGAAGTCGGCGAGCGCACCACCGGTCGCTGTGCCGAACATGGCCCCGTCGAGCAACCGTCCCTCCAAGAGGCCTCGATCGGCCAATCGTCGGCCAGAGACGGTCCGACGAAGACCAGTCGGAAGGAGATCAGTCGAATGACGTCCAGTCGGATGACAGCCGCACCGTGCAAGAGACCTCTCGCGCCGGGTCCACCTCGCCCGATCCCTCCGACGCGGATGAGCACACCTCTGGCGCAAGACTCTGGGGTACCTTGCCCCCTCCGCGTTTCTCAGGCGCCAACACCGCATCTGCCCGCGCTGATCTTTGGGCCGTGATGCCGCACATCTTCGGGACAAGCACACCTGCAACACCTGCACGGCTGTGGCAGCCGCGTCCGCCTCGTCCACTGCCGCCGCCACGCTTCAACACAACGGGGACGGCCACTGCCCAAGGCACTGAAGCGATGCGACTTTGGCTTCGTGCTTCGCAAGAATGACGAGGCATGCGACAATGCTGCCTGACCACGGTTTCAGCGCCCGACGCCAAGTTTGGAATCTCCTGCCCTTGCCCTTTCCCCTGGCTTTGTGGCCTGGCTTGGGGTTGTCCCCCTTCGCATTGGAACGGCATCCGCATCCAGCGAGACCGTCCTATGCCATGCTGGTGCTGCCCGTCGGGACGCCGCACAGACGGAGATCAAGCAAGCCCCCCTGTTGCTCTGTTGCGCCTGTCTACAAATCTCGCCTGGCTCTCGCTGAGCTCTCGCTGGGCATCCCTCGTCCTCTCATCCATTCCACGATAGCACAGCAAGCCGCCACTGTCTTCGTCGAAGTTGATCATGATTCCGTGGCGCCACCCCCCTGGCTTGTACCGTTGTCTGTATCACTGATGAATCGCTCGCACCGCACTTCCCCCTCACGTCAAAGCCCGGGCCGACTGATGAGATCTCCTCCGGCTGCCTTGATCAGAGGTGGAACGGATCACTTGCCAACCTATCCGGCTCATTGATGAGTTTGGCTTTGCGTGACGCCGCGAGCTGCTACTTTGCCGACTGACGGCCACCAGAATCCGCCGATCTGCGAGTCAATCGTGACCTTGGGCCAAGCGGCTTGGCTTGGCGAGCGCACATCGAGGCACTCCGAGTCTTCGTAGTGATACTGACCGGTGTCGGCACCGGCGCCGACCTCCAGACCTCGTTCCCCAGACCGTCCTCGGACCCGAAGCCCGCTCCACAAAGCAGGCAGCCTGCTTCTCCACTTGGCAACTGTCCCAACGCACACAAGCCTTCCCAAGTCGCTCGCCCCGCCCATCCTCACCAACACCACATCCCCGCCCACACAGCGACCCATCGACTGTCTCTGGCCTACCAGCGCTGCTGGTCGCGATTCTTTCCTATCATCAGCACCGCCAATGCTCGCCATCGACTCGATCTCCTCGTTGAACCGCCTCAGACCTGTTCGCATTCCGCCGTCCCCATCTTGACGCAGGTTCTCGTTCTCACCTCGTCGTCGCCCTCACCACGCCGTCCCTGTCACCCTCTCTTCGCCGTCGCCGTCGCCGTCGCCGTCGCCGTCGCCGTCGCCCTTTTCTCGCCATCGCCATCGCCATCGCCATCGCCATCGCCATCGCCATCGCCATCGCCATCGCCATCGCCATCGCCATTGGCTCGTCGTCGCTCTCGCCTCGCTACTACTGTCGCCGTCCCGTCATCGTCACCCTCACCTCGCCACCGCCACCACCATCGTCCTCGCCTCGCCGTTGCCTCGCTGTCACCTCGCCATGAGCTCGCCCTCCCCGCCGTCACCTCGCCCTCGTCCTCACCGTCACCATCGCTCTCACCTCGCCATCGCTCTCACCTCGTCATCGCTCTCACCGTCACCTCGCCATCGCTCTCACCCCGCCATCGCTCTCACCGTCACCATCGTTCTCACCGTCACCTCGCCATGACCTCGCCGTCACCTCGACATCGCCGCCACCTCGCCATCGTCCTCGTCCTTGTTACTCGCCTCGCCCTCATGGTCCCACGGCGGGTCCCTCGGCTGGCGGAGATTCGCCGTCGTGAGTCCTTATCCTGCCTGCTGACTCTCTCTGGCTCGTTTCCACCCCTCGCGCTCGCCTTCATCAGCCTCGCCCTCGACTTCAACCAGACACCCGCACTAGCTGCTACCGCCATGGGGCTGTCGGCACGGCTGCACTCGTACCGCGGCCATCATCGTGAGTAGCTACCGACGCCCGCCGCTACAGCAGCCATTGGCGTGACCGAGGCCGAGACCCGCTCATCCTCTGTATCACCTGTTCCTCTCTGCCCTCTTCTGCCGCCCGCCTCGTCTCATCCCGCCTCGAACCGCCTCGAACCGCCTCGACCGGCCTCAACTCGCCTTACCCTGCCGGTCCATCTTGGACACTCTACCGCAGACATCATTACCTCGAGCACCGCCGCCAGCGCAGGTCTCCTTCACCGACCCGCCGACCTGTTCTTGCTTTCTCACATTTTGTACTTCTGCCAGCGTCGTGCATTGTGTGAATTCATGCTGTTCGCAAACGACACTACACGGGCCTGATGATGCCCTCGCGGTTGCGCAGGTACGAGAGGTACTCGTACACCTCGAGGTCGTCCGACGACTTCTTGAGCATGTTGAGGCCGAGTGCCATGAGACGGATGTTGCTGGCCGTGTAGCCCTTGGTCGAGTCGATCCGGTCGATCGAAGCGCACTTGAGCGGCACGCGCACCCCGCAGCAGTCGATGATCTTGAAGTCGCCCGCCCACCGCGATTCGATCATCTTGAGAAGAACTTTCTCCTTGACTGCCCACCTGATGAAATGCAGATCCGGAGAAGATTTGTCAGAAGAGAGACACCTGGCAATCCAAAAAGACTCACTGTTGCTGCCACTGCAGCAGCCTTGCATGCAGTCAGGCCGGACCAGCTTCAAAGCGCCAAGCAGCTGCATTGAAGACAGCAACATCAGCAACTCGACAACTGCACAGGTGCTTCCTCGCTTAGCGCCCAGCGGACGGCTTCAACCGACCTGCTTCCTCGCTCAGCACTCAGCGGACTGCTTCAACCGGCCTGCTGCAGCGGTCTGAAGCACACGAGCTGATGTCAAGCGCCGAGCCGCGAGACATTCTCCTCCCGTCCTCTGCCTTCAGAGTCCGTCCGTGCGAGGGCGAACAACGCCGCTCATCACATCACACCAACACACACGAGTCTGGAGACCGAGCAGCATGATGAATGTCTGGATTGCAACGGACGGCCAACACGAACACGCCCCCGCCCAGCATGCCAAGCTACTACAAGGGGCTCTCGATCGACGACCCAGCGCTGCCGTCCGTACGAGCGAGACGACTCGCGACCGACCGTCCGACGCGAGCAGCCAACGGGCCGCCGTTGTGGAAAGAGCCAGAGCGAGGTCGGCGATGACGCCGGCGGGCGAGACAGGAAGCGATGCGAGGGGCCTTGGTGGTGTTCAAAAATTGCCAAGTCGTCGTAAAGACAACAAGGACGCAAACTATAGGTAATTTGCAATCAGCAGTAAGCTTCTCCTCGGTAAAAACCTCACGGGATGAAGCGCCTGTGCCTCTGTGGGTGGTGCGCGAGGAGAGAGGTGGCGACAGCAAAGGCGGAGAGGGATGCCATAAGCATCATGCGACGGCGGCGGCGGAGGCGGCGGCGGTGGATGGCAGCGCCAGGGTCGGGGGTAGGGCGGTACTCACGCAGAAGAATGAGGAGCGGAGGGAAGGGGCGCGCCTGCGAGCGAAGCTTTTGAGGGGCGGCCGTCGCACCAGGCGGTCCGGCTGGGTCGAGGGGCCGCGCATTGCCCCCGGTCTGGCGAGATGCGATCACCAGCTTCAAAAATTCCCACGACCGGCGCTGGGGTGCCAGGGCTCTTTTGAACTTCGGAGCCGCGCGCAATTTTCCGCAAGGCGGAGCGGTGGGCCCTGGCGTCCGCGTCCACACGGCAGGCCACGGCCAGGGCCATGGCAAGACTAGGGCTGGCGTCCAGGGGGGGCACCGCCGGCCACGGCTGGCCCCACGCAACGCTTTGCTCCCCGAACCCAGGTCTTCTCTCCGCCGCCGTCGTCGTCGTCAAGGTTCAGCAAGTCATCCCTCCGCCACCCGCACACCACCACCAACACCACCTACATCGCAATCATGTCTCTCGTTCCCCCGGACCCTTCGCAGAACTTCGCGTTCATCCTGCGGTGAGCATCCGACACGGCTGCCCTCGAAATCGACCCGCCGGAGCGACACCAGCAGCACCACCACCGCCCGCCAGCGCACGCCAGCATCATTGTCGTCTCGAGCGTCCGAAGCAGCAGCAGCATCGCAGCACGCACAGCATCGCCGGAGGGGAGCAGACGTCATTCGTAGCGTCTGGCCGCAGGGATCGTGACGGACGGGCGGAGAGGCAGCTGGACGTACGACCGTCGAAGGACGGACGAGAGCCTCTGTTGCGGGACGACGCAGCCCTTGCCATGATGGTCGCGCTGCGAGCACAGCGAATCGGCACGAGACCGTCCACGAGACTGTCCAAGATCGGATCAGGCGTCAGCGACACGCTGCGACACGCTGCGACACGCTGCGACGGCTGCGACGGCTGCGACGGCTGTACCAACTGGCGGGACTTTGCGACGATCGACGCTCGACAAACGACAATGATGCTGGCCCTGGACGGCGGTCGGTGCCGCAGCCGGCCGCGGCCGACATTCACAGGCAGTCGCACTTACCCGCCTGCATCTCATGCCTTCCCGCCCTGCCCGCTCACAGTCTCCTCAACACCAACGTTGACGGAAAGATCAAGATCCAGTACGCCCTGACACAGATCAAGGGTGTCGGTCGCCGATACTCCAACATCGTTTGCAAGAAGGCCGATATCGACCTCTCCAAGCGGTTAGTGTTTGGGATACCTGCAGGGCGCGGGGCCAGGACGGAGGAAACCTGCACTGCTTGCGGACATGCTGCGAGGGAATGACAGGTTGGAGGATTCGTGATGGCCACGGGCGCGTGGAAGCACTCGGAAGCGAGACTCGAGGAGGGACGCCGCCCCGCAGCAGCATCGCTGACTTTCGCTTCTGTGCTCTGCCTGCACCCTTCCTTCGCCCCCGCAGCGCCGGTGAGCTCAACTCGGACGAGCTCGAGCGCATCGTCACCATCCTGCAGAACCCCGCCGAGTTCAAGATCCCGGCCTGGTTCCTCAACAGGCAGAAGGACATTGTCGACGGCAAGAACGCCCACATCCTGTCCAACGGCCTCGACTCGAAGCTGCGTGATGACCTCGAGCGCCTGAAGAAGATCAAGGCCCACCGTGGTATCCGCCACTACCTCAACCTCCGCGTCCGTGGTCAGCACACCAAGACCACCGGCCGCCGTGGCCGCACCGTCGCCAACAAGAAGAAGTAAACGCGCTGCCGCGACGCTTTTGTGCGGGAGTCCCCACGGGTCCTCCTCGCCTCGTCCTGGTTCCGTTTTCTTGCTTCTCGTTCGCTTCGGTCTGGTTTCGCATCCCCTTCCCTTCGGTGGCCACCGCCTCGGCCGCCGTCGTGGCTGTAACATTGACTTGATGGTGGCGGCCGCTCCTGCTGGGTTTTCTCGAGGACGACCCGGCGGGCCCAGTCGCCCTGCCCCCTCTGGCCGGCGTCTTCCCTCGGGCACAGGCGATCGGGGCAGCAAACAACGCACGCACACACACGCACCCACCCACCACATCACCAAAAACGTCCTCGCAGGCCGTACGCTCCTCGAGCCTCGCCCCGCGCGGACTCGCAGTTACGTCGGCCACCCCCGGTCCATGCCCTCTCGTCTGCCATGGTCCTCTACACGAGCTTGGAGACCGGCCTCGACTGGGGTCGTTTCCGAGCCTCGCACGGCATCACCTCCACACATGTAGTATCCCCTGCACGATGCGCAATAAGCCAAACCAAAAAGCCTCACCCAGACCATGCGCGTTGCTGCTTCGCGTTTGCGTGTGTCGACGCGGTTCCTCTGTCGGATCGTGGGAGACGCACTTGCGATCCAGATGCACCTCGACCAGGACATCCCGCGACGATATTCTGCCGCGACAGATCGATAGGGCCCCCAGCATCAACCCCCCCTCTACCCGCCTCCCCCCTTTCCTTCCGACATACTTGTTCGTATCCTCCTTCTTGCCCCCTACCCTTCTGCGATGGCCTGGCTACCGGATCAAAGACTGACCACATCCACCCCTTGCCCTCGTCCTGCGCTTGCCCCTTGCTCCCCCTGCCCTTCTCAGACCTTGGCACTTCCAGTCCCGCTCAGGCATGGACGCGGCCTGCGGCCGCGGTCCTCGAGGCGGCAAACAGTCTTCGGCGAGGAAGTGTGTCGCGTATCCGACCGTGACCGCTTGATCAGAGGTCTGTCGAAGCCTTGTCACGGTGCAGGGCCGTTGGTCCGCCGCAGAGGTCTCGAGCGAAGAGCCCTGCTCGACAGGCTCGGGTCGACCTTGAATGGCGGCGACGAGGAGCGATAAGAGTAAAGCAGATTGCTGCAGCAGCCGTGTGCGATCAGAACGAGACGGAGAGTCTTGCTGTAGCGCTGACCACGTCGTCACGAGCACGACCTCCGGTATGCTGAGCTTGTTCGGATGAGCCAGCGCGACGGAGGGACCATGGCCGCATACATAAACGCGTCGACCGACTGACGAAGGCCCGTGGTCGGCCTTTGGCTTGCAGCCTTGCCGGCAATCCACGTCGGCGCATCTGAAAGAGAGGCAGGCCAGCAGGGTGGGCGACTTTGGAAGGCCTGCCAAGCAAGCAGCGCGCACCAAAGAGGCCCAGGACACGCGGCCTGGGCGCAGGCCACAGGCAGGCTAGGCTAGGGCAGGCGTTTGGCCGGCCTTTGACCCTGACTCCGTTTTTCTCCTGCTTGCTTTTTTCTCGCCCTTTTGAGCCGGCCTGTCAGGCCAAGGCCAAGGCGGCCGCCCCGATTGCAGAGCGTCCAATCACGCTGACGACACCGGCCCGTCCTTCCTGGCCTGCCGCCCACCTCTTTGCTCTCTCCAGGCGGCCGGCCAGCCGCCCGGAAGCTGGGATACGCGAAGACCGCAGATCGAGAAGCAGCCAGCTGGACCCGCACCGCCCGCCCACCGCCCACACACACCCACTTCTCCGCTCCCTTTTTTCTTCTTACCTCACGGAAGCCACGCTCGCTCGCTCACTGTACTCACTCACACCTACCGCCTCGCTCCTCGGTCCCGGCGTGGTTCTTTCTTCCCTTTCCCACCTCGTTCGCCGCATCGTCGGACGCAACATCCTCCTCGCTTTTCCTCGTCTCGGCGCTCGTTTGATCGCTCCTCTAATCTCGGCCAGCCGCGCTCTGTCGTCAAGATTGACGGCTCGCTTCAAGGTCGCCAGTCGTCGGCTCCGTCTGGGTTCCACTCCGCACCGCGACGTCCTTCGCTCGTCAACGAGGCTGCACCTTCAAAGGTCCGCTCAAGCCACTGCCACCTGCCCTCTGCGCACCAGGCCTCGCAGTCTGATCCGGCCCGCTACAACCACGCCGAGCCTCTTGCCACTGCGAGCTGCAGCGTCTCCGAACAGACGGCCGATTGTCGACCATCTCCTGCTGGCCCCGCATCGATCCGCACTTCACCACACACTGATCTCGACGCCGACCAAATGTCCGACACATCCGTATCCGCTCTCGAAGAGGAGATCGACTACGAGGGTCTTGGCAACAATGTGCCGCTCCATATCAACATGATCGCGGGTTCCCTCGCCGGTATCAGCGAGCATGCCGTCATGTTCCCCGTCGACGTCATCCGAGTGAGTGGCGTGTGCCCCCCCTGCGGCCCAGTCGTGAGCCCGCGTCTCCCTGGAGGGTCCGTTCAGTCTGGGCGCAGCTGCCACTGCCTCGTCTTGATCCGCAGATGGGTGCGAGGGGTGGAGCGGGAACCCCTGGCACACCACAGACCAGCGCGGACGCCCTGCTGACCTGGTTCGCTCTCCTCTCGTGGGCCGTCCTCCTCGCCTCTCCACAGACGCGGATGCAGATCCTTTCGGCAACCCCGGCCGCCACGTATACGGGCGTCGTGCAGGCCTTCAACCGCATCAGCACGCTCGAGGGCGCGCGGACGTTATGGCGAGGTGTGGCATCGGTCATCATGGGCGCGGGGCCAGCGCACGCCGTCTACTTTGGCACCTACGAGACGGTCAAGGACATGACGGGCGGCAACCGCGAGGGCCACCAGTTTGCCAGCACCGCCTTTGCGGGCGCATCGGCCACGATCGCGGCCGACGCCTTTATGAATCCGTTCGACGTGATCAAGCAGCGCATGCAGATGCACGGCTCGACACATCGCACCGTCATGCAGTGCGCCCGCAACGTCTACCAGGCCGAGGGCCTGCGCGCCTTCTACGTCTCGTACCCGACGACGCTGACGATGACGGTGCCCTTTACGGCGGTGCAGTTTTCGGTGTACGAGTGGGCCAAAAAGGTCCTCAACCCGTCGGAGAGCTACTCGCCCGTCACCCACGTCACGGCGGGAGCGTTTTCGGGCGCCGTGGCGGCGGCCGTCACCAACCCGCTCGACGTGGCAAAGACGCTGCTCCAGACGCGCGGCAGCAGCACCGACCCGCGCATCCGCTCCGCCTCGGGCATGCTCGAGGCCTTCCAGATTATCCGACAAAAGGCCGGCCTCAAGGGCTTCGCGAGGGGCCTCACGCCGCGCGTCCTCACCTTTATGCCGTCCAACGCCCTCTGCTGGCTGTCGTACGAGGGCTTCAGGTTCTTCCTCAACGAGCAGACCAAGTCGAGCGTCTAGGCGGGCGTCGCGCGGGATCCGGAACGGCGGGTGGTCATCGGTCAAGAGGGCCCTTCATTCGGGCGAGGCTGTGGTGGGCCCATATCGGCTGCGGAGCGGGAGCAGTCTCTCCAGCCACACGTGAATCCTCGGGGAGCCAGCACCGCCGACGGATGCCGCCTCGGCCATGCATCGAGACTCTGGATGACGCGTGCGCAGCGCAGTCTTCGGCGCGAGAGGCCCGGACCTCTCGTCGCGGCTGTTGCAGTCGCAGACGCTGCCAGCTGGGCACTGTGCACCCTGGGCCAGGTCATAGCAGCCGGCAAGGCGGTCAACCCTGGCCGCGAGAGCGTCATCAGATGCCCCCAGCCAGCCTGTCTATGCCCCTCCCGCTTTTCAAAATAAAGGGCCCTCGCCACGCAAGGAAGGAGGGGGGCGATCCCAACGTCAAGGTCATCCGTCTCTGCCCTCGATGCGCGGCCGAGGAGGGGCGTGCAAGAGCCGCAATCGTGCCGCGCCTCGCCTCACCGCACACGTCGCCTCCGCCTCCGCTGTCGTCCGTCGTTCACTGTCATGCCTGATGCTTATCCGCTCCCATCATGTTGTCCTTGTATACATCCCTCTCAATCCACTCGGCCTCTCGTTATGCTCTCGCTTCACCGCCGCAGCTGCGTCGCTTGTCGCGTACCCGTCGGCATCGCGGTGTGTGTGTGTGTGCGACTGCTGCTGCCAGGATAGCTATGCTGTGCGGGTTCGGATGGAATCCGGTTTGCATGATGATGGACACTGGGGGTATACGGCACGGCAAGGGCAGGGGTACGCCGCTCTCTTTCTTCTTTCCCCCTCGTGCTCCGTCTATGGGGGAGGTGTTGGCGAGAAAGAGGACGGTGCGTTCTCATCTGCCGTACCGACCTCTGCCTCTGGATCCACCACCAAGGTACTGACTGCCGAGGTTGGCGAGCGCATCGACCATAAAGGTCCCCTTTGGCCAGGCGATGCCCCCTCCCCCTCCGCCGCCTCCACTGCCGCTGCTGCTGCTCGATGACCCTCCATTGCCCCACCCTGGAGAACCGGGGAAACCGAGGTTGAGCGAGGAAGGGGTGAGCGAGGAGAGGTTGGACGTGGCTGATGGGACGAACGAGGCCAGACCGCCGCCGCCCGGTGTGGTTGCCGCCGACGTCTTGCGCGCGCGCGATGTGGTTTGTGCTGCGGGCGGGGCGGGCCGAAGTGGGGCAAGGGAGGGTCAGTCTCCGAGCAGCGATGGGCGGAGGCTCGAGAGAGGCCAGGGATAGACGGGTACGCACCTGCCGAAACAATTTCGTTGATGTTGGTCTCGACCACGAGGCCTCCCTGTATCAGCTCGCACAGGATGGCATGGACCTGGCGTGGGCGGCAGGGGAGGTCTTCGTTTAGCAAGAGAGCGCCAGAGGGATGCCGGCGGCCGGATGTACAAACGGAACACTGGCCAGCTCACCTCGTCAAAGTGGAAGATGAGGTCGAGCTCGCACACGTTTTCAAAGCAGCGGTCGAGGGATTCGACAAAGACCTGATGGCGGGGACGAGAGAGGGCGGGTCATGGGGCAAGGACGGGTGTTCGACATTCGATCAGCGGGTCGCGGGAATAGAGCGCAACTTGTGCAGCCGGGTCTGGCCGCTCACCTGGATGAGGTCAAGGATACCAAGCTCGCTCTCGCTCTGATCGACGACAAAGACAAAGTAGAGGGTGGCATAGTGGCGGTAGATGACCCTGAGCTCGTCCTGGTTGGAGCGGTCCGAGGTCTCGCCTCTCGTTGACCGTCTTGCGGCGTTGGCGGTGTTGGTGCCGCTGCCGCTGCCGCTGCCGCTGCCGCTGCTTGGGGCGGTGCGGGAGGTGCTGGAAAAGGATACGGCGTCGCTAGGGGGTGGTAGTAGCGGTGTGAGTTCGGGGGCGTCGAGGAAGTTGCACACGCCGTCGGGGCGCTTGGAGACGAGGCGGTAGATGAGGCGGATGAGGGCCTGCTGGCGCGCCGAGGGGAGCTGCGAGTAGAACTTGGTGAGGCGCGGCTTGCCGTGGTTGTTGACGATGAGGACGGCGCGGATCGTCATGCCGTGCTGCGGGTTGGCCGTTGAAGTGCGGCTGCAGATTGACAGAGGGGACGATGAGGAAGGTTGGTGCGAGGATTGGTGCCGGCAACGTTGGAAGGGGGCCAGGCGAGGCTCAGCGCGAGAGAGAGGGTGTGGAGGAAAGGGTCTTGGTGGCCGGCGCAACCAGCAGTCAGGGTGTTGGACCAACCCAGCGTTCCTGGAAGGAGTAGAATGTCAGGCTTAGTCAGCAGTACCTCTTCTTGGCCTGGCCTCCGAGCCTGGTTCGGCTTTCGCCCGTGTTTCGGGCCAGCGATGGGGGGCCCGGGTCTGGGTCTGGGCCTGGCCTGCGCGCCCTCGCCCGTGGCCCACACCCGCTTCCTTCTTCCCCAGAGCCCCGCAGCGCAGCCTCGCCGCGTGCCAATTCGGACGGGCCCGCCTGGGCTTGCTTCTTCTCAGTCCCCCGCTCCTCGTCCTTCCGCCACCATCCCTCTTATCACTTCGAACACACTCCCTCCGAAGACACCTCGATCCATCCTCCATCATGGGCTTCCGTACCGGTGCCGTCGTCAGCAGCGTCGCCTTCCTTTTTGGTGCGTTCAAGCCCCCGTTCATCCCCCACCCCCCCGTCCTCGCAAGCTGACCCATGCTCCGTCTCGATGTTCGGCCTTCTTCTTCCCTCGCGACAGGCGTCCTCTTTATCGCATCGATCTACGACTTCCCGCTGCTCTACAGCGCCACCCTCGAGCCCGCCGCCGTCGACGCCGCAGACCGCTTCTACCTCTCGATCCACAATGCCCCCACCGCCGTCACCGCCTTGCTCCACGGCATGATGGGCCTCGGCATCGTCGGCCTCATTGCCAAGCTCCACCACTGGACCGAAATGGCAAAGTACTTTGACGGCGGAAGCCTCGGTGCGTTCCGACCCGTCTTCCTACCTCTCCTGACCCCGCTCGCTTCGGCTCTCTGCCCCACACCCACTGCCGTCACTGACCTGACGCCCCCGACCCCCCCCCCCCCCCCCGGCCCCTTGATCCTACCCGTTCTGGCCTCACCGCCCCTCCGCCAGCCCTCTTCATGGGCGGAGTATGCATGTACGGCGGCGTCGTGGTGCCCAACCTGCGCCTGCTCAACGACCCGACCAACGACTACCTCCTGCTGCGCTCGGCCATCATGACGCAGCGCCACGCCCAGAAGGAGGCCTTCGACAAGGGCCACTCGACCTTTGCGCCGCCTCAGGGTCCCATGACGCCCGACGAGCGCACCAGCTGCATCCGCATCATCTCGGCCACCAACACCATCATCGCCGCCCTCCTGCTTGGCGTCGTCGTCCTCCAGACCTCGCAGTGGTACCTCGAACGACAGGACAACATCCAGAAGGAGGCCAACCGCCGAAAGCAGGAGGCCCTCCTCTCGTCGTCGTCGTCGTCGTCCAAGGCTGCTGCCCCGGCAGCCGCTGCCACTCCCGAGGCCAAGAAGGATCAGTAGATGCGGCGAAACAAGAGGCGGCGACTCGCGTGCTGACACTAGTCGTCTATCCTCCATGTAAATAGCGCAGCGCGCCGTCCGTCCGGATCGACGGGGCGCAGAATGGAACAACAGTGCACGCTTCAGCTCGGGCTCTTTGCAGCAGACCTGTCGTTTCTTTCTCTTTCTCTCCCTCTCTCCCTCTCTCTCTCTCTCTCTCTCTCTGAGACTGCCCAAGGCCACACGG
>NW_006920870.1:854063-899953 GCF_000417875.1 Pseudozyma flocculosa PF-1
CCTTCGTACGTACCGGGTCCGGGTCCGTTCCGTTTCGTCGACGCGACGACTCGTCGTTCTTCTTCTTCTCCTCCTCTCCTCCTCTCTCTCTCTCTCTCTCTCTCTCTCTCTCTCTCTCCCTCTCCCCCCCTCTCTCTCTGTGCGTGCTTGTGTGCGCGCGTGTGCGTGGCAGGGAACGGGACAATCAGAAACGAGACCGAGGCGCGGGGTCGATGAATATTACATTGTGCTTGGACTTTGGCCGTCGTCGGGCGCAACTTCTCGCGCGCGCGCTTAGGCGTACAGGTCGTCGTCGCCGGCGTCGTCGTTGCCAAACGCCGCTCCGCCACCCGAGCCGCCGGCACCTCCCGCGCCCGCGTTGCTGCTCGCGCCGCCCTCCTCGGGGAAGCGGAACGAGGTGCCAAAGCTGCGCGCCGACTGCAGGTTCTGCGCAAACAGCTCATACTTGCGGATGTCGCCGTCCGACACCGAGCGGCGCGCAAAGCGCATCGCCTCCTCAAAGTGCTCGCGCGTAATCTCGGGCACCGGGTCCTCCTCTTCGACGGCCCCGGCGGCGGCGGCGCCGGCGTCCTCCTCCATCTTGACCTCGCCGTCCTCGTCCTTCTGGGCGCGCTCGCGCTCGCGCTTGATGTCGGCCTCGATCGACTCGCGGATGGCCAGCTTGGCGGCGCGCTGGCAGATCTCGGCCAGGTCGGCACCCGAGAAGCCGTGCGTGTGCTTGGCGAGGAAGCTGAGGTCGACCTCCTTGGAGATGGGCGACTTCTTGAGCGTCGCCTTGAGAATCGACAGGCGCGAGGGCTCGTCGGGCAGCGGGATGTAGATCAGCTGGTCCAGACGGCCGGGACGCAGGATGGCCGGGTCGATCTGGTCGGGTCGGTTGGTGGCGCCGATGATAAAGACATTCTTCTTCGAGTTGACGCCGTCCATCTCGGTGAGGATCTGGTTGATGACACGGTCACCGGCACCGCCAGCGTCGCCGGCCGAGCCACCGCGCGACTTGGCAATGGCGTCGAGCTCGTCAAAGAACATGACGCAGGGCGCGGCAGCCCGCGCCTTGTCAAAGACGTCGCGCACGTTGGCCTCGGATTCACCGAACCACATGGTGAGCAGCTCGGGACCCTTGATCGAGATGAAGTTGGCCTGGCACTCGTTGGCGATGGCCTTGGCCAGCAGCGTCTTACCGGTACCGGGCGGGCCGTAGAAGAGGACACCCTTGGACGGCGACATGCCGTACTTGAGGAACTTTTCGGGGTGCTCGACGGGGTACGACACCGTCTCCTGCAGCTCCTGCTTGACCTTGTCGAGGCCGCCGATGTCGGACCAGGTGGTGGTGGGCACCTCGACCACCGTCTCGCGCAGCGCCGAGGGGTTCGAGATGCCGAGGGCGAAGCGGAAGTTCTCCATCGTGACGCCCAGCGAGTCGAGCACCTCGGCGTCGATCGTGTCCTCGTCGAGGTCGATGAGGTCCATCTTCTCTCGAATCTGCTGCATGGCGGCCTCGGAGCAGAGGGCGGCGACGTCGGAGCCGACGTAGCCGTGAGTCTCGGCGGCGATCTGCTCGAGGTCGACGTCATCGGCGAGCTTCATGTTCTTGGTGTGGATGCGGAGGATCTCGAGACGGCCAGTCGGGTCGGGGATGCCGATGTCGACCTCGCGGTCAAATCGTCCGAATCGTCGGAGCGCCGGGTCGATCGAGTTGGGGCGGTTGGTGGCGGCCATGACGACGATGTTGGAGCGCGCCTTGAGGCCGTCCATGAGGGTGAGGAGCTGCGACACGACACGACGCTCGACCTCGCCCTGGGTCTTCTCACGCTTCGGCGCGATCGAGTCGATCTCGTCGATAAAGATGATGGCGGGCGAGTTCTTCTCGGCCTCCTCGAACGCCTTGCGCAGGTTCGACTCGGACTCTCCGGCCATCTTGGACATGATCTCGGGACCGTTGATGAGGAAGAAGAAGGCGCCGGTCTCGTTGGCCACCGCCCTCGCCATCAGCGTCTTACCGGTACCGGGCGGGCCGAACATGAGCACGCCGCGCGGGGGCTTGATGCCGATGGCCTTGAAGAGCTGCGGGTGTCGCAGCGGCAGCTCGACCATCTCGCGGATCTGGGCCATCTGCTTGCGGCAACCGCCAATGTCGTCGTAGCCGACGTCGGCAAGGTTGGCCTCCTCGTCCTCGCGCTTGACCGGGTCGCCCTCGGTGTGGATGACGGTATCCTGCGCGACGATGCAGAACTCTGCGGGGTCCGTCTCGATGACCTTGAACTCGACGGCGCGCATACCGCCGCGTACGGTGAACGTGTCGCCCTTGCGGACGGGGCGGTAGGCCTCGAGGAAGTAGGGCTTGAGGTAGACGTCAAAGAGGTTGCCGGTGAGGCCTTCGATGCTGTCGTCAAAGGGCAGCACGTGGATGCGCTTGCCGTACTTGATGTCGTGGCAGGCGTGGACGGTGACGAGGTCGCCCAGCTTGACGCGCAGGTTGTTTCTCGCAACCTTGTTGAGGCGGATCTTGGACTCCTCGGTGTTCTCATCGGTCAGGCAGATGAGGACCGTGTCCCGGCGCTTCTTGCCGCGGATCAGGACTGGTGGAGGTGGGATCAAGAATGAGTGGCGATGGACCGGTCAGACAGGCAGCCGCGAGAGACAGAGACAGCGGTGCGAGCAGCTTCGGAGGACAGGCGCGCGCACTCACTGGTGTCGCCGCGGAAGAGGCCGAGCTCCTCCATCTTTTCGGCAGAGAGGCACGCCACCGAGTTGTCGTCTGTCGTCGACTCCTCGACAAAGAGGCGGTTGGGCGCTGTACAGAGGCGAGCACGGTGAGCAGGAGCAGCACAAAGGCACGTAGGAGGGTCAGCCAAGGACGGTCCTGCAGTCAAGACAAATGAGACTGGGCGCGAGAGGGACGCCACGCCACTCACACTTCTTCTGGCGAAGGATGGCGGTGGCCGTCTCGTCCTTGTTGTCAGCCGGCGGCGCCGGAGCGGCCGGGTTCGAAGGAGCGGGGTCAGACATGGTGGGTGTCGTTCAGACGCTTGCGAGTGGGGCAGAGCGGCGTCGTCGGGGTGGCGTTAGGCCAGTAGGAGAAAGGGAGCAGCTCTTGTGGAGAGCGAATGTGGCGTGGCGAGGCTCGTACGGCTCGATCTATGTCGATGCAGAGAGGGTGCCAGACGGAGGTTGGACCAGGAGTATTGAGTGTACGGCGGAAAAGGTAGTGAAGGGTGGTGGTGGCGGTGGTGGTGGCGGCGAGGAAGGGCGGAAGGTGCCAGAGCGCTGGCAAAGAAGGGGTTTGGCTGGGCTGGCTGGCCTGACCTGCGTGGATGATTGACGTGGAGCGGTGTGGGCCCGGGCTCAGCGCCCCGTCAGCCCGCCCAGGCGCAGCCAGCCTGTGGCCTTCTCTCGTCAGAGTGCGTTTGGGTGCGTTGCGTGTGCGCGTGTTGCGCGGCCTCGATCACTGCCCCTTGCCGCTGCGCCCAAGCCATCAGTCCGCGCCCACGCCCGCAACCCCGGCCAGCAGCCCCGGGCCAGCGCACCGATGTGCATGTGGAGGCGTGCCTCACTTTTTGCGCCCCGGGCCCGAGATCCTCTCGGGCCCTTGGCTCAGAGCCAGCGGCGCCCGGCCGGCGACCCACCCCGCCCCCTTTGTCCCCGCCACCACCACCACCACCAGCAGCTTCCCCGTCGTCGTCGATATCACGCTACTCCCCCCGCTAGCAAGCTTGGAAAATCCAAAGTGGCAATCTGGAAAGGAACCTTTCTCTATCTCGATTGGCGCGATCACGCAGGCAACAGGGGCGAACATCGAGCGCGGTCCAGCCGCATCCTCCTGCGTCTGCAGACCCGTCCGAAAGTGGCCCTCTGCTTGCATCTCCTAGTCTTTCCGATCCGAGCTGTTGAGCGTGTGCATCGGGATCACACCCTTGGCGCTGTTGGCGTGAGAACGGTCGTCGGATCCCAGACCCGTCGCCGCCGTCGTCGTCGCCGCCTTGGCCGCCTCGGCCTGCTTGTTTTTCCCAAACGCGTACACCAGGCCCGCCAGAAAGCCCAGCCCGATGGCGCTCGTGCTGCCCAGCGTCACGGGCGGGTCCTTGAAGAAGACCATGCCGCTCACGGCCAGCGGCAGCTTGTTGAGCGCGCCCACCATGCTGTACGTCGTGCTCGACGTGGCCCGGATGCACCACGCCGTCGTGTAGCTGATAAAGACGGCGCACGCGCCCGAAAAGATAATGGCCGTGATCAGGTTGGTACGCTTGTCGTCGGGAAAGTTGGTGGCAATGTTGGCCGAGCTCCAGTCCTCGACCAGGAACGACATGAGCAGCAGCACGGGGATGCTCAGCAGGTTGTTGTAGTACATCGAATCCCAGTCCTTGAAGCCCGTCACCTTGATCCGCTTCCGCATCGCCAGCACCTGCGGTCGGGCGGGACAGGCACGGCACGGGGCGAAAGAGGGTGCGAGGAGGAAAACGGTCAGTCGGGGAACAAGCCCACACCCCAACAATGCGGCCGAGTTGCGACTCACATAAGCCGCGCTGACGATGCAGTTGCAGAACATCCACACGTAGCCGCTCGAGAGCAGGCCCATCCCGCGGAGACCTTCAAAGACGTCGTTGTCCGAGCCGGAGCTGATCTGCGCCGTGATAGCCTCCTTCTCCTGCTTGAGGACGTCCCAGGCGTGGACGGCGAGGCCAGTCTTGGGGTCGGTGGTGAGGCCGCCGCTGATCGAGTCGGGCGTGTGAGGCATCGAGAGGTCGCTGATGGCGGCCGCCTGCGACACGTCGGACCACGCGGCGACAATCGACGAGACGACCATCAGGAGGAAGCTCGAGAGGATGAGCTTCGTCACCCTGCCGCCGAACCACAGCACCTCGCCATAGGCGATGAGGATGATGGTGAGGTTCTTGAAGATGGTGTAGACCGGGATGTTGAGGTGCTGGATCGCCTTGCTGCCCGTGTAGATGACAAAGACGAGCAGCGTGCTGATGGGCGCCCAGGTCTTTGCGTCCTTGGCGTTGAGGCCGCGCAGCTGGATCCAACCGATCCGCTCGGCCGCCAGCACGCAGGCGACACCGACCGTGGACTGGATCAGCAGCACCAGGAGATTCATGTTGAAGCCCGCTCCGGAGACGGTAAACTTGTTGACCACCGTCATCATGATGCTGGCGCCGCAGTAGCTGAAGATGGGAGCGAGCGAGCCGATGCTGACGCCTCCGTCGCCGTCGTGCTTGAGCGCCTTTGCGCCCAGCCGGACGTCATCGCGGCTGCGGCTGCCGGCGTCGCCGTTGAGGAAGGGTGTCCGATCCGATTCCGATGGGCTCGCCGGCCGCGTGATGTCTGGTGTCTGGGAAGACGAACCCTGAGGCAGATCGAGCCTGGTCTCCTGCGGCGCAAAGAAGGAGCGGCTGCCGGACGCCATGATGAGCGTATCAAGTCTGCTGGGCTGTCTCGAGAGCCAGCTTCAAGGGGGTGACGGAGGCGCAGGCGGCTGTCGCGCAGATGGATTCACGGCCACGGGTTTCGAGAAGACGGCGTGCGTCGGAGTGGGTAGCGAAGCTGTGCTTTCTAGAACGGCGCCATGGAGCGACGATCGAGATGGGCCCCGCGGTTGCTTTCGCGTCGGTCGTGGCCGGGTAGTGAGGGGTCTTGGAGCGATGGCAAGGGAGAGCAGGTCGTGATGCGAGGGCGAGGTCGGGGGATGAGGGTAGCGTGGGGGGAGGTGCGGCTACTCTGACTGCGGAGCGCGGGCCCTCGCTCAGAGGGGCGGCACTCGCCCACCCAACTCACACACAAAAAGATGCCCCCCAAAAAGCAGCGCAAAATTCGGCAGCGAGCTGGGCCCGAGCGTCAGGCAGGTCGCTCGACGCCCTCGACCAGGCCAGGCCTGCCGGGCGGGGCCTGCTTTGCGTTCTTCCCGTCGGCCAGCCGTACGCCGAGCGACCAGCAACGCCGTGTGGCATCGGGCGCTCCACCAGCAGAGAGGCGGGCCGGGTTCCAGGTCCGCTCCCGTAGTAGAGCTAGCCGCCAAGTGGAAGGCACCTCCGTCGCGTCGGTCACCACGGTCCCGCCTCGGCCATCAGGCGGGAGCGTCAGGGGGAGCGAGAGGGTGCCAGGGAGCATCACGCCGAGCGGTGGTCCTGCACAGGGCTCGAATCGGTCGGACTTGGGACGCCCGATGCGAGAAAGGCCTGCTTGGCCAAGGTCAAGGGGGGGGCTCGGGCCCGCTGGCAAAGGCCTCGCTCGGTCTGCCAGCCTGACAGCAAGGCCTCGAGGGACGCCTGCCTGCCAGCTGTCAAAAAAGCCAACCAGAGGGGCTCAGGCCAGCAGGCTAGGCCGGCCACAAGGCAGCTTGACAGCGCATCGTCCAACGAAAAAGAAGTGCCAAAGTGTTGGGCTAGATGTGGCCAACCCTCGCTCCGGACACCAACACTACCATCGTCCTCGCCACCACCACGCACCGACCCGCTCCCCGCCAGGTCATCCTTCACTCCCGCCCTCCTCCGACCGCAAGCCGCCGCACGCAGCCCTGCTCGTTCCCGAAGCACACCGGCGCTGGACAGAAGACCACCACCACCACTTTGACCACCTCGACAGACGCAGCCGCAGCCGCACCACCCTCGACACAGCAGCAGAGCCAGCCCTTGTGCCAAGATGTCGACCCAGAACTTTGACGCAAACAAGGCGCAGAACCTGCCGGAGATTGAGAAGCAGATGGCGGTTCGCTGCGTCGAGCACGCGCAGACCTACTGGAACCTCCTCGAAAAGATCAAGCCCTCGACGCTCCGGCTCACAAAGTACGTCGGCCGTGTCGCCGCTGCCTGCTTCTCAGCGCTCCAGAAAAGCTCATCACCGCTCGCGTCTTCTGCTCTCCACCTTCCGTTCCCCCGCCTCCTGCCGACAGGCTCGACGATGAGATCTACGAGGACTTCCAGACCGAGTTCCCAGAGCTCGCAGAGTCGGCCGACCCCAAGTCGGTGTCCAAGATCGACGAGGACGCGATGAAGAGCCCCGCCGGCAAGGAGAAGTGGAGGAAGTTCATCGGCAAGTACGAGAACAAGGGTGAGTCGCGGCCAGAGGTCCTCCCTGACGTGGGCTGAGCGCTTCTGAGCTCCCAGCCGACTGCGTCGCTCCATCGACGAGTAGAGCTGTTCGCGCGAATAGGTGCTCTGCGCCATCATATCTCCGCGACACCGTGGTGTACGGCCCCGAACTGGACGACCTCTTCTGACACCTGCCTTCCGTGACACCCCACTTCTCTACCTGGGCCGGGGCTCACAGTCGCCGACTTCAACTTTGGAACCCTGATCCGAACCGACGCCTCGGACGAGTACACGCAGTTCAACACCACCTTTGGTGAGGCCATGTCTCTGAATTGGCGCCCGGTCCAGCCTGGGACTTTGCTGAACTCCTCTCGCTTCGCTTCCTGTGCCCACCCACGTCTGCCCTTGCCATCGCAGTCACGCGCATGCAGTTTTACGTCTACGAGATTGCGCGATGCCGACGAGGACTCAACGACTGGATCTATGAAAAGGCGCAGAAAGAGGCCGCCAAGGAGGCTGCGCAGAAGAAGTGATGCTCTTGCCTTCTAGTGGTCCGATGAATCGGCAGCATACTCGGGAGGCACCACTCGGACCCGTCGTGGATCTGGCAAGCGTAGGACTGGTGCTTAGAATACGAGAGAAATGGCAGTCGACGACCTGTCCCGTGCGCATCGTTCCGGCGGCCCCTTGACCGGCTCAAGGTAAGACCGAGATTCGGGCCAATGCCTGTCTCGCAGCCATTCTCTGTGTGATGGTCAGAATGCCATCCGGAGTTCACCTTGTCAGGCGCAGAGGCACGGGCCTGTGTGCTTGTGGGCAAGCATATGGGGCCGTCGTTGGTAACTGGTGCGTTCGAGGCCTGCCTCACACGCACGAGAGGCGGGCCAGGTGGAGCAATGTGGGACCGCGGGAGTCGGCCGGCAGAGTCGGGCGCGACCGGCGTCTTCGGGTTGGACAGGCTTGGCTTCCCCACAGAAGGCCTCTCGCTTGGACTCGCTCGACGTGGAAGCCCGAAGCGGGCGCCCGACGAAGCGAGGCGAGGCGAAGCGAAGCGCAGGCGGTAGGCGGCAGGCGGCAGGCGGAGCTACCGGTAGGCTAGGGCTGCCTGCCTGCGGCTCGAGTCAGTCGACGGCGCTGGCCCGCCTTCGGTCAGCCAGCCAGCCATCCAGCCAGCCAGCCAGCCATCCAGCCAGCCAGCCAGCCAGCCAGCCTGCTTAGCTTCTGTGCGTGACTGCGGGGCGAGCGGGCGCCGGGTCGGTCGGGAGACCCGGTCCAGCTGGCTGGCCTGGCCCTGCCCAGGCTCTAATTTGGCTGAAAGCCCGCTGGGCCGGTGGAAGCAGGCCAGCAGCAGGGCGCAGCCGGAGGAGGTGAGTTGCCGGGATCCCCGCACTACTCTGAGTGCACGAGTCACCGCGCTCGACCCTACCTGACTTGGTCAGGTCAGGCCAGGCAGGCCAGGTCAGGCCAGGCCAGGCTGGCTGGCCCGTCCGGCCATTCCGATCCCCACCGCCGCCTTGACTTGCTCTGCCCCGCCCTTCAACCTTCCTCTTTCAACCATCCTCTCTATCCTCTTTTACATAACAGCCTCACCTTCGAGCCCCACACCACGGTACAACCCTTGCTCCCCCTCTTCCACCTGCTCCATCGCCATTGCTCGCCCCACCATGCTAAAGCCAGCTTCCACCGCCCACATAACAAGAGCCACATTCTCGAGATCCCTTCCGGCACTCCACGCCACCATCACAACCGCCGCGGCCCGCACCATGAAGCCCCCTTCCACGCTCCTCTCTCAAGCCGCGGGCGCATCTTCGCGGCGGCACCTCAGCCATACGCCCATCGCGGCTGCCGTCACCGCCGCCGCATCCTCCTCGTCGAGCGCCGCCTCGCCGTCGTGCCCTGCCTCATCATCGTCGAGCGCCGCTTCGACCTTCAACGGCTGCCTCCGTCCCCTTCCAGCCAGCCAACTCGCATCGCCCTCGAGATGCGCCTCGATCTCGCAGCCGCAGACCTTCTCCGCCCTTCTCCGTTCCCACCCAGGCCCCAGTCGTGGCGCCACCCTCATCCTCTCCAATCGCAGCTTCTCCTCGTCTTCCTCGTCGAAAAGACCACACGCCGAGCAGCGCGGTCCAAGAGCTGCCACGCTCGCCGCCGCCCCGCCTTACGGCCGCATCGCAGCTGCCATCGCAGCCCTCAGCATCGCAGCAAACCTCTACCTCCTCTCCAACCCATCCTCTCCACCTTCCTCTGCGAGATCCAACAACGCCGGCGCCTACCTCTACGCCAACCCGACGCTCAAGCACGAGTACGGATCCGCCGCTGACTTCACCAGGGGCATCCAAGACCTCAAGGCCTACTTTGCCAAGGAGACCGGCGGCGCATGGCAAGATCACGTCAGCCAGGACGACGACGAGCTCGAGAGAAAGGGCTACGACGAGAACGGGCACCGCGTCGACTCGGAGGGCATGCGTCCCAGCGTCGTCGTCTGGCCCCGCCACACCGAAGACGTCGTCGAGATTGTCAAGGTGAGTTGAGCCTGGTCTGTCCTCTCTCGTCTCCGCGCTTGTGGCCGCTGCTCGGACATCGATATGGGCCGGGAGCAGCAGGCTCACACGCCATGCCCCTCCCTCCCACTCTCCTTGCACGTCGGTCGATCGCCGGGCAGTTTATCGCCATCGACGCCAGCCTCTGAATGTCGATGATGGCGGTCCGCATAGCGGATCAGGCCTAGCCGCACCGACGCGCATCGAGCTTGCGCTCACCTGTATTTGTACCGGAGCAATCTTATATCCCCCACTACGCGCCTCTTCACTGCTGTGCCCGGGATTGACCTGGCGTGGCGTGCGATTTCTGGTCCCGGTGTCTGGTGGCGACCCGCGGCAGCCTACTTACACTCGTGCCGATGCCCCCGTGCCGACCGCCGCCGCAGATCGCAAACAGGTACAAGATGCCGCTGGTGCCCTTCAGCGGAGGCACGTCGCTCGAGGGTCACTACACGGCGCCGTTTGCGGGCATCTCGATCGACATGTCGCGGATGAACAAGATCCTCGCCTTCCACCCGGAGGACGGCGACATTGTGGTCCAGTCCGGCATCGGCTGGGAGGCGATCAACTCCTTTCTCGCTGCCGAGGGGCACTCGCTCTTCTTCCCGCTCGACCCGGGCCCTGGCGCCACGATCGGGGGCATGATCGGCACCGGCTGTTCCGGCACCAATGCGGTGCGGTACGGAACGGCGAGGGGCGAGCACTTCCTCAATATGCAGGTCGTCCTGCCCAACGGCGAGGTCATCGACACGCGCGGCGGCAGGAGGGCGCGCAAGTCGAGCGCCGGCTTTGACCTGGGCCGCATCCTGGTCGGCGCCGAGGGGACGCTGGGGATCGTGACGCAGGCGACGCTCAAGCTGCAGCCGCGCCAGCCGGCCAGCGGCGTGGCGTGCGCCACGTTTGACAATGTCGAGATGGCGACGCGCGCCGTCAACGAGATCCTGCTGCGCGGCGTGCCCGTCCAGTGCATCGAGCTGCTCGACAACGAAATGATGCGCGCCATCAACGCCAGCAACCTCTGCGGCCGGAGCTACGACGAGCGCGACAGCCTCTTCTTCAAGCTGAGCGGCGGCCAGCGCGCCGTCGAAGAGGCAAAGGCCATGATCACCGAGGCCAGCCTCAAGCACGGCGCCAAGAAAGAGAGCATCGAGTTTGAGGTCGACCCGAAAAAGGCTGACCAGATATGGCAGGGCCGCAAAGAGGCGCTGTGGGCCGTCACTGCGCGGTGCCAGAAGGACAGCGAACGGGTGTGGACGACGGACGTTTGGTGAGTCGACCCGGTGTCGTGGCGGTGGCGATCGACGGGGAAGCACCGCGAGCTGACCGTCGGGACCACACTGCCACTCTGCTGCGCCTCGACCACAGCGTCCCGATCTCGGCCCTGCCACGGCTGGTCCGCGAGACGCAGGCCGACCTGCGCTCGGTGGGCCTCACGTCGTCGTGCGTAGTCGGCCATGCGGGCGACGGCAACTTCCACGGCCTGATCCCCTTTGACACGGCCGATCCCGAGTCGGTCAAGGCGGCGACCGAGGCGGTGCGGCGCATGTGCCTGCGCGCCCAGGACCTCGACGGCAGCGTCAGCGGCGAGCACGGCATCGGCAGCGGCAAGGTTGAGTTTCTCGAGCGCGAGCTGGGCGCCGGCACCATCCGGCTCATGAAGGCCGTCAAGCTCCTCCTCGACCCGCACAACCTCATGAACCCGGGCAAGCTCTACCCAGAGTGATGCCGCCCCGAGCCCGCCGGGGTGAAGAGGGCCGCTCGGCCAGCGTGGCAAGACCACCGCCGAAAGATGACGATGCAGAAGGATATGCTGAGGTTGCATTGCATTGCATTCTTGCGCTGCGGCCGCTCGAACCAGGAGGGCCTGCAGGTGTGAAACGGCGATGGCGATGATGTAGCGGGTATAAAAGCAGGTGCTAAGCAAGTACACGCGATCGAAGGCGAAGAAAGAGAGCGACGTTTGTTGGTACAGAGATGGTGCGGGCGGGCGGGCGAAGAGGGCAGCGAGCAGGGGATAGGATCGCGAGCCAGCCGCGGAAGCTGCGAGAGAGGCGTGGCGCTCGTCGGGGGCTCAGCGGCCGGTCGAGAGGGCCTCGGCCTTTTGGGCCGAGTAGCTCCTCCAGTCGGCGGCGCGCGCCTCGACGTAGGCGAGCATGGCGTCAAAGTCGCGCTCGCCCTCGTACTCTTCGAAGCGGACGCCGTCGGCCCAGAGAAAGATTGAGGGGAAGCCGGGGATTTGCTGCTCCCCGCACAGGTCGCCCTGGGTGATGCAGTTGACGCGCGTGAAGCGGAAGTCGTGCGAGTCGGCCAGGTGCTCCTCGTACTCGGCCAGGTCCTGCCAGACGGGCGCGAACTTCTTGCAGTGCTTGCAGTAGGGAGAGTAGAACTCGACGAGCCTGGCGGTTGCGGGGCAGGGGGACAGGTTGCGCGGTCCAGGTGAGCGATCGGTGGGCAGGAGCAAAAGGGGGCGGCCGGGATCAGAGGCAGGCTGCTGCTTGGGCTATGTACTCACCACATGCCCTTGCTGAGGGTCGAGGTGAAGTTGGACGATGTCAGGCTGGCGAGGTTGGGGTTGTTGATGTCGCCAAACTCCCACTTCTTGGCCTCGGCGGTCGATGCGCCGAGGGCGACGAGGCAGGCCAGGCCGAGCAAGAGGAGCGACAGGGTGCGCCGGAGCATGATCGGGGACGTGCTGTTCGATGCGGGGTGTGCCAACGGCGAAGTTGCTGAGCGCTTTGAGTCCGAGAAGACGGAGCAAAGGTCACGCGGGTCGGGCGAGGTGGTAGAGAGGTTGCCGGGGGGGCAGACGAAGTCGAAGATGTCGGAGCGCTGAAGAGAGTGTAGGAGCGATGGCGAGGCGGCGCGAGAGGAGAAGAGATCAAGGAGTGTCTGTCGATTGAGAGCGGGAAAAAGGACGGAGGATGAGGGCAAAGGGGGGCAGCGAAACCGAAGATGGGCCGAGAGAGGGGGAGGGGCGCGGAGGGACGGGCGGGGACTCGGCGGCGACGAAGGGATGGTGGTGGTGGTGTTTATCAAGTTGAAACGAGCAACGCCCCGGTCGATGGCGACGACGACGGCGGCGGCGAGGGTGCGTGGGCGGTTGCGCGCCGGCTCGACGACCAGTGGGCATCTCTCCTACAACGTACTCGACCCGTTCGACACGGGCGCCACCGACCGGTGCCAAGAAGTCAGGCCGGCCTGGCCTGGCAGCAAGCTGTAGGGCATGTGGGCCAGGCCGGCAAAGTCGATGACGGCGCCAGAAGACGGACCGAAAAGAAGGATCGACGGACCTTGATTGTCTCCGTGCATCTGTCACTTTGCTTCAGCCCAGCTCAGTAGTGCGTCCCAGGCAGCTGGCGAGGCAGCGAGGCAGCGAGTACGAGTACGGCAGCCACGCATTTTTTCAGGAACGAGCCAGCGGTCGCCGCCCTGGCATTCTTGCCAAGAAGCAGCTGGTTGGCCATGCTTGCTGCCTGCCTGCCTCCTATCCCCTTTGCCCGAACCGCCACCGACACTCGACGGTGGCGAAGGAATGCCGTTGGCGGCCTCGGTGATGCAGTTTGAGCGTCGACCTCGTAGGGTGGAAGACCATTCTGGACCGCGCTCAGGCCTGGCCCGTATTGTGCGACCAGACCCTCTCCGAAGTTGGCATAGCAGGTGCAGAGTAGTGCGTCGTACGACCAAAGGGCCGACGAGATCCGACCATTAATTGCTGCTCCGACGACTTCATCTGGACCTGAGAGCCGCTTCGTTATACGCCCATCGTTGGCCACCTGGCGTTCCCCGGTTTGACCTCACCTTCCCCGCGAGACCGCGCATTCAAGTCCGCTTCGCCTGCTCACGCACGGGAAGCCACTCTGGCAGCACATACAGATACCAAGACCACTACGACTCTGGCGGAGCCGGTCCCCGTCGGTCGAAGCGTGTCTCGTCGACGTCGGGACGCTTTGCGGCTCAGCAAAGTGCGCGCGTCGCACAGCCCGTTATCGCACCATGACTGATCCTTTGGCTCGACGACCTAAGGATTCTACCTGCCTGCCTCTAGCAGATGCGTTGGAGACGGGACGCCATGTACACGGCCTGCCATCCCGGCCCTGGATCGTCGAAGCGAAACGTCACGCCGGCTCACCGCGAGCTGCAAGGGGCTCCGCGATCGGAGGCTGGCAAAGCATGTGGCATATCCGCCTCGCCTTGCCTCGTCTCAGCTCGCCCCTACATCCGGCAGCCCGATCCGAGTTGTCTGCTCCTTCGGACCTTGCCTCGCGAGCAACAAGCGTCTCATCTTCCGGACCTTCGGCCGGCAGCATGCTCCGCCCGTGACCAGGTAGCAGGCTCGGTCAATAACAACTCGCCGCTTCATTGCACGCTTGTTGGACTGGTCCACTACGTTCGATTGCGTCAGGTCTTCGACAGCACGAGGCACCGTTATTGAGGGATGGGTTCGCAGTTGATGTGGGTCTTGGCTGGGTCCTGGGGCAATGCACAGAAAAAGTTGAGGCTCTGCATCGTCGAAAAGAGGTGGCGCGCTGTTGGGCGGCAAGAGCGGGGCGAGGACGGCATCGTCAGCAGGCGAAAACGCAGCCGGGCGGGCGCTCAACACCTTGGTGCTGGTCGGCAGCTCACCTTCAAGGGCGATTTCAGTGCAGGTTAATTGGCCGTTGGCCTGCTTGGCGCAAAGGACCGACTTGCCGCTTCCGCGCTCGCTGCGGGTGGGAAGGTTGGTCGTTGTTGCGATGATGTGGTGCGGAATGGAATAGGTAAGCCTGACTGTAGAGAGCGCTGCAGAGTCGACCACGCCACCTTCCCTCCGCGGCGAGGCAGATTGGATTGGTGCTGCGCGCAAGCTGAGGAAGCGTGACCTGGACACCGTCGTGCGCACACACTCACCCATCGAGAGTGAACTTTGACGAAGGATGGGTCTGGACAAAGGACTTTACGTCGCGGTGCGCGGGCGAGTCGAGGCGGTCGATGAGGTTCGAGGATCGTGCGGACCTGGGATGTTGCGGGGGCGGGGGTGCGTGTGAGCAGGGCAGGGGCAAAGGCGAGACCGTTCGATCAGACGTGATGCGACCATGTGCAAAGAGAGCATTAGCATGCTGGTGCACTCACATTGTTGCTGCTGTTGTGCTGTGTTGGATGCTCGTTGTAGGTGGCGTGCTATGGAGCAGAGAGAAGGAGGGGGAAGGGGGGTGTGGTGAGCGGGCGTGCAGAATGTTGCGGGTGCCGGTTACCCCAGCACCACCTCCACAAGTTGGGTGACCTCACAAAAGCGCGGCCACGGTGATCGTCCGCGCAGCGCTCGCCCCCGATTCGAAAAGCCAGGTGCCCGATGCCAAAATGAGCGAGCCAGCCAGCCAGACAACCTGCCAACTTTTTTTTGGCTGGCTGCACGCCCATTTCCGGCCCCCACGGCCCCACGGCCAAAATTTCAAAGAAACTTCCCAAGGGGCCGGCTGGCAGGGTTGGCTGAGCCACCCGCTCTCGCCACCTCCAACTACTGCTCTCGACTCGGGCTGCTCGGATCGCCGCCACTGTTGCCACTACCACCAACCACCACGGGCCACCGCCGCCTACCTATCTCTCTTCAACTCAACCCCGCCTCGGCCCGTATACCCCCCTCCGCTTCGCAAGCCAGAGCGTCGTTCGAGGAGCGCACAGCGGCGATTCTCTCCAACTCTTCCCTCTCTCTTGAACCTCGCCACCACTTCCGACCCCTCTGCACCGTCCAGCCTGCTGCACAACATGGAGTACCACGCCCCCGCAGCGCAGCACATGGTGCTCTGCGCAGACTGCGGCACCCCCATCACGCCCAACAGCGCCAACCTCTGCCTCTCGTGCCTCCGCAACAGCGTCGATATCACCGAGTCGATCCCAAAGCAGGCCACCGTCAACTTTTGCCGAAACTGCGAGCGCTACCTCAACCCGCCCATCAGCTGGGTCTCGGCACAGCTCGAGTCCAGAGAGCTCCTCGCCATCTGTCTCAAGAAGCTAAAGGGCCTCAACAAGGTCCGCCTCATCGACGCCGGCTTCATCTGGACCGAACCGCACAGCAAGCGGCTCCGCGTCAAGCTGACGGTCCAGAAGGAGGTCTTCACCTCGACCATCCTCCAGCAGATCTTTGAGGTCGAGTACGTGGTCCAGTACGGCCAGTGTCCGGACTGCACCCGCCTCGCCGCCAAGAACACGTGGCGCGCCATGGTCCAGGTCCGCCAAAAGGTGGCTCACAAGCGCACCTTCCTCTACCTCGAGCAGCTCATCCTCAAGCACAACGCCCACCGCGACACGATCAACATCGCAGAGCGCAAGGACGGCCTCGACTTTTTCTACACCCAGCGCGCCCACGCCATCAAGATGGTCGAGTTTCTCTCGTCGGTGGTGCCCATCCGCACCACAAAGTCGGAGCAGGTCATCAGCATGGACGTCCACACCTCGTCGACCAACTACAAGTTCACCTACAGCGTCGAGATCGCGCCCATCTGCAAGGACGAGCTCGTGTGCCTGCCCGCCAAGACGGCCAAGCAGCTCGGCAACATCGGCCAGCTCGTCCTCTGCTACAAGGTGACCAACTCGCTCCGCTTCATCGACCCGGCCACGCTCCAGATGGCCGAGATCCCGGCGGAAAAGTACTGGCGCGACCCCTTCCCCTCGCTCGCTGCCATCCCCGAGATGGTCGAGTTCCTGGTGCTCGACATTGAGCCGACGGGGCAGTACGCCACCAATTCGCACGGCGGCCAGAACCGAAAGTACGAGGAGGCGGATGCGCAGGTGTCGCCGCTCAACGCCGGCACGTTTGGCGAGGCGGACGCCGTCTACCACACGCGCACCCACCTCGGCTCGATCCTGCAGCCGGGCGACACGGTGATGGGCTACCACCTGCGCGTGGCCAACTTCAACTCGGAGACGTGGGACTCGATGCCGTCGGACCGCAAGCCCGACGTGGTGCTGGTCAAGAAGTCGTACCCGGAGCGCAAGAAGCGGTCCAAGAACCGCACGTGGAAGCTCAAGAGCATGGCCAAGGAGGCCGAGGACCCGGCCGTCGAGGGCGCCGTGGGGCGCGGCGCTCTGGGACGGAGGGGAGGGTTGGACTCGCAGCGCGTCGAAAAGGACTACGAGCTCTTCCTGCGCGAGCTCGAGGAGGACGAGGAGATGCGCCAGAACATCAACCTCTACCGCGACCCGAAGAAGGAGGAAGAGGCCAGGATGAAGAAGCAGCGCCTCGCCGAGCTCAAGGCGGCCAAGCTCGCCGCCCTCGCCGCCGGAGAGGAGCTCATGGACGACGCAGAGACCGACGACGGCATGACGACCGACGGCGAGAGCGAGTTTGGCGACGACGACGCGCCGCGCGTCCGCATCGACGAGCTCCTCGACGACCTCGAGGAGATGAACATCGAGGATGCACAGTAGTCGACTCGGGCCCGGAGGCCCGGGCAGACGTGGCGGTACCGTGGCGGCACTCGTCCCTCTCGCCATTCAACCATTGCATCTCCGGCCATTGCCTTCTCGTTTCTCAGGGCCGCGTCTGCCCGCCTGCCTGCCGGTCTGCCGGTCTTGCTGTGTGGCTGAGGAAGCACGACTTGGATCGAGCAATTGCAGCGAGGATGATGGAGATGGAGCTATTCTACACATGGGGGGAAACTGGAGCGACCGCGGTGACTGCTGACGGGCTTCTGGGCGTAACGAGACGGGAACGGGAGGCAACGACGGAGCACGGAAACGAAGGGCGTGCGGTGACAAAACAACACGAAGACGAGCGAGCGAGCGAGCGTTCGGGTTGCTGAGGAAGGCAGGCGACCTGGGCCGGCACTTTGGGCCAACACGGCCATCGCGATCCTCGAGCGCGCTGAAGAGAAACGTTAGACGGCGACATCAAGCCGCATAAGCCCATCGCTGGCCCGTCGAGAGCGGCTTCTCCTCGAGGTGGCCAATCTCGGACTCGATGCCGACGTCCTCCTCTCCGCGCTCGGCGGGCGTGAGGTCGTCGAAGGGATGCCAGGTGGCCGTCTTGTCGAGCTTGTACTTTCTCTTCTCGTCGTGCGTCAGGGGCATGTGGGACGTGGAGCCCAGGGCCTCGAGGGGCACGCTGTGGCCGGCGTGGAGCGCGGCGGCGCGCTCGGCGTCGTACTTGCGCCCCACGGCGCCAATCTTGCCGATGGTCTCAAACGCGGTGAGGAAGGCGAGGAGCGAGACGTAGATGCCCAGCAGGTACAGGGCGTTCCACTCGTCCTGCGCCGCGGGGATGGCGGCCATGGCGGCGGCGATGAGGAAGCGCATCGAGAGGCGCATCCAGCGCGGTACGAGGTTGGAGCCGTGGATGTCGAGGTTGCGGTGCAGCAACCCGATGACGCCGATGCACAGCATGACGCACGAGAGCGAGCCGCCAAAGTACCACACCTTGCCGCCGTGGATGGGGCCCGCCGAAGTGACGAGCGTCGAGAGCGAGGCGGCCATCAGGATCAGCGACGCCGTGAGCGGGAAGTGCAGGTGGCCAAACGTGATCGAGGTGAAGCTGTTGCGGCGTAGGGCGTGCTGAAAGACGCGGCAGCCGTCGGCGTCGTAGTAGAGCCAGATGATAAAGAAGCTGATAGCGATGCCGAGCGCGGCGCGTCCAAACTCGGCGTTGAGGCCAAAGGTGCCGTCCGAGGCGACAAAGTTGCTCGAGATGATCGACTCGCCGACGATGAGGATGACAAAGAGCACGTAGCGCTCAATCGAGTGCTCGTGCGAGAGCGCCGGGATAAACATGTGGTTGCCCGTCCGCTTCTTGCGGCCGTGGAAGGCCATCATGGCGCCGGCCACGACGTAGCTCTGCAGCAGCTCGGCCAGGATGCCGACGCACATGGCGATGACGATGATGACTGGGTCGTAGGAGAGCAGCACGGGGAGGTAGATGCAGGTGATGAGCGCCATGGCCAGGCCGTTGAGCCAGAGCGCCGCGCGGAACTTGGGCAGCGAGAGGCCGTAGTAGAAATAGATGCCGACCCGCCAGAGCTTGGCGACCATGAAAAAGGCGATCGCCGAGCCGATGGCCTTGTGGTAGCTCTCGGTGAACCAGTAGTTGTTGACCAGCTCGACGCCCAGGCGCACCTCCTCGGAAGAGCCACCTCCGCCTCCAGACCTCTTGAGGAGCGAGGCGGCGAGTCCGAGGGCACGGCGGTGGGGCTCGGCAGCCCCGCCACCAACCTCCTCGGTCACGGGTCCGACTTCGGCGCCTGTGCTCTCGGCGTAGAGCGCGAGCATCTCGGGCGTTGCCACGACGACCTCCAGGCCAGAGACGTTGGCGCAGTAGCCGCAGAGCAGGATCATCCAGCCGAGCAGGATGATCCTCTCGAGAACGTCGTCGGTGCCGCTGGTGTTGAGGAACCTGAGGGGAGCAGGAAGGATATCGAGCGTTGCCTCCGTGTCAGCGCTCTGGTGGCTCCGCACGACGCCCCCGCCATTCCGCTGCCACACTCACTTTCGCACGTCTGTCCAGATGGAAAAGCAAGGCCAAAAGGAGAGGACGAACTTGACGACGTTGATCGCGGAGCTGCTCTCGGCAGTCGCGTGTCCGATGCCGTTGACGACGGCGACAAAGATGAGGTCGAAGAAGAGCTCGTACTGGCTTGGCTTGCGCTCGTCCTTTTCGCGATACAGATTACCGGCGTAAAGCCACTGCCTGATGACGGGGCGCTTGACGAGGTGACGGAAGTTGACGGGGACGTCCTCGCCGTGCTCCTTGATGTGCGGGCCCGATCGCTTGCCACGGGCATGGACCATGTCAAACAGGCTGCCGGACCTCTCGTGACCGTGGCCGTGACCGTGGCCGTGGCCGTGGCCGTGGCTGTCGATGGCGCTGCTCGCCCTGTTGTGGCCTTCCGCCTTGACTTCGTGCTCGCCCGTCTGCGAGCTCATCTTGGACAGGGGAATCGAGCCGAGTGCCTGACCGACGGGTCGCGTGTCCCACTGTTCGCTGGAGCGGGCGCTCTGGGAGGCGCGGTGAGAATAGGGGTGAGGTCGTTGGTGGTAGCTGTGCTGGTGGTCGGGGTCATGGAGCTGCTCGGTCGTCTCGACGGGGCGCCAGCCTCCGGACTGGGTCCTTAAGTGGGACGAGCCGTGCTCCTCCGGGTAGCGAGTGCCAAAGGGGCCGTAGAGGTTGGGGTCGATGACCTCGCGCTCCTCTTCGTCCTGTTGGAGGAGGATCTGGGCGTTGTCGCGGTCGTCGTCGCCGTCGTCATTGCGCCTGGCGGCGGGAGTGGGGGAAGCGAAGCGACTATGAAAGTTGGCCGACATGACGGCGGAGGGCAGCCCAATGATGGCTCGTACTCAGGCAAGCGGCTTTGTGCGCGGTGCAGAACGAATCGAGGAGCCGTGGGGACGTGTTGCGATAGGCCGTGGGTCGGGAAGCCGTGTGCGATGGCGATGCGGGCGGCAGCGATGCGAAGACGAGACGGGAAACGATGCGAGCAGAGGAAGGGGATCTCAAAATGACCGAGAGAAGGGAGCCTAGTAGGCAGGGTCTGCTCCGATGGGGTTGCTAAGTTGGGAAGAGACAGAGTAGGGCAAAGGCGTTTCCTGCGCGAACGATGACGTTCACGCTCGCATGGATACGAGATCTGAAGGTCGGTTGCGGTGCGAATGAGCGAACGAGGTGGTGCCCAGATCGAGATGGCCACCCGTCCAGACGGCGTGCCAAATGGTGCTATGCGCGAGAAGCCTGATACAGTAGTAGTAGTCTGTGTGTCGTCGGGAGATTCAGAGTCGGTGATGGTCGTGGTGGTGGGTCAGAGACGAGCGACGACCCCCCTTCCCGAGGAACGACGACCAAGCAAGGGCCGGGGACCTAGCAAGCCAGGCCAGACTAGGTCCAGCCTCGGAGCCACGGTGGGAGGTGATTCGTGAGGCGGTGCGGTGCATTTCGGGTGCTGGCCTCCGCCCAGCGTAGGGCCAAGCAAGCAAGGCTGCTTAACCGTTCGTGAATGCGGGGAGCTGCAGACTGCGAGCATATATGCATCGATGTGATATGTCAAAGCAACGGGACGCCCCGTCGCGCTGTGATCACATCCTCATCGCCCCTAGCCCTAGCCTGGCCTAGCCTAGCCTAGCCTCGGTCGTCCGGCAGCGTCGAGGCGTGGTTCGCTCGGGAAAGGGGGCGCGGCGGCCTCTCGGAAGTTTCCAGGGGTCGGGGGGCCCAGCGAGGTAGGGGAGACTCGGTCATGCCGAACCAACACGGACCGCCGCCAACACCGCCGCCCCCGCCCGCGCCGCCGCTTGCCAGCACAGCAGCAAGAAGCAGCAGCAGCAAAGCAGCGCGCCGCCGGCGTCGCCGCCCTGTTTCGCCTTGATTATTGCGCCGTCGGCTTGGCGCTAAAAATAGGCCGGTCCAGGGCGCGTTGGACACAACCCCTCGTCTTTCTGTATGTACAAGAGCACTGGATCGCAGCCTGCGCGGCCGGGCCGAGCCGCTACAGACCTGTAGCACGATGATGGCGAACAAGGCGCGAGTTCCCTGTTCCTGGCGCTTCAGCCCGCAGAGGTCGAGCAACTCCATGCGGCGGGTCAGGTCAGGTCAGGTCAGGTCAGGTTAGGTCAGTTCAGGTCGACCACGTTTCGACGACGGGTGCCCCTGAACCCACTCGCTCGCTCGCTCGCTCCGGCCGTGACGCTGTGATGACGGATCGAGGTCCAATCCAGTCCAAGCGCCGTAGCGTTCGCCATGCGATGGTCCGGGAGGAACAAATGAATACAGGTGAGGCATAGGCAGTAGGGCAAGGGAGCGTATTAAGGTGTGGTTGGATAAGTAACGGGTGACCGACAGGTGACAACTACTATAAGATGAGGGGGTCCGGGTACGAGAGCAGGGCGGGCGGTAGCATCGAAGCAGGCGGGGCCGCCAACGAGGGCGCCCCAGAGCAGGGCAACGGGCGCGGACGGGAAGGTATCGGCACATGTGATCGTCGCTGCGCTGGCCTTACCAGCGTCGAGCGGCGGCGGAGGCGACGACCTTGGACTTGGGCACCTGTTGTTGGCCCTCCTCGTAGTCATCCTCCTCCTCCTCCTCTTCCTCCTCGAGGTGGGCCGACAGGCCATAGTTGGGGCGGTAGCCGCCGAAGCCGTAGAGGCTGCCCATGCTGGGGCTGGCAAAGGTAGAGCTGCGCGACGAGCTGGGCGAGATCGTCGGTGAGGCCGTGGCCGACTCGCTCAGCGTGCCGGTCGAGAGCGACCTCGACACCGACGTCTTGGTGGCTCCGCCGACACCGTCGGGGCTGCGCAGCCGAGGCGTCCACACCATCGTCGGCGTGTTGGCGGTGTCCGACTGGCCGTCAAAGGTGGGCTCGGTGTCGCTGTCGGAATCGGCCGCCTGCATCTGCCCGAGGGAAGAGGGGGCGGGACCGAACCCGGCCTCTGCGTCGGCATCGCCGAGGCGCTCCTTGTAGAAGCGTCCTGAGGGCTGACGCGAGAGCGAGTCGTAGACGTCGAGTTCCATCAGGAAGCTGCCGGCCATCGACGAGTCGCTGGCACGTTCGACGTCGTTCGAGACGCCGCGCGACATGCGCGAAGACACCGAGCCGCGGGCTTCGGCCAAAGCCGGGTCTCGCACGTCGCTGGCCCGCGTCTTGACCTCTTCGCTTGCCCTCCAACTGCCTTCGAACTCGATCGAGTCGATCGAGTCGGCCTCGCTGGTGGATCGATGGCTGCGCACCGACTCGGGCGCCTCGGGCATCTCGCGGCCAGCTGGCAAAGCACGGGGAAGATGGTCGACTTCGTGGACCTGGCGCCTGTCTCGTTGTTGCTCGGCGAAGGCGCCAGCCTTTGCGTCCTTCATGGCTGCAATCGGCGGGACTGACTGGCTCCGGTCCTTGACACCGCCGGCAAGGTTGCCGCCCGACTGGCTCTGTCGGAGAAGGATCTGCGACTTGAAGCTTGACAGCGGCGTCGACGACCTCGTGGCCGCCTTGGAGTGCTGGACGGCATTCTGTGACAGGACTCGGTCGGATAGCGGCTTCGACAGAGACGCGGCAGCCGCAGGCAGGCCCGACGAGACCGATGAGATCGATGAGGCCTTGGAGTCGTGCGTGCGCCCATCCTTGCTCGCAAACGTGTCTGAGCTGAGCAAGGGCGAGGACCTCGGCGAGGAGGCAACGCGCGGCGTGTCCAACGCATCGTTCGAAGGGCTCGCGCTCAGGTAGTCCAGCCCGCGACCGCGCCCAAGCCCAGCCTCGATGGCCTTGGCCGGCGGGGGCAGCGGCGTCGAGGTCTGTGACCGGTCGATGCCCGAGTAGAAAGACATGTTGCTCGACTCTGTCGACGGCGCCCGCGCCGAGCTGTACGAGTCAACGTTGCGGGACTCGTACGAGATTTTGCGCATGATCGACAGCGAGCGTCCGTGGTCGCGACCGGAGGCAAAGGTGTGCGAGAGGTCGGCCATACTGTCGGCGCTGGGCAGCGACACTTGCGATCGGCTGCTCTTGAGACGACTGCCGGGGAAGCGGCCCCAGAGCGAAGGACGGGCAGGCTTGTTGCCAGCCTGCAAGGCGCTCAGCGAGCCAGACGTCGACGAGGCGGAGCCCAACGAGGAGAGCGTGGCTACCGTGCCCGTCTTGGCGGCCAGCGCCTGCGCCTCCCTCTTGGCTTCCTTCTTCTGCTTGGAACGCCCAAAAGAGCGGCCGGTGCCGTTCCTGTTGCCTCCGGCCAACGTCGCAAGCCTGGCTGCGGCCTCGGCGGCCGACGGCGGCGGCTTTGGCGACTTGAGAGAGAGGTCGCAACCCGCCTGAGCCAGGATCCTGGGCACGTCGAGATGGCCATCGGCCGTCGTCATGCGATGGGTAAAGGTGCACTGCAGGCCGGGCCCGAGGATGAACTCGCCACCGAGCAGCTTCATGTCTCCGGGGCTGCGGATCGGCATGTCAAAGAGGCCCTTTTTGATGGCGATCAGGATACCCTTGGTCATGCCGAGCTGGGCGTAGTCGGGCCTTGCGCAGGCTGGCGAGGCAGGCGCGACGAAACAGAGAGAAGAAGAGAGAGGGAGAGAAACGGATGGTCAGTCAGGCGCCGGCTTGGCTGCCACCACCAATATGCTCGCGGCACTCACCGGGACTGGCCTCGTTTGTGCGCATCGTCATGCCAAGAGCGCGGTAGATGTTGCGCTTCGGGTCGGCGTACAGCCGGTAGGGCACCTCCATCACCTGCTTGTACGCCTTCATGATCTGCCAGTCGCCCTGGCCGACGACGACGAGCTCCATGTTGGCCGCCTTGAGGGGCATCGGGTCGATCTTCTTGAGGGACATGGCAAATTGCTGGCAGAAGCCGCACCACCAGTGCCTGAGGAAGCAGACCAGCGTCCTCCGCGCCTTGAACAGGTCGCCGAACACGACCTGGCCACCATCCTCGTCGTAGAGGGTGCACTGAGACGCCTCGAAGAGCTGCAGCATCGTCGGCGGATGGATCGAGTAGGAGCCAGGTGGCGGCGTATCGATCGAGGCAGGCGTTCGCGCAGTGTCCCGCGGGCGCGAAGGTGCAGATGGAAGCACCTTGGGATCGTTGGACCTTGAGCCGCCACGCCTGACGCTCTCGGATCGGCCCGGCGCTCCCGCAGGTTCGACGGATGCCCTGGTCTTGACGCTGGCACCCTTGACCCGGTCCGAGACACGGACCTCTTCTTCAAGGCCCCAGCCGACCGATTGGATCGGGGCATGCGGCCCAGGCACAATGGCGGGGGCCGGCTTCTGCGTCGTCGCATCCTCAGCAGCGCTCTTGGGGCCGTGCGAGGGTTTCGGATGCTGGCTGCCGGCGCGAGACGGCTCCTGGGCCGGCTTTGGATCTCGGTTCAGCAGGACGGCGTTGGGAACCAAGGCTGCCGTCTTTTTCCTCTCCGCCAGCTCGCCGTCCTTGTCCTTGGTCGACAAGTCGTCAAAGACAAATTGCAGTCCTTCAATCTCGAGAAAGGACGGGACCTCGCCCGCGTCCCAGCCTCGGCGGAACTGGCCAGCGCCGCCGGTCGGGGCTGTCGAGGGCCGTTTGAGGTTGGCTCTGGACCGCGATCGACCTTTTGAGCCCGAGGCCTGCGATTCGCCGAGCGCGGACGGGGTCTTTGCCCTGGCTTGCCCATCCGATGTCTCCGTCCCTTGGTCGCCGTCCGCCGTCTCCTCGGCGACACCGCTCTTGACCTGGGCGTCCTGCCTCAGCGATGCAAAAGTCGAGCCCTTCAGCTCCGATTGTGGTGCTGCCTGGGCCGTCGAGGGCCGCACCCGGCGCATCGGCCGCCCCGATGAACTCTGTGGCTGCTTGCCCTTGGACGCCGCCGCCCGTAGCCTCTCAGCCTTCATCTCCTCCATCCGAGCTTGCGCGGCCTCCTGCGCCTTGCGCATAAAGTCAGATCCGCTGGGCGTCCGAGTGTGCGCGATCCGCTGCACCTGCGGTATCGTGGGCGTCTGATCGGGATCCTCGGATGCCCCGGCGGGGCCGACTGTGTTCGCATCGGTCGCCGCCGGCAATGCCGGAGCGGGCATCGATCTGGGTGAGACGGGCGCTGCATCGGCTGTCGAAGGCCGGCTGCTGGGCAGGTCGAAGGCTGCGCCGATCGGAGACTTGACGGATGCTGACGCCGACGTCGAGGCAAAAGACACGACGCTCGCATTGTCGTCGCGAAACTGAAGCGGGACAGGTTTTCTGCGAATCCGGTAGGTGGAGCCGGAATCTCCGGAGGCAGCCGAGCTGGCGCTCCCTCGGCGCAGCGCAGAGTCGAGGCTGGCGGGGTGTTGGGAGTGGTCCAACGCGCCGTCCGAGTGGCTACTGCCGCGCCGGTCGTAAGAGCGGCGCGGCGGCACCGCAAGCAGCTCCGACTTGACGGAGGAAGGCGACAGTAGTCCATCGGCCCTGATGGGCTGCCGTGAGGCTGCAGAGACGTCGGCATTCCCCGCCGGAACCTCGTTGGCGGCGGCGGCGTTTGCCGGTTGCTGCGCCGTTCCGGCTTCGTTTGTATCGCCTGTCCCTCCGCTGAGGTCGGCTCCGCCGACGACGCCTCCTCGGATCGCATCTGTTGGGCTCGATCCCGGACTCGTACTCGAACCCGGCCTCGCCGAAGCTTCACCCTCGCCCCTGTCCTCGGAAGTGGCGCATTCTTGGTCCTTGCTTTGGAGGAGCTCCTCCTCGAGCTCTTCCTCGGGTGAAGGCAGCGAGTCCCTGGCGCTGCTGCTCCGACGCGTGCTGTCGCGAACGATGTCGCCCTCGCTGAGCCGCTTAGCCTGCGCTAGACCGACTCCTGGCACCTCGAAGCTGGTATTGGTGAAGACGGGCAGCGTCTGGCTGTGCCTGCCATCGCCGAGGAAGCTGCTGTGCCTGCGCGAGGATGGGGCGCCGCTCGAGGGGCGCGAGACTGCCGAGAGGTAGGAATGCGACGAGTCGCTGAGCGCCTCTCCTCCGCCGCGCCGGATCCACGAGGCCCGCTTCGAAGCTGGCGCAGCTGCCGAGCCGATGGTGAGCTCGCGCAGACCGCCTGGACTGGCGCCCTCCCGACGAAGTCCGACGTCGAAGAAGGCCGGGGCCGATTCGGGCGTCTTGGGCGACGGGTACTGGTCGCTGTGGACGGGAGCGGTGCCCGGGCGTCTGCGACGTGTCCGCGGCGAGAGGCCTCCGCCGCTCAGAGGAGAGCCTGCCGCGCTCCAGGCGCTGAGGTGGCCCGTGTCGCTAAACATGCCACGCTTCTCCTGCAGCTTCTGCTCGAAGATGAGCTGGCTGCGTCGGTTGGGGATCGATGGCGGAGACCTAACAGCGGCCGCCGTGCGCCGGCTGATGCCCAGACCGACGGCTTCATTGTCGCTCATGCTCCTCGACATGTGGGGAGCGACGCCGTCGTCGTCGGCTGCGATCGCACCCATGGAAGGTGAAGCGGGCAGCCTGCGCAGGCTGAGGCCGGCCTCCATGGCGTCGTTGGGGACCACAATCTCCTCGGTGTCGATCGACTGGATGGACCAGCGCCGCGCCGCCGACGAGGTGCTCGAGCCGGATGCGAAGGGCAGCGCGTCTGCGGAGATGGGCGGCGAGGCGTCGAGCATGGGTGACCCGGAGAAGCTTGGCGAACGGAGGTAGGTGATGGTCATAGTCCTTGGCGAGGGATCCTCTGGCACTCGACGTAGCGAGGCTGTGCGCTGCAGTCCCGGTCTGGTACGGCCGACTGTCGCCGGCGCTGTCGTTCAAAGGGCGTACCAGAAGGGGGACAAGACTACTCTTGGTGCCCTTGCCAGCCGGGCCAGGCTGGAGTCGGTGGCGGTCCGGGTGCAGAGTCAGGATCGTGGCCGGTTGTGATGGTCGATGTGTCGATGGTGCCGTGCGTCGATTGCTCTAGGAAGAGATCAAGGTCTGGTGAGCCGGGTCGGGTCGATTTCGTCTGCCGACAACGCAGGCATTCGGTGCGGTGGACGACGGCGGGCGCAGTTGCTGGTGCTGATTTCGGTCGCTGCGAGGATCCAGAGAAAGAGAGAAGAGAGATAGGCAGGCTGATGTCTAAAGGGTCAAGGTGATGTTCCGATGCGCGAGCGTCGTAGAGGTCCAATGAGGAGACCGGGGCAGTGCAGAGCAGGGAATCCGACGAAGGCGAGTGCCCGTTCCAAGCAGCGAGAAGCGGTGTCGGACGTGGCGCTCTGACCGTGGTGGATGACGGGGTCCGAGGTCCGAGGCTGGTGCGAGCCAGAGTAATGATCGCCAAGCAAGAGTAATGAGCAGATGGAGCGAGGGCCCGAGGTGGGTTGATGGATGGCAACGATGAAGGGCCGGACGTGTGACGGGGCTGGTGAGCGGGCAGGTGATGGTGGTCGAGGTGTAGGCGGCAAGGTGGCTGCTCGTCATCCTACGAGGTGCGGCAGCTGGTTGCTCGATGGCGCCCTGCCTCGCTCGCTCTCTTCGGTCTGGCTTTGCCCCGCAGCCTGGACATGTGCGAGAGGCGGTCGGAGTTGGGCCAGGACGGCAGCCAGGTAGGCAGAGAGCTCGAGCAGCTTCCCAGCCCGACCAAAACGCAAGCAAGGCGGGCGAACCCCCTGCTTGCCCACCTGCCACCGGTGTGAAATCCCTGAAAAATGAAATAGTCAATCGGCTGTCTTGCCTTTTGGCTGCAAACGCCCGTCCGACGCCGGCTGCTTGGCCTGGCCTGGCCTGCCCAGCCCGGCTGCCAGATCCATGGCGGGTCTCCCCTCTCTAGCCTCGCCAGCAGAGTCTCCGACGTTCAGCTTTCCATCTCCGCGGCCGCAACCTCGGCAGCGCCTGCACCAGCCAGCCAAGGCAGGCCGCCTAATCCATCGCACCGACCTGCTGGTGCTTGCTCGTGCCGTCTCGGGGTCATCCGCCGCCCAGGCGCAGCCGCTTTGTCCACTGCCCGTTCTCTTTGCAGGTCGACGAGGCGGCGTCTGCACCAGCGCGGACAATCACGCGGGTATCGACGACGACGACGACGGCGGCGACGACGGCAGCGACGACGGCAGCGACGACGTGATGTCAAGAGAGGCACAGGCAGGCCAAGGTACCTAGAAAGGCGCCCCAACCGCTGGCTGCTTGCTTGGCATCTCGCGACCCGCACAGGCAGGCCAGGTCTAGGCGCCGGTGGTGCGCCGCCATCTGAGGCCGCTCTGTCTCGCCTCTTTGTCCGGAGCCTGTATGTCTTGCTTGCCTAGCCTAGCAGCCCTCCCGCCAGAGCCCAACGCGAGACGGATCACCCGCCGGGATCTGGAAGTCAAGTCCAAAGGCCCCGTCAGGAACGACTGCCGTCACCACCGCCGTACGGTCCTTGCTTCTGGCCTGCCAGGCCACAGGCGGCAAGGCCGGCCGACACAGCTGCCGCCTCGTCGCTCGTCTTGTCACTTGGCACTCTGCTCAGATCACGTACGCTGAGACCGTCCGGGATGGATCTCGACTCCCGGCCTCACCATTCTTTAATGGCATTCTCCGCTCACTCCATCACGATACCTTCGTCGCTCGATGACTTGCGATGAGGGTTCCAAGGCAACCTGCCATGAGAGCCCGCCGGCCTGACATTTCGCCGACAGACGATGGCCGGGTTTACCTCTTTTGGCGCTGGATCTTGACAACCGCGGCGCCTAGAGGGGAAGGACACAAGTACGCGCCTGGGATGGCAGCAGCGACGTGCAGCTAGAAGGCAGACAGGAGCAGGTGCAGCTGCTCGCTGCTTGTCGATTGCAAGGCCGCACACTCGCGCGCGCCGTCAAAACCTACCAAGCAAAGCCAGCTCTCCTCGCCGCCTCTTTCGGCAAGGAGGCGTGGGTTTTTCTTCGAAGGCGCGGCGTGGATCACACACGAAGCCTAGAAAAGAGAGGCCGGCGGGAGCACGCTGCTGAGCTCGACGTCCCTCTGGGCGCGCGCAGCGAGGAACGGCCTTCGAGGAGGCCCCCCTGCCTTGTGCCTGAAAAGCGCCCTAAGCGAGAAGAGCGCGCCTTTGTTCCAAAGCGAACGCCAGCAGACGCCGTCGGACCAGGTTGGGACCACCAGCGCACCGTACGGTGCCTAGCAGCGAGAAGCCGCTCGCCGTCTGCTCCGACCCCCTTGCACCTTGCTTGCTTGTCGCCGATCAGTTTTGGCCTAAGTTATCCTGCCTGCCTGCCTGCTCTTTCGTTAGATGTTACGGTCTCGTGCAAGCAGGCAGGTAGTAGCGGGGAGACAAGGAACGAGGATGTGCGGCCCCTTGCGCCGATCCGGGGCCCTCGACCTTTGGTCGTTGCCCTGGCAATAATAGCGGGCGCTCCAAGGTGCCCGCCGACAAGAACCGGGGCAACGGAACCGGCGTCGAATGCGGGGGCGACCAACACGTAAGCATGCCGGCACATCCGGCGACGAGTCCTGGGAGGACGACGCCTCATCCTTCCGACCAGGCTTTGTTTGTGCACCTGCGCGTCTTTGTGCAGCCTTGAATGACCCTGACCGGTGGGACCGCGGTTGGACTAGTAGTGATACTCTCCAGTGGTACCGGCGAGTGAAAAGTGAGGCGTGGTCGACGTGGTCGGAGCGTAAGATCGAGTACAAACGGGCGGACGGTCGGGCGCAAGAGACGCGCGACGGGGCTCTTCTGTCGAGGTGCTGCCGGAGCTTGCCCGAAAGCGCAGGCTAGGCTGAGCTGCTCGGGGTGCCGCCGACAACCTCGGCCTTGGCATTGTGTGGGTCGAGGTTGTATCGGGGATCGGGCGGGGCGCAGGGCCGATGCGCCAGAAAGCCAAGCTGGGCCGATGGCCTCCACACGACCCTCGGCGTCATTCCGATGAGTCAAAGGTGCCCTGCTTCCTTCCGCTCCATCATCACCTTTGCCTTCACCAATCCGGCCTCGTCCGACTCTCTTCACCATGGCGAGCCTCTCGTCGACATCTATGCAGGCTTTGCGGCTACCCTGCCGACTCAGTGCGAGTTCGGTCGTCCGACACGCATCAAGGAGCATCTCAAGCCTCGGCGCCGCTGCTCGGCCACACCGATGCCCAACCCCGCCCAGTGTCCTCTGCCGCCCTAGATCCACGTCGACCCGTATAGCTCCCTCGTTCGAGCCGCGCAGCCGCCTCTACTCGACCGCACCGGCAGGCTCTGCATCTCTGAAGGTGGCGACCGTGCCGGACCGAGGCGTGATCGAGGTCAAGGGCAGGGACACGGTAAAGCTGATCCAGGGCCTCGTCAGCAACGATGTCCGCAAACTCGAGAGGGGCGACGTCGACCTCATGCTCGCGTGCTTCGCAAATGCACAGGTACGTGACAGCATACGATGGACATGGGATCGTAAGAGAGTGACGCTGCTGACGTGGCGCCCGGCCTTTCTCCTCGGCCTTCTCTGATGGCAGGGCCGGATGCTGGCCGACGTCTTGATCCACCGCCTTCCGCCGGCCGAAGACGGGACGCCGCGATGGCTCTTCGACACCGACGCGCGCACCATGCCGTCACTGCTCTCGTTTATCAAGAAGTTCAAGCTGAGGTCTAAGGTGACGCTCAAAGACGTGTCGGACCAGTGGAGCGTCGTGCAGCTCTGGAGTGGCGCCGGAAGCGCGACGCCGCCCGCCGAGCTACTCGGAAGCAGCGAGGACCGCGTCGTCAGCCTCGACCCTAGGGCCCCGGACATGGGCTACAGGGCGGTAGTCCGCAACGGACAGGATCGTCTTTCCGCCCTTTCTGGTGCCGCCGCCGAGGTCGATGGGTCCGAATACACGGTCCACCGCATCGTCCAGGGCGTTGCCGAGGGGGCCATCGACTTCCCCGAAGCGTCCAGCGTACCCCTCGAGAACAACATCGACTACATGAACGGCGGTGAGCCCCGATCGAGTCCCAAGACAGACGGACGCACCCTCGCTTCGATGGCCTCACCTTCTGACTCGTCACCGGCTCTTTCCCTCCCCACGTCTGAATCCGCAGTCGACTTTCGCAAGGGCTGCTACGTGGGGCAAGAGCTGACGGCGCGCACGCACCACACGGGCGTGGTGCGCAAGCGCATCGTGCCTATCAGCTTCTACCTCCCCGGCACGCCCGCACCCACCTCGCTCGCAGTCGACCCATCATTTACCACCAAGCTGCCGCCCGCCCTCGCTGAGGTGCGCTCGAAACCAATCACCCCACCGCCACCGCCATCGCAGGCCAACGGCCAAGGCGGCACTGACGGCGGTGATGCGGCAGCGCCAAAGAAGCCGACCCGAGGTCGATCGGCGGGCAAATTCACGACGGGCATCTACAACCTCGGCCTCGGTTGCCTCAGACTGGAGCAGGTGGCGAGGTGGCAGGACCCCACGACGGCACAGCGCGACGGCCTCGGCGACGACGCGGTCCACTTCACCTGCGAAAACGAAGAGGGCCAGACGATCCTCGTCAAGCCGTGGATTCCACATTGGTGGCCCGAAGCGCCCAGAAGAGCCAGCGAGGGGCAGGAGAGGACGAGTAGAGAAGGGTAGGAAGTCAGGACAGTGGCGGATGGTCTGGCGTGGCATCTCTGCAGGAGATGGACGAGGCGCTGCAATCAAAGACGCCATCAATAGTCTGTCTCGCCGAGGTCGCCTATCCGTCGTCGTTGACGTGGCCGTTTCCGTCGTCGCGCGAGATGCCATCGCTACCTTGCCCGCGATGAGAATTGCCAAGGCCGTCTCCACGCTCCGCAGCCAGCGGCAGCCGCGCCCCTGACTGCCTCGCGCCCATCACTGCCGAGACGGGCCCGGCAGCCTCGTTCCTCGAGGCGAGAAAGGCCTCATTCGTCCTTCTGGCCGCCCATCGCCACATTTCGGCAATCGACAGCGAGGCGGTCGACTCGACGTCGAGGTCGCCGGTCTCGACCCCGTCGTCGCCCAGGATGCTGCTGCCCGTGCTGGCCTCGCCGGCGGCGAAGCGCGCGAACAGGAGTGCAGGGTAGTCGATCCGTGGCGCGCCGCTATCGTCGCCGTCTTCGCTTCCGCCCATGCTATCGTCATGGTCCGAGTCGCTCTCGTCCTCGTCGTCGCCGTCGTCATCAATGCCGTGTGCTTCTTCGCCATCGTCTTGTCCTTCGCTGTCGTTGCCATGTGTTCCGACCTCGGCGCCGGTCCCGTCCACGTCGTCGGCCGCCGAGACTCGATCTTGAAGAGCCTCCCGGCGGTCAGGCCGCGAATGCGTCCGCATCAGACGTGCTCGCGCCTGCTTGTACTCGTCGCCACGGCGGTCGATCTCATCGAGATCGACGTCTGGAAGTTGCGGGTCCGCTTCGAGCGCGGTCCTGAGGCCGATCGTGTACCTGCTTAGGCCGACCCACGAGGGATGCTCGATCTCGACCTCCTCCTCGTCGGACTCGGCTGCAGGCTCGGACCGTAGCTGTTGCAACGAAGCACCGGAAAGGGCGCCGATCGCATCGAGGCCGAGCCGCTGCATGGCGCGCAGTCGCAAGACGTCGCTTCGCGAAAGGCTGCCGAGCATCCTGCGAGTGGCTGATTGGCGCTCGTTCGTCGCCTGGTCACCGTCTGCCAGTTGAGCGTCGTTGGACCCGTCTGGTCGCCGTGGGCCTGCCGGGCTCTCGCTGCCGCCTCTTTTCTCGCTCTCCGCCTCGTCTTCGTAGCGGACGGCCACGGCCCTTGCCACTCGATGAAAAGATCTGTCGCCCTGCGCCCTTGTCATGAGGCGGGATGAGGGGAAGATGCGTGGGATCCGTGTCGCCTTGTTGGTGGGCGGGATCACGTCTAGGATCGGGTTGCCCTCACGCCCCTTGATCTTGAGAATTGAAGAGGAGACTTCGACCCGGTCGGCCATGGTGACTCTGGCATATCGGTTCGTCTTGGTGCGCTTCCTTCGTTTGGACCTGGGCTCCTGACCAGACTCGTCGTCGGCTGTTGAGTCGCCGACCTGACAGTCGAGACCGCAGAGCCTGCGGAGGACGTAGATGAGATCCGCCTCGGGCGGTGCTGCGTGCGGCGATGCGCTAGGCTGAGATGGGCCTGCCCCCTTTGCACCGGTGTTGAGAGCAGGCCGACAGAGGGCGGGCAGCTTGAGGAGCAAGTCGAGGAGGTCGGCCTCGACCTTGATCGTCTCCATCGCCCTGCGGCAGTGTGCGATGCCTACGCCGGCTTGAGGAAAGATCTGCGTGTCCCACAGGAGAAAGAGGGCAAAGACGACGCCGACGGCGGCCAAGGCGTCGTCGTCGCTCAGCGACGCGGCGGATTTGTTGGCCTCCTGAGAGCGGGCCAGTGGAAGGAGGCGCTCGAGAAAGACGCGCGAGATGGTCTCGCAGAAGCGTGTCTGCGTTTCGCGGTGGTCGGTGTAGGCAAAGTGGACGTAGTCCCAGCCGCCATGGATCCATGCCTGGGTAAAGACGTGAAAGGGCGAGGCACGCTGGTCGGCCTCTGCGCCGCCGTCGTTTGCGGGGCCGCGTGCGAGCCAGCGCCGCGCAAAATCGCTCAGCAATGCGGCGACGTCGAGCCTGAGTGGCTCGACAAAGGTTGCGTCGTGGGCCAAGCCGATGAGGGACACGGGGAGCAGGACAAGGTTGCGGACGAGCAAGGGCTGGGCATGGAGAGGCGGCGAGGCGAGTCGCTCGTCTCCGGTGCGCCTCTTGCGGCTGGTCATGGCTCTGGCCCGCCGCCCGATTCACGGGAAAGGACGACGGCGACGACGACGACGACTGCGGCTGGGGCAGTTTGCTGCGGCTGCGGTCGTGGCGGGGAGGACGTTACAGAAGGGGCCGGGCTGGGTGGCGAGGTGGCGTCGACGTCCTGACCGGCGGCCTGTCCAAGCCTGCTGGCCTGACGCGTTTGACCTGGCCAGGCCTGCCTGCCTCTTTCCGGAAAAGGGCACAGGCGGTCCCTTTGTCGAGCTGGTCCGCGCGCCCGCGAGCTGGGCCAGGCAGGGGAAAAGGGCCCTCTAGCCCTGGCTGGCAGGGCCAGGCCTGGACGCCAGGCAGGAGGCAACCGTGCGTCACGCGGCACGCGCCCGCGAAATGGCCTGCTGGGTTCGACTGGCCTCGCCTGCCTGCCTGGACTGGCTAGGCTCGACTGGGGACTGGGCTGGATTGACCGGCCAAGGTGCAAAATGCGGCGCGAGTGCGAGCAGCTCGTCGCCCTCGTCGATCCATCCGCGTCAGGTCAAACAGAGACCAAGGTCCCTCCTCCGCCTCGTCACTCCTCCACGCCACCGTCTACCACCTTCGATCCTTTATCCACCCATCCATCCACCCTCCAGCATCTCGTCGACTCTGGCCTACCTAGCACCGAAGCTCGCGCCTCCTCTCCCCTCTTCTCGCTTCGCACCGATCGCAATGTTCCCGCTCGCCCTCCTCACGAGGGCTGCAACCCGACCCCTCTCGGCGCAGCTACCGAGCCTCGCCCGTGCCGTCTCGCTCCCGCGCGCCACCGCATCCTTTGCCACCGCCGCCACAAAGACGGCCACCCGTGCCTCGGCTTCCTCGAGCTCCACCCCCAAGCCCAAGCGGGCCGCCTCGAAAAAGGCCGCAGGCTCCTCTACCAAGAAGGCTGCCACCAAGAAGCCCAAGGCCGCCCCCAAGAAGAAGGCGCCCAAGAAGGAGCCCAAGCTCAAGCCCTGGCAAGCCCGCGGTGCCGATGGAAAGCTCCGTGAGTCGATGCCGTGTGCCCTCGCGTCGAGTGCGCAGCGCGTGCCAACGTCAACGCTGACCGTCATGGCCTCGTCCCCGACCCCGTCCCTTTGCCTTTGCCTGCGCGCCCCCAGTCCCGCTGCCCTCGGCGACCAAGCCCACGCTCCGGTCCACCTTCATCATCTACATGGCCGAGCGCCTGCCCACCTTTATGAACAAGCCCGAGTTCTCCAAGCCCAGCGCCAGGAGCGACAAGCCCGTGCTCGACATCATCAAGGCCTCGAAGCAGATCGGCGAGGAGTGGAAGTCGCTGCCCGCCTCGGACAAGAAGGTGAGACTTTCCGGTGCCGCCTCGTAGTCTATCTCTCCGCTGCCCTGGACGTCGCTGAACCCCCCTTGGCTTCCCTGCCTCGCTTCCTGCCTTGTCCCTGACAGAAATACGAGGACATCCACGAGAAGGAAAAGGCCGAGTACACCAAGGCCCTCGCCCACTGGAAAGCCTCGCTGACGCCCGAGGACATCAGGCGCCAGAACGCCTACATCTCGGCCCAGCGCAAGAAGGGCATCAAGGGCACCGCGCTCCTGCGCGACCCCGCCAAGCCCAAGCGACCCAACTCGGCCTTCTTCGAGTACCTCGCCGAGCTGCGAGCGCAGGACTCGACCGGCGCCAGCGCCACCGAGATCGCCAGGAAGGGCGGAGAGAAGTGGAAGTCGATGAGCCCATCGTCCAGGGCGCCCTACGAGCAGAAGGCCGCCGGCGCACTCGAGCAGTACAAGAAGGACCTCGACGACTACGTCCGCGCCAAGGAGGCACAGCTCTAGGCCGCCCGTCGACGCGCTCAGCGGCGATGAAAGAAGGTGGTTCCGGAGGGCACGCATCGTTGCAGCGCGCCCGAGGTCATCTCTTGGCCGCGTCGGTGTCGAGTTCGGGACCGACTTGTGGAAAGCGGTAGCTATCAGCTGGTCCTGGCGGAGGTCGCCATCAATCTATTTCACTACTCGTACTGTGTCTGTCCCGTCTGCCGTGTTCGCCCCGGCATGAATCATCAGCTCGAAGCGCGGCAGCGAACCCTCGATGCTTCCGGGGTCATCAGGCGGAGGGCATGGGGATTGCCACGCACGCCAAGCAGCCCCTTTCTCGCTTTCTCTCTTTTCTCCAATCCATTTCAGGAAAAATCAAGCACAACAGCGCGATGAGACGTCACAGCAAGCGAGGCGGGGGCGGGAGCGAGGGGCCGATCAGATCCTGCTCCGGGCGGAAGCAGCGGGGCGCTGGCGGTCGTCGTCGGCTAGTCACTTTGCGTTGTTGAGGTAGAACTTGAGCAGGCCGCTGGTGCTCGAGTCGTGGCCGGCTCCGTCGACCTTGGAGGCGTCCTTGGCCTGGAGGAGGGGCAGGATCTTCTTGGCGAGCACCTTGCCCAGCTCGACGCCCATCTGGTCGTACGAGTTGATGCTCCAGATGAAGCCCTGCACGGCAATCTTGTGCTCGTACAGCGCAATCAGGGCGCCCAGCGCGGCCGGCGTAATCTTCTGCAGCATAATCGAGTTGGTGGGTCGGTTGCCCTCAAACACCTTGGACTTGACCAGGAACTCGTTGGACGCCTGGGCGCCCAGCTCGGCGCGCACCTCGTCCTCGGACTTGCCGAAAGCCAGCGCCTCGGGCTGCGCAAAGAAGTTGGACAGCAGGATCTCGTGGTGCTCGCCGACGCGGTTGTGCGTCTCGACGGGCGCGATAAAGTCGCACGGGATGAGCTTGGTGCCCTGGTGGATCAGCTGGTAGAAGGCGTGCTGGCCGTTGGTGCCCGCCTGACCCCAGATAATCGGGCCAGTGTGGTAGTTGACCCGCTCCGAGTTCTTGGTGATGAACTTGCCGTTCGACTCCATGTCGCCCTGCAGCGCGGCAGAGCAGCGCGGCAAAAGTAGAGCGGAGCAGAGCAGAGAGGGCGGCGTCAGCGGTCAGATCCAGCTCAGAGCCCATCTGCCTGCGCGCAGACTCACCTGCTGGAAGTAGTCGGCAAACTTGTGCATGTACTGGTCGTACGGGAGGATGGCCTGGGTCTCGGAGCCAAAGAAGTCGTTGTACCTGGAGGCGAGGAGGAGCACGGCGGTGGAGAGAGATGGGCAGCACTGGTCAGTCGCACTTCCGGCTGGACCACACATTGCAACCCCCGCAGGGCGGCCACTCACCAGATGCCGATCAGGGCGAGGATGACGGGGAGGTTGTCCTTGAGCTCGGCGTTCTTGAAATGGAGGTCCATCTGGTGGGCGCCGCGGAGAAGCTCCTCGAAGCGCTCGTAGCCGATGACGAGGGCGATGCTGAGGCCGATGGCGCTCCAGAGCGAGTAGCGGCCTCCGACCCAGTCCCAGAACTTGAACATGTTTTCCTGTGCGATGCCAAAGTCGGTGGCGGCCTTGACGTTGGTGCTGAGGGCGACAAAGTGCTTGGCGACGTGCGCCTTGTCCTTGGCGGCCTCGAGGAACCAGTCGCGCGCCGTCGTGGCGTTGGTGATGGTCTCCTGGGTGGTGAACGTCTTGGAGGCGACGATGAAGAGGGTCGTCTCGGGGTCGCAGACGCGCAGCGTCTCGGCCATGTGGGTGCCGTCGATGTTGGAGACAAAGTGGGCGTCGAGGTCGCGCTTGGCGTAGGGCTTGAGGGCCTCGGTGACCATGACGGGGCCGAGGTCGGATCCGCCGATGCCGATGTTGACGATGCTCTTGATGGGCTTGCCCGTATAGCCCTTCCACTCGCCGGAGCGGACGGCGTCCGAGAAGCGCTTCATGTGCTCGAGCTCGGGCTTGACCTCGTCGACGCCGGCCTCGTTGATCTTGAACTCACCCTCGACGTCACGGAGGGCGACGTGAAGGACGGCGCGGTCCTCGGACGTGTTGATGTGGTCGCCGGCAAACATCTGGTCGATCTGCTTCTTGACCTCGGCCTCCTGGGCGAGCGAGAGGAGCTGGTTGAAGATCTCATCGTCGATGAGGTTCTTGGAAAAGTCGAGCAGGATGCGGGCGTCGACCTTGTCCGACTTCCACTCGCGAGAGTAGGTGTCGAAGCGGCTGGCGTCGGCCTTGAAGGCCTGGGTGAGGTTGTACTGCTTGCCCTTGGACTCGTACAGCTGCTGCAGCTTCTGCCACGACGGCTGGGCGGAGGCGAGCTTGTGGGCCATGTTGGGCGAGGGTCAGGTGGGAGGAGGTGGTGGAGCGAAGAAGGTGCGAGAGGGGTGCTGGCAAGGGGGGCCGATGACGGTGATGGTGTGGAAGAGGGAAGGGGCGAGGGGGAGGTGTGAGAGCGAGAAGGAATGATGAGTGGGTGGGGGAGGCGGCAGGCTGGAAGATGCCGCCCGGCGGCGCTGGGCAGATCGATTTCGACGGACTTGGCTTGGGCTTGGGGCGCCCAAGGGTTCGCGGCTTGGCCCGTGTGTCGACTCGAGGTGCACACGGTCCGACCGCCGTGTCGTCAGTTCGGCCACCGGCGAGGCGGAGCAACAGTCAGCGCGCACACGCACGCCGCTCCGCTGCCCGCCTTCCCCTCGCCCCGCCTTTGATCTTATCGCGGGACGGCAATCTTTGTGAGTCGTTTCCCGCGATGTGCTTTCGGCGGTTGTCCGAGATGTACGTGTCGCTCCTCGTCTCTGTGGCTCTCGCGAAGCAGCACCATTCTGGCTCGTTCCGCTTCGGGAGGATTCGAAGAAGAAGCAGGAGGGCGGGCGAGCGAGCGAGCGAACGGCGACCAGGCAAGCCGGTAGAGAGAGGATCTAGACGACGGAAGAGCCGGCGGCGGATTCGGACCGCCTCCGATGGCCAGCCGGCCTGGCCAACAAAGAAGGCAGGCGGCAGGTGATCGGACCGTGCCGCCCAATTTTTGAGCTCGGCGCGGTTGGAGGACCCTGGGCTGCCTTGCCTGGCCAGGCCATTCGACCGTGACCACGACTGCGACTCCATTCCACCCCTCCCTCGTTCGCCTACTCCATTCATCGCCCTCCCCTTCCTTCCCTCCCCGCCATCATGTCGAGCAGGTGGGATAGCCAGCCCGCCGACGGCAAGGCAGATGCGGCCGCTGCAGGTGAGTACCGCTACGTGAAGCACCACGGCAGCGACGGAGCTCGACTCGCAAGGCTGACTCTTCCTGCTGTCGCCCGCCTTGTTTGTTGCCTCTTGACCCACGCCTCTGTCTTCGCTTCCATCGCAGCCGCTGCTGCCGCTGCCAAGATCGCTGCGCAGTTCGCCCCTCCTCCTGGCGCATCTCCTGGAGGCGCCCATGGCGACGGTCGAAGGCCTCCCGGTCGCGAACACTCGGATGGCCCTCGGGAACGCAGGGTTGGCGACCCGCACGATGCCGAGTTCACCCACGACATCGAGATCAACGACCAACGCAATCGCTACATGCTCACAAAGGGTCAGACCCAGCAGATGGTCCACAAGGAGACCGGCGCCGTCGTCACCACAAAGGGTCTCTGGTACCCGGACAAGAGCCTCGCCACCGCAGAGAATCCGCCCCTCTACCTTCACATCAGCGCATCCACAAAGGAGATCCTCGATGCCGCCATCAAGCGCCTCGAGGAGCTCATGGCGCAGGAGGTGCCCCAGCTGGTCGAGGACCGCCACCAGCGCAGGCTCGACTACGAGGCGCAGCGGCCCCCACCGCGCGAGCGCACGAGGTGGCCCGAGGAGAAGCTGCCCATCAACCTCGAGCCGCTGCGCAACTTCAACGTGCGCTCCAAGATCGTGGGCCCGGGTGGCATGTTTGTCAAGTACATCCAAAGCGAGACGGGCACTCGCGTCCAGATCAAGGGCCTCGGGTCGGGATTCATCGAGACCGACACGGGTCGCGAGGCCGACGAGCCGATGCACATCAACGTCGCGTGAGTAGACGTGCCGGCCGCGCGCACACTCGGACAGACCGACGACCACGAGCGCTGACCCCTCCAACTACGCCTTTCCTCGCCTTTGTGCTCGCTGGTTGCGCGCAGCGGACCGAGCGACGAACAGATCAAGGCAGCCATGGCCCTGGCGGAAGACCTGTTGGACGCCGTCAAGACCGAATGGGCCAAGGCCCGCGACGCGCTGGGCGGCGGCGGACCCGGAGGCTTTGGGCCACCTGGACCAGGAGGGCCGAGGGGCTACGGGCCCGGGCCCGGCGCGGGTTCGTACGGTCCTCCGGGCGGGCCCGGCGGATACGGGCCTAACGGCTGGGGAGGAGGGCCGCAGCAGGGCCAGTGGGACCAGGGCTACGGCGGCGGTGCTCAACCGCCCATGCCAGATGGCAACCCGCCACCGCCGCCGCCTCCCGAGGATGAAGCGCCGCCTCCACCGCCTTCAGACGGCTACGGGCAGCCGGCATCAGCGTCCGGGTATGGTACGGACCCCAGGGGGCGGCAGGATGCCTATGCCTCGCGTACGGGCCACGCCGGTGCAGCGGCGGCGAGCCCTTCGAGACCCGCTGCCACCGCTGCCGCCGCCGCTATACCGGCGCTGAGCCCCGAGGAGGAGCAGCTGGAAAAGTACTGGAAGGAGTACATTTCCTGGGAGGACAGCTTTGTGGCCTACCACAACCGCAAGCCGACCAAGGACGAGGGCGCGCAGGACGTCCCCGACAAGTACCGCAAGAAGTAGCTGCTTCCGTCGGGCCGGCAGCCTGCCGCCGTCGAGCCGTCGCTGCGCTCGTCGCCTGTACTTGTACCATGTCGAACCCATCGTCGTCTTTCTTGTGCTCGTAGACGAGCGACCGCCGCCGACTGGGCCGCAGCGAGGCAGGAGGGCCTGCACGAGGAGTCGCAAGATGCTCGATAGAGCAGCGCCTGGCATCGCATGGATGGCTGACGCACGTCGAGAGGCAGGCAATCGATGCCATCGTCGCATCTAGCTGGTGACCAGGCTTGGATTGCGATGGCAACGAGGCCTCCCTCGTCTGACTGGCCGTCGGCATGGCCGCTCGGCTTATCGCCGTGATCCGCCCACCTCCTCCACTTCGGGGGGCGCGGCCAAATTCGCATCGGACGGTCCGAAGAAGGACCGGGTTGCGGGCGGGCGACAAAAGGGCTGAGGGCCATTACCCTTCAGGCGTTGGGCGCCAGGCAGGCAGGCAGGCCATGTGAGCGGGGCCCGGGGCCCAAGGCCAGAGGCAGAGGCAGAGGCAGGAGCAGAGGCTAGGATCCGACTGGGGACCCTGGTTAGCCTCGATTTCCATCCTTCTTGGCCCCCCCGGCCGGCCTTGCTGCCTAGACTGCTGCTGGTGCCGCCTCCCGAGGAAGATCCCCCGCGATCCTCCGTGTCCCCCCTTCCTCCCTCTGCACCTTCACCTATCTCTTTTTGTCATCCTCGCCTACTCTCCTTACGCCTGGGCGTCTGCTGCTTGCTCATCTGCATCCCTGCCGGCGTCGTTCCTCCGTTCGCGACTTTTCCCAGGTCGACTCGCCCACTTTCTTTCGACAATCTCGACAGCGACAGCAGCAGCAGCAGCGTCGTTGGGCCGCAATCCTCTCTCCTCGCTACCGCCGCAGGCCCTTGCACAACTGATTCCGTCTCCTTATAGCACAGCCGCTCACCGATATGGGACTTCTCTCGCTGGGCACGCCGCTCGACTGGCCGTCCGCGCGGCCACTCGCCCCGCACGTCCGCAAGCACGGCATCGAGCAGTTCCTCGCCCTCTGGAACAAGATCAAGGACCGACGGGGCGACATCCTCCTCTGGGGTGACGAGATCGAGTACATTGTCGTCGCGTTCGACGACGAGACGAAGAATGCAAAGCTCTCGCTCCGTCAGGAGGAGATTCTCAAGGTGCTCAGCCAGAGCGACCACGAGACCCGCGAAGCCGCGCCCGGCCTCGCCAGCCAGATCCCCACCTTCCACCCCGAGTACGGCAGGTTCATGCTCGAGAGCACTCCGGGAAGCCCCTATGGCGCCAGCCCAAAGGAGCTGCGCGGCGTCGAACGCAACATGCGCCTGCGGAGGCAGATTGCCCGCTCCCACCTCAAGCCAAACGAGCTCCCCATCACCCTTACCTCGTTCCCTCGCCTCGGCGTCACCGACGCGCCCTTCACCGAGCCCCACTTTGAGGCCAACGGCAACGCCAGCAGGTCCATGTTCCTTCCAGACCAGATCATCAACCCGCACGCCCGCTTCCCCACGCTCACCGCCAACATCCGCAAGCGTCGCGGCTCCAAGGTCGCCATCAACATGCCCATCTTCAAGGACGTCAACACGCCCAGCCCATTCATCGACCCCTCGATTCCCTGGGACCGCGACTTCTTCCCCGAGGACCGCGAGGCCAAGGCGGGCGCGGCCAAGCCCGACCACATCTACATGGACGCCATGGGGTTCGGCATGGGGTGCTGCTGCCTGCAGGTCACCTTCCAGGCCTGCTCGGTGCAGGAGGCGAGGACCGTCTACGACCAGCTGATCCCCGTCGGGCCGCTGATGCTGGCGCTGACGGCCGCCTCGCCGGCATACCGCGGCTACCTGGCCGACGTCGATTGCCGCTGGAACGTGATCTCGGCTGCCGTCGACGACCGGACACCGCAGGAAAGGGACGAGAAGCCCCTCCCTCTCGACGGCCACACGCCGCGGGGCGGGCTGGACCGCGACTCGATCCGCATGCAGAAGAGCCGCTACGACTCGGTCGACTCGTACATCTCGCAGGACCCCTTGAACCGCAAAGAGTACAACGACAACCCGCTGCCAGTCAACGAGGAGCTGCGGCAGCATCTGCTCGACTCGGGCGTCGACGAGCTGCTGGCCAACCACCTCTCGCATCTCTTCATCCGCGACCCGCTCGTCGTCTTTTCCGAGATGGTCGACCAGGACGACAACCTCTCGACCGACCACTTTGAAAACCTGCAATCCACCAACTGGCAGACGATGCGCTTCAAGCCGCCACCGCCGGGCGGCCAGATTGGCTGGCGCGTCGAGTTCCGCAGCATGGAGGTCCAGATCACCGACTTTGAGAATGCGGCGTTCAGCGTCTTTATCGTGCTGCTAACGCGCGCCATCCTCAGCTTCGGTCTCAACTTCTACATGCCCATCTCCAAGGTCGACGAGAACATGGACCGGGCGCACCGGCGAGATGCCGTCAACACGGAAAAGTTCTTCTTCCGCAAGGAGGTCTACCGGACGCGGAACCGGCACCACTCGCGGGCGAGCTCGGCCGAGGGCCAGTATGGCGACATCCGCTCCAGGTCGGCCTCGCGGACGGGGTCGGGGCGCGCCACGCCGATCAATGGCCATAGCAACGGCGCAGCGGGCGCCGACCGGTTCGGCGCACTGGCCGAAAACTGGCCGCCGGTCGAGGACGAGTATGCCGAGTACTCGATGGACGAGCTGATCAACGGCAAGGTGCGTCTAGCAGCGGGGCCTGCGACGGTGGCAATGGCGCTGGAGCTCGCTGGCTGACTGAGCGAACTCGCCTTTGCTCTTCTTTTCTCCTCTTTTCTCCCCGTCTCGGCAGGGTGACGAGTTCCCTGGCCTGCTCACGCTCATCTACAACTATCTCGACTCGCTCAACATTGACGTCGAGACGCGGTGCGAGATGGGCCTGTACCTGGAGCTGGTGGGAGCGCGGGCCAACGGATCGCTCATGACGACGGCCACCTGGATCCGCCAGTTTGTGCAGAGCCATCCAGAGTACAAGAAGGACTCGGTCGTGTCGCAGAGGATCAACTACGACGTGAGTGGGGCTCGGCGCCGGCGCACAGCCTCCGGTCGATGCGTGGTTTGCGACCTTTGGCTGACTTTCTTGCTCCTTCTTCGTCCCTTATTGCCGTCGAACCGGCAACAGATGATCAAGAAGCTCGACGAGATTGAGCGGGGCGTGGTGGATGCGCCGGGCTTCCTGCCGGCCGGATACGCGCGGCGGCGGACCAGCCAGGAGACGCAGCCGGAGCTGGGAGCGTAGCTGCGGGCCCAATCATGCATGGCCATAACCTCTGTATCTTCTAACGCAGCATGGCCGCTTATTCCTAGACGCGTGGACCGAAGCCTCTGGCAGCCAGCAATGAGGGGGGGATCTCGACGACCTCGCAGCATGCTCGTGGGATGTGCGAGGGAGAGCGGGGGGGGGGGGGGGGGGGGGGCATGTCGGCCGTGCGAGAGGAGGCTTGCCGCAAAGCCATGACGCCGACGCGCAGCCGAGCTGACATCAAGGGTCCGCCGCTGCTTGCTCCGGATGTGGAGCAACGAGGGTCCCGTCCGATGGATGGCCGTCCAGGAGTCAAAGCCAGCAGCTCCCTGGGCCGCTGGCTGGCCTGATAGGGCATCGTGAAAGCCTCGACCGCTCTCACCTCTGGCCTCGACCACCACTCCGTTCGCTCCTACCGCGTGCCTCCATCCCCTCGCCTAGCTCACCTGCCATCCAACCCCGGCCCCTCATTGACGCACCATGGCGCCCTCTCTCCGCATCTCGGCGGGACCCTCGGTCGATTCGCTCTCGACGGTGGCCGTCAACCACGACGACTCGCCCCTCAGCATCTCGACGTCCAACTTCCAGGGCCGCCTGACGGTGCGCATCAAGAACTTTTCGGGCGAGCAGCCGTCGGGCGCATCGGCGCAGGCCGACTCGGCCTACTTCAACGGCGGCCTGGGCAAAGGGTGTTCGTGGTCGATGCAGATCCAGGGACGCTTCCTCTCGCCCTCGCCCATTTCGAGCGACGACCTCGTCTTTGGCAACGAGTTTGACCGCCCCATCAAGGACCACCTGCCCTACGGCACCGGGCTCGCCCTCCAGTTTGCCAAGGTCATCGACCCCAACCTCCAGCACGACCTGTACGCCGAAAAGCCCTGGGCCTTTTCGCCCTACATTGCCACCATGGGCCGCGTAGCCACCGCCCGCCTCGCCGCCGACAAGGCCGAGGGCAAGGACGGCTTTGATGGCTGGCCCGCCTTCCCCTCTGCCGAATCCGACACCGGGCCGCGGTACCTCGACGAGGACGTCACCTCGCTCTTCTACACGGCCGACGGCAAGCTCGACACGGCCATCGAGCCCGACGAGGACGCCGTCAAGAACCTCCGCGGCGGCGAGGCCGGCATCGAAAAGGCCCACGACTACCGCAAACGCTGGTTTGGCAACAAGGCCCACCGCCAAAAGTGCCCCGTCACCAGCGACCAAGTCGTCACGGCCGACTTTTTCAACGGCTTCATCGACTTCAACGACCTCACCCTGCACATCCCCTTTAGCGGCGGCCTCAGCTTTGACCGTAAGTCGTCGTTCTCCCCTCGCACCAGCAGCGTCGCATCGTCGACTGACCGATGAGGCCTGATAATCCCTATACCCACCCTCTGCGGCCACAGTGAAAAAGTACTGGGACGGCCAGCCGGTGCGGTACGTGTGCAAGGACCAGAAGTCCGGCACCGTCTTTTTCGTCATCCAGTGAGTCTTCGTGCGGCGCTAGGCCTGGCAGCGGTAGGCAGCGGCAGCTGATGCCTTTCCCCGCCCACCGTCTCTTCGAATCCGCCCCTTTTCCCTTGCAGGTTCGACATCACCGATCTCGACCAATAGTCGGCCGATCCACCCCCTCTTTGCCGTTATTAGAACACTCGCACCGTAGCTTCGCGCTTCTGCAATACACGGAACCCCGGGCAGCCCCTGTTTGAAAGTCCTACCTAGCTCGCCATGCGCAGTCGATCCAGACGGAGGTTGAAGACACTCGAACGGGATCCCATTCCAAAAAGATCGAACGAGGTCTAGCCGCGACAAGGGGAGATTGAGGGAGGAGGATGACGGAGAGGGTTTTGGAGCAAAAGGGGGCGGGAAAACTACGTGAAACCGTTACGACGAGGCAAATACGATCGCGGCTTGAGATCTCACGATCAGGCAAGCGGCGATCTCGAAAGAAGAAGCAGAGGAAATGGGAAGGGGGAAAGAGGGCTGTAGCTATGTAGAAAGACGTGGATGACAGAAAGAGTCCGTGATTTGAGACGCGCCGGTGCCTTGAAGCCGAGACGACCGCGACCGATGCTTGTTGCGGGCAGACGAGTGCCGTGCCTTGCCACGTCGCTGGGCCATCGTCCGCGCCTCAGCATAGCCCACGAGAAGAGCCATGCAAACATCGCCATGCACCCCGCTAGGACGCCATCATGCCCTCTAAGGAGGGGGGGTGGTGCCCGAGCTGCCGTCAGCCGGGGGCGTCGTGGTGTCAGCGGGAGGGGTGGTGGTGTCAGCCGGAGGAGTGGTGGTGTCGGCAGGAGGAGTGGTGGTGTCAGCCGGCGGCGTCGTGGTGTCAGCCGGAGGCGTCGTGGTGTCAGCGGGAGGGGTGGTGGTGTCAGCCGGAGGAGTGGTAGTGTCAGCCGGCGGCGTCGTGGTGTCAGCCGGTGGCGTCGTGG
>NW_006920870.1:900215-915821 GCF_000417875.1 Pseudozyma flocculosa PF-1
GTGTCAGCCGGAGGCGTCGTGGTGTCGGCAGGGGGAGTGGTAGTGTCGGCAGGAGGGGTGGTGGTGTCCGCCGGAGGCGTCGTGGTGTCCGCAGGAGGAGTGGTGGTGTCAGCCGGAGGGGTGGTGCTACCGCCATCAGCCGGGGGCGTCGTGGTGTCAGCCGGGGGCGTGGTGGTGTCAGCCGGAGGCGTCGTGGTGTCCGCAGGAGGCGTGGTGCTACCGCCATCAGCCGGGGGCGTCGTGGTGTCAGCCGGAGGCGTGGTGGTGTCGGCGGGGGCGTGGTGGTGTCCACAGGAGGCGTGGTGCTGCCGCCATCAGCCGGGGCGTCGTGGTGTCCGCAGGAGGCGTGGTGCTGCCGCCATCAGCCGGAGGCGTGGTGGTGTCAGCCGGGGGCGTCGTGGTATCGGCAGGAGGCGTGGTGCTGCCGCCATCAGCCGGAGGCGTGGTGGTGTCAGCCGGGGGCGTCGTGGTATCGGCAGGAGGCGTGGTGCTGCCGCCATCAGCCGGAGGCGTGGTGTCGGTCGGGGGCGCAGGCGAGCCGCCGTCAGCCGGAGGCGTCGTCGAACCACCGTCAGCGGGAGGGGTGGTCGAGCCGCCGTCGGCAGGCGGCGTCGTCGAGCCACCGTCAGCCGGAGGAGTCGTCGAGCCGCCGTCAGCCGGAGGAGTCGTCGAGCCACCGTCGGCAGGAGGCGTCGTCGAGCCGCCGTCGGCCGGAGGGGGGGTCGATCCACCATCAGCCGGAGGAGTCGTCGAGCCACCGTCGGCAGGAGGCGTCGTCGAGCCGCCGTCGGCCGGAGGGGGGGTCGATCCACCATCAGTGGGCGGGTTAGGGGCAGCAGCGGTGACAGTCTTGGTCTCCGTGGCCGTGGCAGCCGTCTTGGTGACGGTAGCTGGGGCGTTGGTAACGGTGACCTTGGGGCCGTCGACAGTCACAGTCTGGGTAGCCGTCGAGGTGGCCTGGACGGTGCGGTCCTCGGTGATGGTAACCGAGTTGGTTGCCGTGGCGGAGACGGTCTCGGTGACGTTGACAGCGTCGCCGGTGACGGTCGCGGTGACGAAGGCCGTCCTGGTCTTGGTGCGAGTCCAAGGCGCAGTCTTGACCTTGGTCGAGGTGACGGTCTGGGTGATGGGGTGACCGTGGTAGCGCGTGATGGTCTTGGTCGTTGTCTTGGGCTTGTAATGGTCGACGCCGTAGACGATCTGGAGGCAGGCCTCCTGGGCGACATCGCGGTAGGCGCGCAGCCAGCGGGGGACGCTGGCGGCGCGACGGTCGAGCGGCTCGGGGGTAGGCTCGACGACGTTGCCCTGGCCGTCGACGGTGACGGTGACGGTGGCGGTGGGCGTGACAGTCTCGGTGACGTCGTCGCCGGCCACCGTGACGGTCTCGGCGGCGGAGGTCTCGGTGGCGGTGGCGGCCTCGGTGACGGTGGCCGTCACGTCGTGGTCCTCGGTCTGCGTGGCGAAGACGGTGGCCACGGTGGTCTCGAAGGTGCTCTTGTTGGTGGGGATGTCGGTGACGGTGGCGTTCCTGGTCTTGGTCTTGTAGTGGACGGGGGTCTTGGTCGAGGTGACCTTCTTGACCTTGGTGACAGTGGGGTGCACCGTCTTGTACTTGAGCTTGGTCACGGTCTTCTGGTGCGGGTGGGCACCGTTGAGGTAGGCCGAGCACCAGGCCTTGGACGAGCCGGGGCGGGCGATGATGATGCGCTTGGCGGCGTTGATGCGAGCCTGCTGCTTGCTGGTCGTGGCGGCCTCGGCGACATCAACGGGGGCCGAGAAGGCCAGGAAGAGGCCGATGAGGAGGAGCTTGGGGCTGACCTGCATGGCGGCGAGAATTGGGTCAAAAGAGTGTAGAGTCGGGTCTGGGGTTGAGTTCGATTGGGAGCCGGAGAGGATCCAAAGAGGGCCGAGTGGGGCAGGTCAGGGAAAGGGGAGGGGAGTGAGCGAGGAAGCGGGGAGGGGAGAGGGGTTGGAATGGGATCTTGATGGGGATGGAATGGGATCTGAACGGTGAGGGGCGCCAAGTCTGACTTCTTATAGGCCGGCGAGCGCGACGATGGTGTCCTGGGCGAGTTAGTTAGGCGTCTGCCGTGTAGCCAGGGCTTCCATGATGCGGACGGGTGGTGCTGCGACTGGCCACTGTGTGTTCATCGGTAAGCTCGAGGACGGCTCCGGAACACTGTCTCGAGCGGCCCTCGACGTGGCTCGAGGTGGATCAACAAGCACATCACGGGCCGAGGACGGTCTGGCCTTGTGTGAACGCCGAACGGCGGACGGACGAGGGACGACATGCAAGCGGCGAGCGGCCCCTCCCGACGGAAGGGAGACACGAGGCTGTCGTCGGTCATCAAGGCTCTCGGCATCGCGGAGGGGGCGAGAGTAGCCCTTGGCGTCGTGCTGGGACGACGGCACGGCGACCTAAAGATAGACACGCCTGTGAGACCGGCGCAATGATCGACAGAGCGAGCAAGAGCGCGTGTGAGTCCGACGGTCAGCTGCTGTTCGGCTTGTCAGCAGCCTCCCCGCCCTCGGACGCATGCAACAGCCGGTGAAGGGTTTGCGTCCCGACCGAGGCATCTGCGATCCGGGCAGCGGCAGCGTGAGAGTGGGCCCAAGTGGATTGAGCTCAGTGTGTCCTGGCGCGTGAGTTGGTAAAGTAGAGACGGCCAGGCCCAAGGGAGAGGGAGACAGCAGCAATCTGCAGGGATTGGATCTGACAGGCTCGAGGCAGGGCACCATTGGCGAGGCCGAGGCGCAGCTCGCCATGAAGCGATGCGAGCACGGGAGGCGGAGAAGGCGGGGAAAGGACTGCCATTGTGGGGAGGCCACGGAGCGTGGGTCGGGTCTAGTGGTGTGCGCGATGATCTGCAGAAGCCACGTTGCCCCGTGGCCGCCGCCATGCGCCTGAATTGCGGATGCGGTGGATACGATGGCTGGGAGGAGGGGAGGGGCTGGGCACTGGACGCCCAAACAGGAAAGGGCCACCGAGAATCGCGGGTGGGCCGGTGACGGAGTGAGGGAGCAGGTCGGGCAGAGGAGAGGCAGTGAAGCTTTCGATCCGGACGGCGATGGAGCGGTGTTGCTGCAGCTGCTGTTCCCGGGCCGTGTTGGTGGTGGCGCTGGGTCGGTGGTGGTGGTGGTTGTTGTGATGGCGGCGGTGGCCGTTGGTGCGCTGCGCCTGGCAGGAGAGCTTTGCTGCCCGCCCGCAGGAGCATGGCCGAGGGACAGCTCGACTTTGCCTGGCACTGCTTGACAGGAGGCTGGAGGCGGACGGCGGCTTGGCCTGGCCTCGGCCCCTCCGCCTGTGCGCACGGCTGAGTTGCAACTTCGCCGAACGCGGCCAAAAAGGCGGAAGGCGGGAAAAGGTGGCCTTGGCCTGGCAGCAGCAAGCACCAAGCAGCCCACCGCCAGCTAAGCTTCTTCGCAAGCGGAGCCAGCAGCAGCGCGGCCTCGCCTCACCTGCCTCCCGGTCCACCACCCACGGCCACCAGCCCCATCTGGCCTCTTGCCTCGCCTGCTCCTCGGCTTTTCCTCCGCTCCGCCACCGCCATCTACCGACGCCGACCCTCCTCGGCTGCGATATCGGGTCAGCCCAACCGCACCCGCAAGCTGAATCGGCGTCGATCATCGCCCGCGACTACCTGGCTCGTCACAGCGACAAGATGCTCGGCAGACATCTCTTCGTCATCAACGGCCTCGCCCCTCGGCGGCTCGGACAGCCGGCGGCCGGGCGGTCGTTCCATCTGGCAGCCAGCGTCGTCGTAGTGCCTCGGCCACAGCTGCAATCGCAGTCTAGCAAGGCATCCGTCGGGTCCTCGCTGCCATGGTCCAATTCCTCGCTGCCATTCCCACATCCGAATCGTCGCCGCCGGACTCAGCTGCTTCGGACACCAGCATTGGGGTTCAGCAGCAGCGCAAGGCTATGCGCCGTCAGGGAGTACGACGAAGAGGAAATGAGAAACCGTCGGAGCTGGCTCGCCAAGTTCCAAGACGTCAAGCTGAGAAGGGAAGACTACGACACCAGCTTTGCTCGGAGCAGCGGTCCGGGCGGTCAGAATGTAAACAAGCGTGAGTGCGCAACCGGCCTCTGAGCTTGGCGAACCGTCCGCCGTTCAAGCCCGCACTGTCCTGACGATCGACACCGGACACCTCGACTTGAAACCCCTCCGCCACGCGGTCACAGTAAACACAAAGGCAGAGGTGCGCCTCGACCTCAGCCAGGCAGCGGCCAAGCCGCCCCCGCCGGGCACTCCAGACGCCAGTCCGCGCAGCTGGCTCACCCGCGATCTCGCATCCAGGCTCGCCAAGCAGTCGGTGAGTTGCCTCCGGATGCGCATGGACGTCCGCGTGCGCGTGCGCGCGCGCTTGCGCCCCTGTCCCGTGCCATATCGCCCAGACTCCACCGGTCTCCTTACCCGCTGACAAGCCTTCGCCTGGCCCACTGCTTGTTTACCTTCGCCCGCCGTTGCCGCCAACAGTCTTACTACGTGGCGTCGTCGCACTCGCTGCTGGTCACGAGCATGCGCCATCGGACACAGGAGGCCAACCTGCAGGACGCCCTCGACAAGGTAAGGCAAAGGCACGCTCAGCCGCACGGGGGAGATGTTGATCCACTCCTCTCCGCCCACCCTTCCTCGTGGCACAATGTCTCGTCCGAATATACGCTTACCGTGACTCGACGCCTCGCCCCTCACTTCCGTCTCAGCTTCACGCACACGTGCTCGAGGTCGCATCCGAAGGCATCGTCGGCGAGACGAGCGAGGAGCAGCGCCGCAGGGTGAGGGCGCTCGAGGCTGCAGAGCAGCGCAGGAAGAAGGCCAACAAGATCAAGAGGAGCGACGTCAAAAGCGGCCGCAAATTCAAGGGATAAACAACCGGGCGACCTGACCAGCGTTTGCCGCGTATCCGTCGCGCTGCCGCGCCAGTCCAGCCAAGGCAGGCCACGCGGATCTGGCCACGCCCTCGCTGCCTGTCAAGGGACCGACGGAATGGCTCGACGCGCCGATCCCAGCGTTCGACGTTCCGACGCGGCTGTCTTCGGGCGGACCACGGAAAGGATCAGCCGAGGTCCCACACCTTCAGGGTATCATCCGTCGCGTACCAGGAGCCCTTGTGCTCAGCGTCGGACCCTGGTCCTTCCTCGCCGGACCCGTCGCTGCTGCTGCTACCACTGCTGCCGCTGCTGCGCGATCGGCGTGCATTAGAGGAGCGCGAACCGCCACGTTGCCCATCAGCTGGCGGCCAATTCCGTGAGCCGCACGCGGACAGCAACAGGGGCCGGTGGGGATGGAACGAGACGGATCCCACGGCATCTGCATGGGTACCCAACCCAGACATCGCGATTCGATCGTGTCAGCGACATGGAGGCGAATCGAGGGACCAGCCGGCCAGGCGCAATCTGCGTCGACTCACCTTGATGCGCCTTCCACTTCAACACAGGCTCGATGCGGACCGCAGCGGCGTCGAGGTCCTCCTCTGTCCCGTCAACAAATCTCCCACGGTCTATTCGCCATATCGAGATGCAGCCTTTGGCGTCGCCGGCCGCCAGCATCCGGCCCGCCCAGTCAATGTCGAACCAGAACCTCTGCTGGCTGCTGGCAGTGGGCCTCGGCAGCGTGGCCAGCAGCGCTGCGTGCCTGTCCTCGCCGACTGCATTGTCCGCCTTGGCTCGGTGCGTGCCGGCGTCGAGAGGAGGGAAACTGAGGCGGTTCGGATCTCCGACGAGGCAGCGCGTGTCGTAGACCCTGATCGACTCTGACCTGCGGGAAGAGACAAAGAGGATGTGCGGCGAGAGCGGGTGGAAGGCGAGCTGGTGGATGCCGTCGCCGTCACGCTCCTGCCAGCCTGCCAGGCATGCGGATGCAGCCGTCAGGTGGCGCAAGCTGTTCCGCAGCGGGGCGTTGAAGGGCTGCGGGGGCGGCAGCCGGGCCGGATCGATAACATAGAGGCCGACCGTACCGGCAAACGTCCCACAGGCCAGCAGATCGCGCCGACTGGCCTGCGGGTAGCCTTCGTTGGCTTCGTCGTGCTGGTACGGTACGACGGCGAGTGCGGAGACGTGGCCACGCTGGCCTTCGCCTGCAGCCGTCGAGGCGGACCGGCTTTGGACCAGGGGGAAGCGCGAGTGTGTGTTGAGGCCAGGCGAAGCCAGCGAAATCACCGAGATCTGCGACCAGTCTCCGCAGTAGAGGCTGCAAGGGTGGCGAGGATGCAGCATGGATGCGGGTCAGTCGTACCAAAGCCCTCGCACGGTAACCTCTGCCTGGACAACGTACCGGCCGTGGTCCGGGCTGAAGGCGAGGCTGTGCGGGCCCACGAATCTCTCGACCTGGTTCATCATGCCGTAAGAGGCTCTTATCTAGAGAGGCGTGCAGGGAGAGGCGGTGTGAGCCGGGACCCCTGGTTCCTCGTCTCGCCTCTGCCGTGGAGAGGTGTGCCTCGTCACTCACGGAGCCATCGGTGCCATCGACGAGCCTCGTGGGCATGTCGCGGCAGCTGTGCGCAAAGCACCACGAGATCCGGTAGTCCTGACCGTGTTGGTCCATGCCCTCTCGACCCTCTCCCGACGTCTTGTCCTCTTCGACACCGCTCGCGGCATCGACCGGCGCGTAGGCAGGCAACGGATACCATATCGCGTCCAGGACGGGCGTAGGAGAGCGAACCACGGTCTCCCTGTTCAAATGTAGGCGTGCGGGCCTTCCGTCGGACCATGCCGCCTCTGCGGTGGTATGGTGCTCCGGCGAGGGTACAGCGTCCTCCAGCCTGAACACGCTCAGCCGATGCGACTCGCTCTGGGCCAGTAGCACGGTGCCATCTGGAGACCACGTCGCCCTCCGGTAGAAGTCGCGGGACTCCTGCGGCCCGCCCCGTCGTTGGTCTTCGGACCGCATGCTCTCGCGGCTAGGATCGTCGAGCTTGATCCTCTTTCTCTTTGAGGCCGTATGCGATGTTGTTGAGCAGCGCTGCCAGGCGGCGAGGACAGGTATGCCATCCTGGTGACCCTCGAGGCGCACGGCAGGAGGTTGTGGGTGATGATAGTCGTAGTCGTGGCCCGATGCGAGCACCTCCCCGCCGGCAGTATCATCGTTGTCCTCGGGACGAGCCTGAGCATCGGGCGGAGCGCCTATCGCGTCCATGCCGGGGTAGAGAGAGACCTGCTGCGATCACCGCTGCGCCGTCTGGCAGTCGGTCAGGAGGAGAGAGGGCGGTAGGAGCTCGTGGATGGTGTCGTCGAGGGCCGGTGCGGCTGCTTGCGAGCTCCATTTCGTCGGATTTGTGTGGCCCTTTTCCCCGCTCCACCTCTCAGCTGGCCTTCGCTCGGATGCCGGAACCAGGAAGATGGAGGGGGACTTGCCTGCACCCTGCGCTGACTGACCGAGGGAACACCTTCCTTCAGATCCAGGCCGACGCCGCTCTCGGTCCTGCCGTCATCACCACACACCCATCCGAACCCTCGCATCTCTCTCGCCCCTCACCGGCACACAGTTTCCCTTGCGGCCATCGTGAGCCGCCTCGGGACGATCCGAGGAGGGCCTCACCTACAAAACCGCGCCTGAGCCTGGATCCGTCGGGACCGGGCCGATGCGATGCACAGGCGGCCAAAGCAACCCTTGCTGGCCGCAGTCAATTGTGCCACCGCTCGCTGGCTGCGGCCACGCCACCCGTTTGCATCCCTTGCCGCGCTCCACTCGACGATAGCAGGCGCCGCTCCCCATAATGGAAGCGCAGATCGACCGAACGACGCCGGGACGCGGCCGACGAGCTCGATTCACGCAGGGCTGCCGCGCGGCCCCGGACCTAGCTTTTCGCCGCTGTGCTCGTCGACACCTTCAGGTCTTGGTTCGGCCCACATCCGCAGCTCCTCTTTGAGAGATGAACCGTTTCCCCGCCTGAAAGCACGGCTGGCATCGACGATGGCCGATGCGCCGACCGAGAGCGAGGCGGCCATCCCGCGCAACGCGGTGGGCGTTCAGCTGCTGCCCGTCAAGCTGCACGCGCAGCTGTTCCCAAAGACGTCGGACCCCGTTCCGCCCGTCGACAAGCTCGCGCTCAGTATCAGCAAGGACCACCTCAGTCAGCACGGTCTCAAGGCCAGCCAAGCCGCGACATTACCGCAGACGTCGTTTGACCTGCCCGCTCTCCAGGGGCGGGACCTCGCTGAGCACTTCTGGACCATCGGCCGGGAAGTGGCTCAGCCCTGGCTCGGAATGGCGCACGAGCTCGCCTCTTTCCAGCTCGTCGAGCCCCCGGAAGAGATCGACGATGAAACGGCGCGCAACATCGACGACTTCCGCTTCGACCCGGCAGAGTGGATCAACCTCGACCCGTCTCTCCGCACGCCGGATCACCTCAAGCCCATCAGGTGGTCGCAGGCACCGGGATGGACGCGCTACCCAATCCTCCGCTCCGAAGACGGCACCGAATCGGTGCTGGGCGCCGGCGAGAGCGTACCCTACCCGGACCAGGAGGACGACGCGCTCGTCTTTGACGTAGAGACCATGGTCAGCGAAGGGCCCTACCCCGTCATGGCCACCGCCGCCGGAAAGCGGGCCTGGTACAGCTGGCTCAGCCCGTGGCTCGTCGGGGAAGGCCCGGGGAAGGATAGCAAACACCATCTCATCCCTCTGGGCCCCAGCGGGCCCGATTCGCACCCGCGCCTGGTCGTCGGCCACAACGTCTCTTACGATCGCGCCAGGACGCTCGAAGAGTACTCGCTCGACCTCGGCTCGACGCGGTGGCTGGACACCATGAGCCTCCACGTCGCCACTCGCGGCATCTCGTCACCGCAGCGGCCGGCCTGGATGCAGCACAACAAGGCCAAGGCCGAGAAGCGAGCCAAGAAGCTGCTCCAGCAGAGCCAGCTGCGCGAAGAGACGCGCAGGGCCATCGAGAACGCCCTCTCCGGCATCGACTACGATGCAGAGGAGCTCGAGGGCCTCAAGCTCGAGGCGCTGGACCAGGACAAGGAGGGCGATGTAGGTTCGGGCGCCTCTGCCGAGGGGCAGGGTGACGCGGAAGGGCCAACCGAGGGTGAAGCGTCCCCCTTCGACCTCGATCTCGACGGCAGCGACGACGCCGCCGCAGCCAACGCCGCGTCCAAATCGACTTCTGCGTGGCTCGAGGAGACGTCGAAGAACTCGCTCGCCGACGTGGCCCGGCTGCACAAGGTCCAGCTCAAGGTGTCCAAGACGGCCCGCGACGCATTCGTGGACGGCACGCCGCGAGAGGAAATCCTCGCCAAGGTGCAGCACCTGCTATCCTACTGCGCCTCGGACGTCCTGGCCACGCACCAGATCTTCTGCAAGGTCTGGACCGACTTTGCCGAAAGGTGCCCGCATCCCGCCACCGTGGCCGGCGTCTTGCACCTCGGCAGCACCCTCCTCCCGGTCGACGACGAGTGGCTCGACTACAAGGCTCGATGCGAGCGACAGTTCAACGAGGTCAACAGCGCCGTCACAGAGTGCCTGCTGCAGCTCGCGGAAAAGCTCAAGGAGGAGGGGACTGCCGGCGTGTCGTGGTTGACTGCCGAGGCCATCGCCGCCGAAAAGCAGCCGTCAGCGGATGGGAAGCCAGGCTCTGGAGCAACGTCGCAGACAGCCCTCGACCGCCCGAGAGTGTGGTGGGAAGACGACCCGTGGTACTCGCAGCTGGACTGGACCCCAAAGAAGCCGAAAAAGGCCCGTCGCGCGCAGCCTGCGCAGGACGGTGAGGAGGTCGTCGCGGTGGCCAGCGCCTTCGAGGTGCCGGCATGGTACCGCGACGCCGTCGTGCGGAACAAGACCAAGAGCGGATTCGGGCCGAAGACGCTCGCGGCGCAGCAGCTGCTGCGCCTCCATCTGGATGGGGCGCCCCTGATCCGCGAGGGCAAAAGCTGGACGACGGTACCCGTCGCCGGCAAGGGCGCCATCGAAATCACGGGCAACATTCTCGGCGCACCCTCGCTGAAGAAGCACGGCGCGGTCCTCGAGAGCCGGGCAGGTTCAGCCGGCGAGCGCGTGCTGGCGGCCATCAAGGGCGAGCTGGATCTCGACGACGACGAGGTCGCCGCCCTGCTGCGGGAGGTCGCCGAAGCGGCAAAGGCGCTGGACCTTCAGACCGCCGCCAAGGATGTGCAGCTGTCGCAGCTCGACTGGAGCCCCAAGGAGCTTCGACGCGACGAGTTGATGGCCACGACCGCTGCTGCCGCCGCTGCGTCACTGAGCCCATCGCCGGACGGTTCCGGTGCCGACGTCGTCGTCGCGGCGGAGCCAGAGTGGTGGCCCAAGTGGTTTTGGGACCTGGTCAAGAGCTCGACGGGCGAATTGGCGGTGACGATCCGCTCGGCCGTCGCGCCGCTGCTGCTCAAGGTCTCGTGGCGAGGCTGCCCCCTGTTTCGCAGCCGTGAGCACGGCTGGACCTATCGCCTCAACGCGGACGAGATGCGCGGCTTCGTCACGCGCCAGAAGCCGTTGGCATTCAAGCTGATCGCCGACGAGCATCTGCAGGCGCAGATCGATGCCAACTCCCCGAGCCAGCCGTGGCCCAAGGGCCGGGGCGCACCCAAGACCCCCCCGTCGCTCGATTCGGGCATCCACTTCTTCAAGGTCCCGCACAGCGAGGGCGAGAGCGCCAACGTGGGCAGCCCCTTTGCGAAGAACTTCATCCCCTACTTTGAGGACGGCACGCTGCAGAGCCAGCACCCGGACGAGATCGGGCAGCGGGCGGCCAGGACGGCGCTGGATCTCAACGCGCAGTGCAGCTACTGGATCGCGGTGCGGGACCGCGTCGACAAGCAGATGGTAGTGTGGGACGGCGAGGCGGGCACGCGGATGGGCTACGGGCCGGGCGTCAGCGGGGCACGCAGCGAGAGGCCGGGCGAGGCGGAGCGTGCCAAGGGCCTGATCCTGCCGCAGGTCGTCAGCATGGGCACCGTTACGCGCCGCGCCACTGAAAACACCTGGCTGACCGCCTCCAACGCCAAGAAGAACCGGCTCGGCTCGGAGCTCAAGGCGATGGTCAAGGCGCCGCCCGGGTACAGCCTGGTCGGTGCCGACGTCGACAGCGAGGAGCTGTGGATCTGCAGCGTCATGGGCGACGCCCAGTTCGGCATCCACGGCGCCACAGCCATCGGCTGGATGACGCTCGAGGGCACCAAGGCCCACGGCACCGACCTGCACAGCAAGACGGCGAGCATCCTGGGCATCAGCCGCAACCAGGCCAAGGTGTTCAACTACAGTCGCATCTACGGAGCCGGCATCAAGCACGCCACGCAGCTGTTGCTCAAGGCCAACCCGTCGATGGTCACCGACGAGGCGACCAAGCTGGCCAAGGAGCTCTACGCGGCGACCAAGGGCCAAAACACGCACACCGACGAGCTCTTCGACCGCAAGTTCTGGTTCGGCGGCACCGAGAGCTACGTCTTCAACAAACTCGAGAGCATCGCGCTGAGCGATCGGCCGCAGACGCCGGCGCTCGACTGCGGCGTCACCAACGCCCTCACCAAAAAGTACCTCGGCAAGGTCGACTTTGGCAACGGGCGGCTGTCGGAGGAGTACATGCCGAGCCGCATCAACTGGGTCGTCCAGTCGAGCGGCGTCGACTACCTCCACCTCCTCATCACGTCGATGGAGTGGCTCTGCCGCCGCTACAGCATCGATGCGAGGTTCATGCTCAGCGTTCACGATGAGGTGCGCTACCTCGCCCGCGACCACGATCGCTACCGGGCCGCCATGGCGCTGCAGATCGCCAACCTCTGGACGCGCTCGATGTTTGCCTTTAAGCTGCAGATGGACGACCTGCCGCTGGGCTGCGCCTTTTTCACCGCCGTCGACGTCGACAAAGTGCTGAGGAAGGAGGCCGACGACCCCTGCGTCACGCCCAGCCATCCCGAACCGCTGCCGAGCGGCGAGGCGCTCGAGATCCAGCAAATCCTCGATGCCACCAACAACGGATCGCTCTACCTGGACGGCCGCACCATGGACAACCGCGTACCCGCCGTCGCATCCGTCGCCCTGGATGCCGTCGAGGGTCGTTCGCAGTTCCTGCAGCCCGACTTTCCGGCCTACGTCCCCTCGACGCAGATGCACCGGTCGACGGGTCAGCGCGGTCTCAACTATCTCCAGGCGCAGGCCTCCAAGGAGATTGCCGAGATCCGCGCGCTGGAGCAGAGGGCCAAGGTCTCGTCGTCCGCGGCGGCACCGGGGCCGAGCAAGCCGAGAGCAACCCGCCGCACGACGGCCGCCAAGGGCACTTCGCGGCTGAGCGAGGACGATTGGGTGCAGAGCTGCGCCGATGAGGCCTCCGCGACTGCCGCTCGGCCGAGTAAGCCCCGCGCGAAACGGGCATCTGCAACGGCGTCAACCGCCAAGTCGAGCGGTAAGGCGGCCGCCGCGGTCGGTAACGGCCAGCGCCGGGGCTTCAGCACGCGGAGCGCTGGCCCTGGGTCGCCGAGCACCCTTGATCTGGACTCGCTCTTCCCGAATCGGCCCTCTCGCCCCAAGCTGCCATTCTATCGGACCTTCGAGCACCGTAGGCGGATCCTCTACGGCCTCTACCGGCCGCTTCTGCGCAGCTGTCCCAAGGGTCTCGACGCTCTGCGCGGCTGGGTTCGCTACAGCGTGCGGAAGAGAAAGTCGCTGACCTCGGCGCGCCTGGTCGATGAGCTCTTCGAGGAAGGGTGCCAGCTCGTCGAGACATTTCGGCAGGCGGGCCGAGGCGACGCCAAGGCCATGCGCGCGCTCAAGCAGAAGGATCTGCGCATCCGGCGGCGGCTGCATCGTCTTAGCTGGCGGAGCTTTTGGGCCAAGAAGCTGCACGAGCTCAGGTACCCTCGGCGGATCCCGCACCACTCGGGTGCGCTGCTGCCGCCGACGATCTCTAACCGACCGCTGCCGAGGTACAAGCCGGTGCAGCCCGTGGCGATCAGCATGATGATCTTCAAGCGCCGCCTGGCACGGCTGCGGCGCGCGGAAAAGCTGGCCGAGGTCGACGAGCTGCAGGCCGCACAGCACGGCGACGCTGCGATGCTCCGCGACGTCCTCGACAGCGAGCAGCTCTCGTCGTGGACCGGCTTTCGTGAGTGGCGTCGGCACCTCGTGGCCCCTCCCCGCGCGGCCCTTGAGGGCTCTGGCATGCTAACCTCCGGCGCTTCCATCCCTCTGTCCAAGCACGCCCTCGTCAGACGAGACGCTGTCGGAGCAGCGCGAGGAGCTGCGCAGATCGTTTGCGCTCGACCACGCGCGAGCGCAGATGGTGTTTGACCGCAAGACGCTCGTGATGGCGAAACGGGCGCGTATCGCCAAAAAGAGGTGAGTAGTGTTGCCCGTGGCCGCATACGACGCGGGTTCGCCAACGGTTGCTGATGCCGCGTGCCGCTGTCCTGGATCGCGCGCAGAGCACACCTTCGAGCCAAGCACCAAGCTGTCCAGCGCAAGCGTGCGAGCGAGGAGAGCCAACTGCCGACGAGCAAGAAGCGCCAGCTCCGACCGCGCCCCACACTCACTTCTTTGTCGTCGTGGGAGCGGCTGGCCGAGCTGTAGCGGGATGGGGTGCCGTCGAGGCAAGAACGACGCCGCCACCGTGGGGCGCGGCGGCGGATGATGTCAGGAACGAGCAAATCTATAATTAGAAGCAGTTCCGTTGCCACGGAGGGTGTCGCCGTTGATGCCGACTACTGGTCATCCATGCGAGATCCGCCCGCGAAGCTGCAGCGCAGCGCAGCGTTTCTGAGCGCAGCGGCACGCAAGAAGAATCCGGCGAGGAGAGGCCGAACGGACCGAACCCGAACGCAAAGAGATGGGGTGGCAGTGCTCGCTTCGACCCGGCTGGATAGGGCCGGGCTCGGCCGCTTGTTCTCGACTGCGTACGGCAGTACCGCCCGCACAGAGGGATCCGACGCACGGCGGTTTGTTTCGAGAAACTTCTTAGAGATCTTGCGAGGTGCAAGCGCAGCACGGCCTTGCCTACTGGCTGGGCTTGAAAGGCAGCAGGCAGCCATGGTCGGGTTGCCGGCGCGGTACTGTAGCCGTCCGTTCAAGCGGCGGCGGTTGCACCGACGACGTAGGCATAGGCGGTGAAGCGAGCGAGGCGGAGGCGAAGCGAGGATGGGAGATGTGCGAGGCGCATAAGGTGCCTTGGCGGCCGCAGCACCGACCGTTCCTTCGTTCGTACCGTGCGCCGCCCCGCTCCGTCCGCCCGCCTGCCTACAGTAGCTGTTCGTCGTTCGGCGTGTTTGATCGACGTAGGGCGCCCATCTCAGACACAGCCTTGGCCGGTCCCAGCGGCGTGCGTACGCATGAGGGAGGCGTCGCTCAAGATGAGAGGCAGAGCACGAAGTAGTCGCACGACGGAGGGTCGCCCTTTCTTGAGCAGCCAGGGGGCCCTCACTCGACGCCGATCAGGACGCCTCGAGACTGCAGCGGTTTGATCGTCACCTCTCCGCCCTCGCCGCCGCCGCCACCATCCCCGCCACCATGCATCGCTTCCGCTCCCACCGGGCCGAATCGCGATGCGATGCCGGTACGGTGCGGTGGCGATGGCGATGGGCTCGCGGTGCAACGCAAAGGCAGGCCCACCCGGCCGGCGTTTGAAGTCGCAGCGGTCCAGCCTTCTTTCTCGGATGAGATGGCGTCATTTTGCAGGGTCGAGCTTTGGCCTGGCCTGGCCCGTGGATTCCGTTTTCAGCAGCGGCGGCACCGACGCTGGTTGACGTGCCTGCCTGCCTGCCTGCCTGCCTGTCCCGGCCTGCTCTTTCTTTTCCTGCCTGGCTTTGCGCTCCACGTCTCGCCTGGCCTGGCCCGCCCCATTCCACACCCGCTGCACGAGGCTCCCTTTGCCTCCGCCCTTTGGCTTGGCCTGGCCTGGCCTGCGTGCCCTTGCCCGAACCGGCGTCCCTCCGCGTCCAGCCCCCGCCTCGACGACGCACGACTCCGATCCGCCCCCCTCAGCAGCGTCACCTTGCCTGGCTGGCTGGCTGGCTGGCTGGCTGGCCCAGCCCTCTCTCGAACGAGGGGATTGGCGGGGCCTCCCTGTCTGTGCCGCCATCGGGACTGGCTGCCTGCCACAGAGGAGCGAGGCCAAACCCGAGCTCGTATAAGTACTCGCTCCCAGCGCCGCCTCGCCTCGCCCCTCTGCGCCATCCCCATCCTCACAAGACATCACCTGCCTCTGCCCCTGCTCTAGCCGCTGCATCCACGTATCGCGCCTAGGCATCTTCTAGCCGTCGACCACCACCACCATACCCGCCGGCTCATACCCGAACGACGATACCGGCTTTTCCCCTCCCTCTTATTCCCTCTAATCGATCCAACCCCCTCCACAATGGCTGACCTCCAGCGAAGCGGATCGGTGCTCGTCACCGAGATCAAGGCCGACCACGCCGCCCAGCCCTCGAACGGCTCTGCCATCAACGGACATGCCGTGCCCGGAACCGCGACCGATGGCGGTGCTGCCCCCGCCGCGCCCCTCGACCCGAGCCTGACCAGCCCGCCCGCTCACTCGGCGCAGGCGTCTCAGGCCAGCGCCATGCCCTCGGTCCTGCCGCAGGCTGTTCCCGGCCACGTTGCCGACGCCTCGCAGGCCTCGGCCACCGGCAGCGTCGCGCCGCAGCCCCAGGTGCAGCCCATCCAG
>NW_006920870.1:916233-1081846 GCF_000417875.1 Pseudozyma flocculosa PF-1
GACCCGCTCCGACGCGCCCACTCAGGACGGCGTTGCTCCGGCCGCCGCTGCCGGCGCTGCCGGTGGTGCGACTGCAGCTGCTGCCGCCCCCGCCGCCGCCGCTCCCGCTCAGCAGCCTGCGGCCGCTCAGCCCACCACCGAGGCCGCCGCGACTTCCGCCCACCGCCGTCCCGGCCCAGGCTGCGATGTCGTCCAAGGAGATCAAGAAGTACGACAAGCTGATGAAGACCGAGGCCAAGAGCGAGGAAAAGGCGCTCAAGAAGGCGCTCAAGGACGCGTCGACGTCCGAGAAGCTGCTGCGCAACGCGCGCGACGAAGAGGCCGAGGCGCTCAAGAAGCAGGAAAAGGCGACGACCAAGGAGCACAAGGCCGCAAAGGTGCTCGCCAAGGCGCAGGCCGAGTACGAAAAGTACGCCTCGGACCTCGAAAAGGCCAAGCAGAAGACGGAACTCAAGAAGAAGCACCACCAGGACATGATCCAGAGCTACGAGACGACAAAGGCCCACATCGAGGAGCTGCGCAGCCGCAAGCTGGCAAACGACCAGGACCGCGCCAAGCGCGCCGCCTCGATCCACGGCACCGTCACCTCGATCCGCAAATAGGCTCGCGACGCGCCTTTCGCGCCGCCGCCCTCTGGTTTCTGGCTCTCTGCCCCGACCCGGCCGTTGCCACTCCTTCACTTCTCCACAGGTCCGCTCGTCCCAGGCGGGTGGACATCTGGGATCGGTCTGCCTCGGAGTTTTGCGATCCCCACCTCGAGCCCGGATCGCAACCATACCCCTCCTCTGGCAGAAGATCGGTCCCCGTTCTTGAATTGCGGATCGCGCTGCCGATGCCATTCCTTTTGCGCCCTGGAAACGGACGTCGACATGATGGGCGGGTGGATGTTGGCGAAACCTGTATGTATCTCTCTATATCCTCGTCGAACAGCATCCTCTCGCAGTCCGAGAGTCTGGGTCCCGGAGCGTGTATGTGTGTGTGTGCGTGATGAACAAGGCCGAGGGTGCGCTGCTTTCGACTTTTAGCCGCGCCGCTCTCGCGCGAGAAGTGGCCGCCGCCATTTTTCCATTTGTAATCGGCTGGCGGTCGGCGGCTGTCTGCTCAGACGGGGCTTGGACCCACGGTTGGGTCTGCGGGGAGGCCAGAGACCTCGAGAACCTGGCCTGCTGGCTGGCTGGTGGCCTGCCTCAGCTTGGGCCGATTTTCCCCGCGGCCTGGTCCGGCTGTTCCGCGCGCGATCCACGCTACCGGGGCCTCGGTCGTTGGGCCTGGTCCTCGTCTTCGTCATCTCCACCACCTGCGCACCGGCATCAACACTACCAGCCCTACCGCCACCACCACCACCGCTCCTTGCTCCATCAAAGCCCCCAGACAGTCGCCCAGCATGCAGACCAGCAAGGCGCTCTCGCTCTCCCACCGCCTCGTCTCGCAGTCGTTCCGCGCCGCCCAGCCGGCCTCGGTCGGATCGGTCGGGCTGCTCCTCCGCTCGTCGCCCGCCGCCTCGAACCTGGCGGTGCGCGCCAACCAGATCGGCGCGGTGCGCACCGCCGTCTCGACGGCCAAGATGTCGCAGGGCGAGAACCTCGAGCTGCTCAACAAGCACCGCGCCAGCCGCCCCATCTCGCCCCACATGACCATCTACCAGCCCCAGCTCACCTGGATCGGCTCCGTGGCTAACCGCATCACCGGCGCCAGTCTCAGCGCTCGTGAGTGTCCGTCCATGGTGGCGGTTTGCGCCGCGCCGTCGCTGCTGCGGGGGATACCGCTTCGGGTCGCGTCGATACGCTCTGCCCTGCCGTCAATGCGGGGGACAAGGTGTGACTGACCGGATCACGCTCCTTCCTCTTTCCCCCATCTCTCTCTCCTCCGTGATCCTCCCCTCTTCACTTCCTGGCCCCCTCAGTGATGTACGGCTACGCCCTCGCCTACGTCGCCGCTCCGCACGTCGGCCTCGGCGAGCTCCTCACCTCGGGATCCATGGTCGACTTTGTCGCCCACCTCCCCTTCTGGCTCAAGCTCGGCCTCAAGGTCCCGCTCGCCGCCGCTTTCAACTACCACAACTTCAACGGCCTGCGCCACCTTGCCTGGGACTACGGCTACTGTGAGTCGGCCTATCCCGCCCGTCCTCTCTCCTTCACCTGGGCGGACGACCTGGATTTGAAGACTGAACTGAAGCCCCGCCCTTCACACTCCCTTCTGCGAACACCTACGGATCCTCGTGCCAGGCCTCAACCTCAAGGGCGTCTACGCTTCCGGTTACGCCGTCATTGCCGCCACCACCATCTCGACCATCGCGCTTTGCGCCATCTGAGCGTGGCATCGTCGGCGACCGCGCTCAATGATCCTGATAGGCCTGAAATTCGAAACCCCAGTCCTGGCATCTCGAAACATCGTCTGCATCTGATATCGTGCGCCCCCGATGTCGTAACGCAGGAGGCGCACACGACGCTGAGCTCAGGCAGGTGGTTCAGATGTGTCGGAACCCACGCCGACGAGACTAAGCTACACAGTGATCGTCTACCTCATGGCGCCCCGCTCATCCTCGCCCTCGCTCTCGCTGCCGCTCTCGTCGTCCTCGCTGCCGCTGCCGCTGCTCGCCTCGTCGCTGTCGTCGTCCTTGCCGAGATCGAGCTCGACACGCTCCATGTCGTAGCCGACCCGCTTCAGCTGCGCCTCAATCTCGTCGACCTTGGACGGCGGCGCCACGACGGCGGCAATCGAGCGGGCCGGGTCAAAGATGGGCAGGATGTAGGTCTGTAGCGACTGCTGTACCTGCTCGATCGTGACGGCCTGTATGGTTCGGGTTTGCGGGTCAGAGGGGATTGGGAGGGGGGAGGGCAAGTCAGTCGGGGATGCACACTGGGTTTCGGGGGGGCGACGCTGCGCCGCAAGCACGCGCACTCACGCTCATGTCGCTGAGCAGCTTCCTGCCGCGGTTCTTGCCGCTCATCTTGACGACGCTGTCGACAAAGCTCTCGGTGGCCGCCTGCCCGACGGTGCCCTCGCTGTCGGCGACGCTAAAGTGGAGCGAGCTCTTGGCGCTCTCGAGGGTGGTCTCGTCGATCTTCATGCTGCCCTCGGCCAGCGCCTCGATGACCTTTTTCGCCTCGAGGAACGCCTTGGCCGAGTCGGGCGAGCGGTACAGGCTGAAATGGATCAGCTGCGACTCGGGGTCGGAGCGGATCGACGCGCCATAGGCCAGTCCGGCGCCGCGGATAAATCGCCACAGGAACGACTCCATGGCGTTGAGCACGGCGATGGTCACCACCAGCGCCGGGTTGTCGGCGTGCAGGTAGTGCGAGATGCCCTTGGCGGAGAAGACCGAGTACGACGACTCGATCGAGGGCAGCGCCGTGATGAGGCCGCGCTTCTTGGGGTCCCTGCCCAGCTCGCTCAGCACGTCTTTGGCCCACGGGATCGGGGTCGGCGCCGCCGTCTGCCACTCGGGCCGCACAAAGTGTTTGGTCCAGGCGCTCCTCGGCTCGTCGAGGTCCAGCACGTTGCCCGCCACCGAGATGCGCAGGTTCTCGGGCCGCATAATGGTCCTGCGGATCGTCTCAAAGTCGTCGACGACCTTGTCTGGCGTGGCGTTGAGCGCCTCGGCCAGCTTGGGCATGGCGCTAATCAGGGTCAGAAGCGAGTTGTTGAGCAGCGTCGACCGCTTCGGGTCGTGCTGCAGGCTGCGCGCCAGGCCCCACGAGATGGTGCGGCCGTCGCGCTTCTGCTCTGGCAGGCTCTGGACGATCTTGCTCGTGCCCACCTTGAGACGGTCGACGGCGAATTGGCTTCCCCAGATCAGGTCGCGGTACCAGGCGATGGCCTTTTCGTAGTTGGCCTTCTCCACCTTGATCTCGGCGCAGACGAGCTCCTGGAAGCCCGTGCCGACGCCGAGCGCAACGCTGTACTCGAGCGTGTCCTCGTCGAGGCCCTTGACGACCTCCTCGTAGGTCATCGAGCGCTGGCTGCCGTCCTGGCAGGTGACGGGCAGCGAGAACATGACCGAGAGGTAGAGGTGGAGATGGGAGCGCAGCTCGGCGGGCACGTCGCTGGTAGACACGAGCACGCTGATGGTGACAAAGCTCGAGTCGACGTGGTCGAACTGCACAAAAAAGGGCAGCGTCTCGCCGTCGGCATCGACGTGCGCCTGCACCTTGCGATCGAGGTCGGCCGCCATCACGGCGGCCTTTGACGCCTCCTGGTCCTTGGCCACCGGCTCGTTGCGCGCCGAGCCGACAGGGATCCACTGGATGCTGTCGACGCTGGGGATCTTGAAGCTCTTGAGCAGCTCGTCGGGGATCTCGCGGTCGTTTTCCTTCTTGGCGGCCTCGAGCTTGTCGGCCAGCTTCTTGAGGCCGTCTTCGCCCAGCTCCGTGCGTCGCTTCTCCTCGAGCGCCTTGGTGTCGGCTTTGAGCTTGTCCACCAGCGGCGCCGAGGGGCGGCCGACGACGACGAGGCGCGGGTTGTCGACGAAGTACTTGCGCAGCACCTCGACCCATTGCTGCGACGTCCAGCCGGCCAGGGTGTCGTAGCGCGTCATGTCGTCGTTGGCGGCGTGGAGATCCTTGCCATCCTTGGAGCCGTAGAGGAAGTCCATGATGATGAGGTCCGAGAAGCCGTCGGCGGGCTTGGTCTCGAGGCTGCTGAGGAGCTTGAGACTGTCGCGCTTGATGATCATCCTCATCCGGTCCATGTCGATGCCCTCGTCGGCCACCTTGGCGAGCAGCGCGACGACCTTGTCGTCGACCTCGTCGAGGTGCTCGGACGGGACCGAAGAGAAGTAGGCGTACAGGGTGTCGGCGCCCGCCTTTTCGGTGCTGCTGATGTAGACGTCGGTGAAGAGCGGATCGTCGCGCTCGACAAACTCCTTCTGGATGGCGCTGACCGGCGAGTCGGAGAGGTAGGTACCGAGAAGCTGGACGGCCTCCTTTTCGAGCCAGTCGTTGTACTTGGGTCCCATCCAGGTGACCTCGACCTCTCCGACGCTCTCGTCGTGCTCGGGAAAGTCGATGAACGCCCTGCGCCGCTTGGAGTCCGGCTGCGACCCCTTGGCCGGCGGGTCGGCGGGGTCGACGCCCGGCTGTTCGAGCTTGGAGCCGTCAATCTTGGGCACTGCGGCGCTCGGCGTCTCGACAAAGGGTCGCTTCCAGCCGCGGGGGCCGGCGACGCCGTGGGCCTCGCCGTGCTGCTTGAGGCGCTCCTCGACGCTGTTGAGCGTCTCCAGCAGCTTCTCCCTCTCGAGCGGACCGCAGACGACGAGCGCGGCGTTGTGGGGCGCGTAGTACTTGCCGTGGTACTTGCGAATGTCGTCGATGGTCAGCACGCGCAGCGCCGACATGAGGCCGCCGGTCTCGCTGCGGTAGGCCGACGACTTTGAGTAGAGCATCCTCTGGGTCTTGAGCTCCATCAGGTCTCCGCTCGAGTTTTCGCGGCCCTGCATCTCGGAGAAGACGACGCCGGCATCCTCGCCCTGGCCGTTGATGTGATAGACCTCGGTGGTGAAGCCTGCGTCGGTGAGGGTGGGGAAAAAGGCGTGGTCGAGGTAGACGGGGAGCATGCGGAGGAAGCCGTCGGAGCCGGCGGTGGTGAGGGTGTAGGCGGTGTGGTCGTTGGCGGTCCAGGCGTTGGTGCCGCTGGCGAATGCGCGGTTGGCCAGCGTGTCGAGGACGCCCTTGTAGGGGTACTGCTCCGATCCGAGGAAGATGAGGTGCTCGAGGGTGTGGGGTACACCCGTGTCCTCAAAGATTTCGGTGGCAAAGGTCATGTAGCAGTTGAGGAGGGGCGACTGGAAGCTGGCCCAGGCCACCGTGAGGCCGGTGACCCTCGACTGCCACTTCTCTACGAACATGCCGGGTGCATAGTCGAGGTCGACGCGGGCGATGAGGTCAAAGTTGCCCAGGCTCGCCGGGGGTTCCTGGTCCTTGGAGAAAGGCAGGGTGGCGGCTGCTGCTGCGCCAGGCTTGCCGGTGGTGTAGCGGGCTGGGAGTGCCATGGTTGCCAGACCTTGTCTATGGGGAGGGAGAGGGTGGCTGGAGTGCTGCTTCTGAGCAGACGAGGCGGAGGTGGCTGCGGCTAGGGTGGGGGGCTTCCTGGCGCTGAGCGAGAGCGGGCGAGCGGCAGCGACTCCGACGGGGGAAGATCGAGCGCAGTGGAAGAGGAGTGCGCCTGACGAGCGCAGCAGCGTAGCAGCGGGAGAGCGACAGGCGGAAGTGCTGAGTCGGAAAGCGGAGGCCAACGGCATGGACGGGCGAAGAGAAGAGGCGGGGGGCTCCCTTTGGTCTCCCTCAAAAAAGGCGCAGCCGGAGAGTCTCCGAAGAATGTCGCCAGCGAGGAGGTCGTGTCGGTCTGAAACAGAGGGCCTCAGCAATATAGTATAATGGCCAGTTCAGGGCAACGGAGGGGTGGGATGGGCGGTGGGTTGGTGGTAGGTCGGGTCGGGCCGATGCCGTAGGATGGAGCAGGGCGGCCAACGTCCTCGGCTGATCGTGCGTACGTGGCGGCGCTTGCGCTTCTGCCGAAAAAGAAGCCGGCGCCTTCGGAAGTCGGAAGCCAGCCGGGCAAAAAAAGGGCATCGGCCGCTCCGGACCAGGCCGGCGTGGAGGCCGAATGGGTTTGCTCCGCGCCACCGGCCGGAGAAGGCGAAGGCGTGCTCGCCGCTGCCTGCTTTGTCAAACCGACCCTGGCCTCGGCACCACCTTCTCTCGCGACAACCAGCATCGCTCTCGTCCTTCAGTACTATCATCCGGCCTCTTGATCGTCAACGCACACACACATCTCACCCTCTCTTGTCGATTGGACCCGCCGCCATGCCTACCGCCATCGAGCCCAACGTCGAGACGGCCAACAAGTTTGTCACCGAGCTCAACCCCAAGGGCATCAAGCCGTGAGTAGCCGGATGTGCCACGCCACCGCCTAGGCTGCGTGTACTTTCCTTGGGAACCTCGCTGACATGTACATATGGAGCATTGTGATGCTTTTCGATACATGCCTGCAGATGCTGCGCCTGCCCCGAGACCAAGGCAGCACGGGATGACTGCTTCTTCAAGTTCGGACATAGCGTCGAGGAGGACGGCGAGTCGGCGAGAAAGTGCGAGGAGCTCGTGCGCAAGCACCGCGAGTGCATGGCCAGCCTGGGATACAAGATCTGAAGCCGCCACTCATACCACCGTCAGATAACTTTCGAGGCCCGCCTCGCTGGCCAAGATGAGACTCTTCTTTGCCCTTGGCCGCCAGCCAGATGTTGATGGCTCATCGGCCCCGCCGGACGCTCACACCCACCCGTGCGATGGAAGAGCATCGCCTCAACATGCTTGATGGATCGACGTATGCTGCCGTTTGGCGGCCGCTTGAGCGTCGTGCTCCATGCCTCCCTCTCGCCTTGCGGCCCGCTACTTTCCTTCCTTGTCCTTGTATTTGTACCCCTGCATGTCTGAGCCAACGCAGCCGCTTTGGCTTGCTCGCTGGCCCTTCACCCCTCTGCAACTCCACTTTTGATCTGGCCTTGTCGAGCGGTCCCTCTGCTTGCCGGAAGGCGCTGTTGGCTGACCAGCGTTGCGTGCGAGCTGGTGATAAATCCGACGAGGACGACTGGGTCGCGTGGGACGGGCGCAAGCGAGCGGGGATTAAGATAAGACGTTATCGCAGCAGGCATCCGACGAGCGTGCCGCTTTCTTCCGGTCCACTTCGAGGACCTCGTCTGAAGGCTGGCTGACCTGAGCTCGGCCCCTCTGGCACTGGACCTTTCGACCACCACCACCATCACCAACCCCACCATCACCGACACCCCTCATCCCAGCCGGATGCAGCATGCACTTCGATACTTCCACGTCCGCCACCACCGCCGCCATGCCCACGAACCCTACCTCGCACGCCTCTGACCCCTCCCCCTTCCCACCGCCGGTATCCACCGCCAGCCTCCTACTCTCGCACCGCCCGCCCACCGGCAAGGTCGCCATCGTCCTAGGCACGGGCAAGCTGGCCGCCTCGAGGTGCTTCGCCTGCCTCGAAGCTGGCATTAGACCCGTCGTCGTTTCCGTCCAGGATGACGCTGCCGATGCCCAGGACCCACTCGCGTCGGGCGACGTGTGTCCGGAGATCCGCTATCGGGTCCAACAGAACATGGTGACCTTCAAGACGATACGATACCAGTCCGCCTCAGCGGCGATGTCGACGTCGACGTCGACGTCGACGACAACGACCCAGGCAGAGGCAATACGACGCAGCTGGGAGCAGCTACTCGACGAACTCGACGAGGGCGAGGCAAACTCCATCTTCATCGTTTGCATCACCGACACTCTCCATTCTGGGGACGCTGCCAAGCGTACCCCCGTCGAGGGTCATGTTGCGGACGCCGCCGCCGCCGATGTGGCCGCTTCGACCGCCTACGACCGAGCCGCCATCATCACCAAACTCTGCCGGAGGCGACGGATCCCCATCAATGTGGCCGACAAGCCCGATCTGTGCGACTTCAGCTTCCCGGCCTGTCACCGCTTCCCCTGCATCGACGGCGCGGTGCCGAGCTCATCTCCACTGCAGATTGCCGTCACCACCAACGGCCGCGGCTGTCGACTCGCGGGCCGGATCAGGAGGGAGCTGGTCAGCGCCTTGCCGCGCAATGTCGGCGACGCGGTCGAAAAGGTCGGCAGGATGCGGGATATGGCGAAGCAGGAGGACCAGGACCAGTCGGCCCAAGGCGAGGCGGCCGAGGCGAGCTCTTCGAAAGCCAGGAGGGCAAAGAAGCCGAGGGAGCGCACCGCCTCTGGAGCCTACAAGGATGTCGAAGAGGAGGACCTCAGCTTCGACACCACGCCGCTCAACAGTCCGGTGCCGCAGCTGACGCCCAAAAATCCGATGGACAAGGCCGGCATCAGCCTCAAGGCGGCGCTTGGAGCTTCGGCCGCCAAGCACGCCGCCTCAGAAAGGCAGAGGGAAGAGGCAATCGAGCGGACTAAGCGTCGGATGCGCTGGGTGGCGCAGATCAGCGAGTACTGGCCGATTGAATACCTTGGCGGTCTCAAAGAAGAGCAGATGAAGGGCGTCCTCAGCACGTACGCAGGGGAGCAGCCAGCCGCCGGTGCCCCCAAGGCCCAGCCAGGCGACGTCGCCCAATCGTCAAACGACGGCGACGCGCCAGCCTCGCAGGCGGACGAGGATCGGACCGAGCGCGGTCGAGCCACGTCTCGCGCTCCTTCTCCAGAAAGACAGGCTCGCGCACGGTCCCAGCACTCGCTCGTCATCCGCCCACCGGCACCCGTACGCCAGAAGAAGGGCCACATCTACCTCCTCGGTTCTGGCACGGGCCACCCCGGCCTTCTAACGGTGCTTGCACACCGCCTGCTCTCGTCGCCGGACACACACCTGATCCTGAGCGACAAGCTGGTGCCGGCCTCGATCCTCCGTCTGATTCCGTCATCGACGCCTCTGGAGATCGCCAAAAAGTTTCCGGGCAACGCCGAGGGTGCCCAGTCGGAGCTGATCGCCATGGCCCTCAAGGCGGCCATCGAAGAAGGCAAGACGGTCGTCCGCCTCAAGCAGGGCGATCCGTTCGTCTACGGCAGGGGTGGTGAAGAGGTGCTCGCCTTTCGACGGGCGGGCATCGAGTGCACCGTTGTGCCCGGCATCAGCAGCGCCCTGGCCGCGCCGCTCATGCTCGGCATTCCCGTGACACAGCGCGGGGCGGCCGACAGCCTGGTGCTCTGCACGGGAGTCGGGCGCGGAGGCAAAAAGGTGCGACTGCCCGGCTACGAGCGCGGGCGCACCCTCATCGTCCTGATGGGCGTGGCGAGGCTCAAGGCGGTGGTGCAGACCCTAACGGGCAACAGCTTGCTCGGCCACACGGCTGCTGCCGCCGTCAGCGCTGCGGCGGCGGCGGCGGGCGAGGAGGACAGCATCGGCGATCGCGACGGCCCGGCTTTCCCGCCGCACACGCCCATCGCCATCATTGAGCGAGCTAGCTCGTCGGACCAGCGCATGGTGGCGTCCACGTTGGCCGGGATCGCCGATGCGCTCGAGAGGAGCGGCGAACAGAGGCCGCCGGGCATGATGGTCATTGGCTGGGCCGTCCTTTCTCTCGCCGGCGAGGGCGACGTGCGGATCTCGGACGACGCCGCCGAGTGCACCGTTTCGGATGACTCGCCGTGGACGACGGATGCGGAAGCGCAGCAAGAATTGAAGCGGAGGGATCAAGCCAGGGTGGACAGGTGGCTCGGCGCCAAGGGCTACATCGTCAGGGAGGGTCTGGACGAGGCCTACCGCGCATCGATGGAAGGACTGCTGTCGTCGGTGCGACCCAACGGGGACGCAGGCGCGGCTCCGGCGGCGACTACGGCAGCCACCCCCGCCGATGCCACGCAGATTGGCTGGACGACGCGCGACTCCGCGGGATGGGCGGGTCGGCGCTACGTCGACGGCAAGCCCGAAGGTGGCTGGGCGCCCGGCGAGGCGCCCAACCGGCCTGCTCGCGACGAGGCAGAGTATGCGCAGCATCAGGAGTATGTCGAAATCAGGGCCAGGCTCGCCAAGATGGACGGGCGCGAGTGAGGGATGTAGTAGGCCTATACAAGAGAGGCGATCAAGGGAGATGATGACATTCAAACGAGTGTGCGGGATCCTGCGCTGCGGCGAGATCGAGTTGGGTAAGGTGACGGTACAAAGACAGTGAGCTGATGGGCGATGAGGGAGTGGCAGAGCAGAGCAGATGGGGTAGCGATGAAGTGAAGCAGAGGCCAGAGAAAGCGGACGATCACGGCCTCATGTCTTGGCCGGAGCGATGTACACCCTACCCCTGCCTGGACCTTGCCTCAGTTTGGCCTTGGGCACCTGAGTCTTCTCGGTGCGCTTCCGGCTCCAGCTGACGGTGCTTATCTTCATCTCGACGACACCCGGGCCCTCCGCGGCACCCTCACCGGGCGAGGAAGCGTTGGAGAGCTTGAACATGCCCGAGAGGGTGAGCTTTTTCTTGCCTTGCTGTCCTTGCGGCACGGCGAGGGAGTTGGAAGAAAGATCGAGGTTGGACACGGCGGGGCCTGAGGCGGTCGCGTTGTAGATAAAGGGCGATGTGGCGCCCGAGACGTCGCTGCGTGATGCGTTGCTCGGAGCGAGCGAGCTCGAGGTCGAGATCCGGGTCGACTGAGGTTGCGGTTCATGCTGCTGTCGCTGCTGCGGGCCTTGCTGCCGGTGGAGCTGCTGTTGCGGCCTCTGCTGGTCCATCGACTGAGAAATGCCGCCACCCCTGTCGTTGGACTGGGGGGCACTGCCGGCACGGAGCAGCGCCTCGAGAACCTCGACCTTTTTGGCCAGCTCGTCGACCTTCCTCGCATCCTCGCTGCCGACTTGACTGACCGACTCGTCCGGCCATGCCGTACTGGGAGGCGCAGAGATGTAGCTCGGGGGGACCGGAGCGCCTCTGGCGCCGCCGCCGTGATGGTGAAGCTCTCCCTGCGCGTAGCCCTGATGGTGTCGCGACGAGTCGTAAGCGCGATACTGCGACGACGCCGTGCGGTGCAGGCGCGCATCGATGGCGGCATAGTCGTGACGTGGCGGGGGTCGGTGGCCATACAGGCCATACAGCTCTTGCTGCGTGTACCGGTCTGGAGGCGATGAGCTATAGACATGGTGAGCGGGGACGTCGTATGGGTCGATGTACTGTCGAGCCCGCCCTTGATCGCGGGGATGGCTCATCGGTCCTTGAGTCGCGTAGCCGTCCCTCGCTGCTGGCACTGCTGCACAGCCGTCATCGTCTCGAAGATCCAGGTGGTGGACGCGAGGTGCGGGCGGAAGCGGGTCAGAGGGGACCGGCTTGACCGAGGTCGACATCCTGCTCTCGCGCTCGGCGCGGCTGCTTGCGACCGAGACGGTCGGACGCTGCGCCTCGATCGATGTCTTGCGATTGCCTTCTGCCAGGGCCTTCTGCACGAGCGCCATTCGAAGCTGCTCGACCTCCCTCCTCAGCGCCGAGACTTCGAAGTCGTCCGACATCGTCTTTGAAGTCGACAGGTCGACATCGCCATCTCCGCCGGTGCCGCGAGACGATTCGGTGGCGTTGACGTTTGTGGACGCTTGCAACGACGTCCGGCTCGGCTTGCGCTGGACTGGCTTGCCTCGCAGATTCCACGCGGATGGGGCATGGGATAGCTGCGGCGGCCTGGGTGTGCGATCGTCGGAGGACGTCCTCAGAGCCTCGTTGTCGCGGTAGTCTTCCTCGTCTGTGTTGTACGTCTCGGTCGACGCGACGCTCCGCAGCAATGATGTAGAGTTGGCGCTCCAGTCGAGGGTGTCGACCGCGCTCTGGTCGTCCCATGCGGCTTCGCCAGACAGTCGGCGGTCCGTATCGCGGGAGCGTGAGCGCTCCAGACGACGACGGTACTCCTCCGCCCGCAGGACGAGCTCTTCGCCTCGCAGGCGGCTTCGGAAGCCCTCCATTTGGCGGTACGGGTCAAGCAGGTGCGGCTGACCGCTGCCGTGAACCTTTTCCGTGCTGCGATTGGCGAGCTTTATCATCGAGCGGTCGGGATGGTGCGGAGGTGCGCCATCGCCCAGCCTGCTGTTGGATCGCGGCGGAGGATTGGGAAAGCCCGAGGTAGCGTGCAGGTACAGCGACGACTCCCTCTTGCTCGAATGTTCCTGGTAGTCGCCAAGCATGTTGGACGACGGAGGCTCGACCTGCTTGTCCCGGTACTCGTCGACGAGAATGGGAGGCGAAACGGCTGTAGCGCTGGTTGATACGCTTGCGGAGTCGTCAAAGGTGGACCTGGCCGGCGACACGACCGTGGACGAAGTGGCGGCAAACGAGGGTCGGCGCTGACGGCGGTCGTGCTCTTGAAAAAGGATTCGGGTCGGCGAAGATGGGTGTCGTTGCTGGCCCTTGGGTAGAAGGAGAGGACGGAGGTGCGATTGGTCGAGGGCTGAGTTGGCTTCGCTGTCCATGTTTGATGATTCTCGGAAGATGCTCTGGTGTTCTGAACGGTGCTTTGTGGCGACCGTTCAAGGGGACCGCGGGCGGGTGGCGGCCCTCCTTTTATCCTAACCACGACTATCCCTCGTGCTAGGCCCTTTTGCTGTCCCCTAGTAGGCGCTTGTCCCTCTGCCGAGCGCAACCACGAGGCGAAGCGGCTTGCGGATGCTGACCCTTAGCGCTTGTCAGGCCAGCGGGCCGTGCGGAAGATCGGACCGGGACGGTAGCGGCAGTCCTGTGTGACCCTGGAATCAAGGCGGCCCGGTACAGATCCGCCGGCGGGGTGCAGGGGGATGCGATCTCTTCAATGGCGAGGACCTTGACGTGTCCGGATGGACGAGGCGATCAGAGCGAGGTGTTAGATATGAGAGAGGGGGAAGGAGAGAGGTGCCAGGTGCAAGATGGACAAGACGGAGGGGAGAGGTCAAAGTTCGCGTGAGATCGGCTCGCCAGGCGCGTGGCTATCTGTGGCCTCGAGGCGACCGGACGACCGCCGTGAGGACTGGTTGCATCTGTCGGAGGCAAGGAGGTAGCCAGCGTGGGCGCTCGGGGCGGTGGTCCGCACTGGGTTTGCCGTCGCGGTCAAGGATGTGGGCGCCGAGGCACGAGCCTCAAGACGGTGGAACAGCCAAGGCCGAGTAGTCTGCGTGTGGCGTCCTAATGCCGGGCATGACTTGGAGCAGGATAAGCGTCCCGGCAATCGTGGTTCGAGCGAGGCGGGGCCATGGGCGAGAGCTGCCAACTTGCCATCATGACCGGCCCTGGGAAAATTGTCAGGCTCGGTGCAGCTCTTCATGAGAAAGATTGTACAGCTTGTCGGGGCAGTCAAATGGGACAGCGTGCGCCGCGATAGCACAGCAGTAGGTGGGGGCCAGGCCTCTGCCGTTTGCGAGATGGCCGCCGTCCTTTGCGTAGTAGTGTGGGCCTGTGGGTCGCAGCGAGCTCCGACTGGAGATGAAGGCCGGGCCGACAAGTGAGCGCGCGGTCCGCATGCCTTACGCGGGAGCGGGGTCAAGGAGCATCATCGTAGAGACCTAGCATGGGAAGGCGTGCGTGGCGAGGCTCCGAGCGGATGAAGAAGACGGTGCGTCGTGGCTGGCGGCGACAGGGCTGAGCCCCGGTGCAAGGCCTGACTGGCCTGTCAAAGAGGGCGGGGCAAGCTCTTTTTCCTTATCTCGCGCACCGCGTTCACCACCCAGCAACGGCAGCAGCCACACAGCCATGGCACGAGCTGCCACCTAAACGGCGGAACGTGATAGTTAGTACTCGGTTGACTGCATCGGTCGGTCCGTATGCGTCCAAGCAAGCCACCAACGGCGTAGAGAGGCCGTGATAAGATGCGCTGCGCTCGGTTCGATGGCTGCGCTGTTAACAGGCCGCATCTGCTCCTTGGCGGCCCCGCATCCTGGGAGCTGAGCGTTCCATTGGACATCCGTGCCCCGCGTCGCCGTTGGCCGCACGAAGGATGCTGCGGATGGCGTGCTGGACGGTAAGGTCCAGGCTGTAAGGAAGCCAGCTGGCCAGAGATGGCGGCCAGAGAGCTTGCTATATACGGGCAACCTCGGCGATGTTCTGCGAGCGGAACTCGTACATGGAGCACTCCGAGGGGCGACAGATAAGGGCGACTCGGCGGAGCGTCCAGGAGATAAGAGTGTCCGGCACCGAGGGAGCTAGCCCGATGCGGGTGTTCCCGATCTTAACCTGAAGTTCGATAGCTCTTCTCATGCAAGTCGGATCCGCGGGCACAAACGACGGCGGGCCAAAGGCGCCACAGGCTGTCCAGTACGACACTCCAACCTGGCCTGGCATCGCAAGGTCCAGCAGCCCACTCCTTCAGTCTCGCTCGTACGGCCGAGTGTCCCACTTTCGAGGATCATCGATATCCTCTTCGGCGCGAGCGCGTTGCTGCGTCTCGGAAGCGGGCCGATCCGGCCTGGCCTGGTTCCCTCCACTTGGCCTGCCTGCCTGGCCAGGCGTGGCCACGCGGAGGGAAGCCGGCGGCGCGGAGCGACTCGCATGCAGGACCGGCACGCCGAGCTGCGCGATGACTCTCGCTGCCCTCAGAGGACCCTGGCCGTCGGGTCTTCCGCTCCTTCGAAAGCAAAAGCAAGGCAGGCCATGGTGGGCCTCGTCTCGATTCAGGCTGTGCGTTCGATGTCAGCCTGGAGCTTCTTGCCTCGAGCTCTTCCATGGCCACCACCACCACCACCACCACTGCTGCCAGTGCCACTCCAGACCTGCCCGCTCTGCCTCCATAACCATCCGCCTGAGCCTATCATGTCCGAGATCAAGATCGGCGACTACCTCCTCGAGCGCCTAGCCCAGCTCGGCACTCGCACCGTCCAGGGTGTTCCCGGCGACTTCAACATGGGACTCCTCGACCAGATCGAGGACCACGCCAAGCTCGAGTGGGTCGGCAACGCCAACGAGCTCAATGCCGCCTACAGCGCCGACGGCTATGCCCGCATCAAGGGCACCGTCGCAGCCGTCGTCACCACCTTCGGCGTCGGAGAGCTCTCGGCCCTCAACGGCGTCGCGGGCGCCTTTTCCGAGCGCGTCCCCGTCGTCCACGTCGTCGGCGTACCCTCGACGGGCGCTCAGGGAAGCCGCTCGCTCCTCCACCACACGCTCGGAGACGGCCGCTTCGACGCCTTCGAGACCATGAGCCGCCAGGTCAGCGCCGCCTCGGCCGTCCTCAAGAGGAGCGAGGGCGCCGCCGACGAAATCGACCGTGTCCTGACCGTGGCCGTCAGGCAGGCCCGTCCCGTCTACATCGCCCTGCCCACCGACCTGGTTCACGCCAAGATCTCGGCCAAAAACCTCGAGACACCGCTCGACACGGCCGTGCCCGCCAACGAGCCCGACGCCGAGCAGTACGCCCTCGACGTCGCCTTCCGACACATTGACGAGGCCGAGAACCCCGTCATCCTCGTCGACGCCTGTGCCATCCGACACAACTGCCTGCAGGAGACCAGGGACCTCGTCGAAAAGTCTGGCCTGCCCGTCTTCAGCACTCCGATGGGCAAGACGGCCATCGACGAGGACCACGAACAGTACGGCGGCCTCTACATCGGCAGCCTCACATCGAACGGCGTCAAGGAGATTGTCGAGTCGGCCGACGCCCTCATCTTGATCGGCGCACTCAAGTCCGACTTCAACACCGGCAGCTTCTCCTACCGCACCCCCAAGCAAAAGACTATCGAGCTGCACTCGGACCACGCCATCGTCGGCTACTCCCACTACCCGGACGTCGGCATGAAGGGCCTGCTGCCCAAGCTCACCAAGAAGCTCGAGCCTCGCAGGCAGCAGAGGCTCGACGCGACCAGGAAGAGGATCACCCGCTTCGAGAACCGCCTGCCGCAGGAGGACGGAGACACGATCAGCCAGGCCTGGCTGTGGCCTCGTCTCGGTGAGTAGCGGGCCCGAGCTGGCGCGGGAGGCGAACCATCAAAAGACTTGAAGCTGACGTTGCAGAACGCCCGCCCCCCCACTGCCACTTCACCAGGCCAATTCTTCAAGCCCACCGACCAGATCATTGTCGAGACCGGCACGTCCAGCTTCGGCATGCTCGAGGCCAAGCTGCCGCCCTCATCGCACTTTGTCGCACAGATCCTCTGGGGCTCGATCGGCTGGAGCGTCGGTGCCACCCTCGGCGTCGCGCTTGCCGCTCGCGAAGAGAAGCTGGGCAGGACGTGTCTCTTTGTCGGTGATGGATCGCTGCAGCTCGTGAGTCCGGACGGCTTCTTCGTGGAACCAGGCCGAAGGGAGCAGCTGACTGAAGACAAAGATCTGCCGTCTTCTTCTCGCCCACTTCGCAGACGGTCCAGGAGATTGGCACCATGATCCGCCAGGGTCTCAAGCCGCTGCTCTTTGTCCTGAACAACGACGGGTGAGTCTGCCACACTCGACGGCCTCGACCTGCCCTGACGTGTAGCAGGCTGACATTTTGACCTATCCCTCGCCAACGGCAGCTACGAGATCGAGCGCCAGATCCACGGCCCTCAGCGCACGTACAACGACATTGCGCCGTACAACCACAAGCTGCTGCTCGACTTTTTCAGCGCGCCCGAGGACAGGACGGTGCCGAAGGACGAGAGCCACCGCAAGGACCCGCAGCCGTCGGCCAAGAGGTACCATGCCGTACACTCCAAGGCGGAGCTCGACGAGCTGCTCAAGAGCGTGAGTGGCAAGCGATCGCTGTGCAGACGACGGGATGTGGCACTGACCCGCAGCCTTGTCGGTGTTCTACCTCGACCTCACGCCGCAGGACGAACTGGACAACGTGCAGGCCATCCACCTCATCGAGGTGTTTATGAAGAGGGGAGACGCCCCCGCCGCCCTCAAGAGGCAGGCGCAGGCCACCAGCGGATCCAACAAGTACGAGTGAATCGACGTCACATCAAGGAGCAGCAAGCTCGACCGACCCCACCAGGCCAGCAAAGGCGGCCACCCTATTTTCATGATCCGCCACTGTATGACCGCCAGCACCGAGGGCGGCTGTCTCTGATTCCATCGGCAATGCCAGCGTTGTCACAGTGTCTGTTTGCGGCCGCTTATCTCGAACTCACGCCTCTGAGACTCGCTCCGTCTCGCATATCTGCCGAGGACGAAGCGGGCGATCGAGCGACACAGCCTGGTAGGGAGTGTGGTTGAACGATGCAGATGCGGTCATTCGGGAGCCCCGGCTCTGCAGGGCGGCTTCAAATACACATCACGACGAGGCCGAGCGACGATTCCGCCCGAGCCGCGATCCCGGATTCGCTTTTGCTCATCCTCGCTCAGTTGCCCAGGTTGACCTTGTGGGTGGCCTCCTTCTCGGACTCTTCGCCAAAGATGTTGATGTCCCAGAAGGGGCTGTAGGTCCTGGGGACGTTGAACCTGAGCTTGCCCTTCTCGGTGTGGAGGTCCGAGATGGTCTTGTAGTCGTCGTCGCTGAGCTCGATCTGGGCAAAGTTGGACTTGATGCGGCTCTCGGTGACCGACTTGGGGATGACGCTGTAGCCGCGCTTGACGCCCCAGGCGATGAGGACCTGGGCCGGGTCGGCGTTGAGCTTCTTGGCGATGGCCTGCACCTGCGGGTAGTCGACGATCTTGGTCTGGCCAGTCAGGTTGTTGCCGAGCGGGCCTACGCGCGGCGTTGAAGGGGTCGGGAAAAGCGCAGGGGTCAGTAACGGCGGTCGTACCCGCGATCTCGATGCGGGCCGGGATGACTCACTGTAGGCGGTCAGGTTGATGTTCTTCTCCTTGGCGTAGGCGACCAGGTCGTCCTGGGGCAGGAGCGGGTGGGCCTCGATCTGGTTGACGGCGGGCGCCTCGCCGGTGGCCTTGATGATGGTCTCGAGGTGCTCGATGGTGAAGTTCGAGACGCCGACCGACTTGACCTTGCCCGTCTTCTTGAGCGCGACCATGGCCTTCCAGGTGTCGACGATCGAAGTCTTCAGGTCGAGCTTGGCCTGCTTGCCATCCTCGCTCTTCGGAACAAGCTCCTTCGTCGGGTTGGAGCTTTCAAAGGCCGTGGGCCAGTGAATCAGGTACAAGTCGAGATACTCGAGGCCGAGCTCCTGAAGGGTGTCGTCGAGGGCAGGCTCGACGAGTTCGGGCTTGTGCGACGTGTTCCAGAGCTTCGAGGTGATGAAGAGGTCCTCGCGCTTGACGACCGAGGGGACCGTCTTCTTGAGGGCGGCGCCCACCTCGTGCTGGTTCTGGTAGATCTTGGCGAGGTCGAGGTGGCGGTAGCCGGCCTTGATGGCGGCCTCGACGGCAGCCTCGACCTCACCGGGCTTCGAAAGCCAGGTGCCCAGGCCGATCTGGGGGATCTTGTTGCCGTCGTTGAGCGTGATGGTCTGCGGTGGCGGCGCGGGCGGAGCATGTGGAGGTGTGAGCGTCGGATCCGGTCGTGAGTATGGCCGACATCGGCTTGCGCAGACTCACCTTGTTGAGCGACATGATGAAGAGGTGTGAGTGGAAGGGTGGGTGGTGGTGGGTGTCGGAAAGAGGCGGCCGTGGCGCGGTCTTTAAGAGTGGCGGGCCTCTGGAGGGGTCGAGTCGCCTGGGACCGAAGCCGAACCGCCCGTCGGTCGGGCTGGGCCCGAAGTTGAGAAGAACGTCGGCGAACGGCAAGAGGCGCGTGGCCCGTTCACGCCTCGATCGCACGTCATTGCGTCTTCGCGGGGCGTGCTGCCTTGCTTCGGCTTCATCGCCGACGGCCAGAAAGCTGCTGCCAGCCTCCACTGGACTGGCCTGCTCTTGATCCTCAAGCCTCTTCGGCTTCGTCCCGTGGCGTTTGGCAGGGGCGGCGACGCTACCATCGTATCGCCGCCACTCTTTTGCCACCGCAAGAGGCCCGGTGGCTTCAGCGACCCACTCACTTTGCAATCATACACTCCTGCCTCGTAGATCGCGCCGCTGAGCTCTGGTCGAGACAAACACACATCGTCTGCTGTCCAACGCAACGCCAATAATGACCACAGACGGCCCCTTCAAGACGTGATCTCGACTTCTGCTGTCAGGCTTGCAGCAGGTGCATGCGCCGTAGGAAGTACGTGACCGAGCTCACCCGCTCCGACGACGTCGGCGATGATGCCCATCCTAAGCTACCGCACGCCTCACGACTTCTTCTTGCCCTTCTTCTTCTTGCTCGCCGCCGACTGCTTGACCTCGAGATCGCCGCCGCGGAGATCCTCGCCGCCCTCCTGCTCGACCTTGTCGCGCGCCTGGAGGAAGAACATGAGGTCCTTGACCTGGTCGCGCAGCTCATCGACCTCGGCCTGCAGGCTCGCCTCGCCCTCCTGCCGCTTCTCTAGCTTGCGCATCAGCCCTTCGGACAGGCTGCGCTCCGACTGCATCTCGCTCTCAAACTTCCGCGCCAGCTCGAGCATCTTGTCGGCCCGCTTGTCCGACTTGGCCTTTTCCCGCCGCAGCTCGTCGCGCTCGGCCTCGAGGCGCCGCGCACGCTCCTCGACCTCGACCAGCCGGCTCGCCGCCGACTCGACCTGTCGCATCGTCGACATCAGCTTGTCAAACTGCGCCTGGATCCGGTCGATCCTTTCCTCGTAAAAATGGCGCTGCGACTCGAGCTGCGACGTGAGCAGGTACGAGTACTCGAGGCCGATCGCCTCGATCTTCTCCGATGCCGCGACGGTCGAAGACGGGCCGCCATCGTCGAACACGTCCGATTCGTCCGCTGCGTCGTCGCTGCGGCGTGGGCCGCGGCCGTCAGCGCCGGAGCGTGGCCCTCCCTGACTGCTGGAAGACGGGTTCTGCATGGCCGTCGACGCAGGCAGGCGGCGCGATCGCTCGGGCGTGGCGGCTGCGCTCGACGCCGATGGCAGCTCGACAAGTTTGCCGTCGGCCTTGTTCTGAATCAGCCGGTGCACGTAGCCGTCTCCGGCATAGTCCCAGACTCTTTGCGTCTCGAGCTGCGGCAGTGTGGGCGCATGCAGGCAGAAAGGCGCCGGTCAGCGCCGTGCCATGCCGGTCGATCAATCGTTCTGCGCCATTGTACTCACCTCGAGGCTGTAGAGGTGGCCGGTCTCTTCAAAGTGTCGATGCGCGTGGCCCGCCTTGTACCGCCCGCAGCCCACCGAGGCGCAGATCAAGCAGACCCACAGGTCCTGGTTGGTCTTGCAGATCGTGCACAGGCTCGGCTCGACCTCGTCCTCGTCGCTCTCTTCGACCTCCTCGTCGTCCAGATCCGCCGCTGCACCCTCTCCGGCGTTGGCGGCCGGGTTGAGCGACTGTCGCCGGCTCGCTCGCTGCGATCCTTTCTTGCGATGCCCCGTCTGCGAGTAGCGACAGACGGGACACCGCCCTTCGCCCCACTTGCTCAGGCACGAGCAATGGAACGTGTGCTGGCACGTGATCGTCATCAAGCCCGTCACTGCGCTGTCCATCCTCTCGAGGCAGACGGGGCAGGTCGGCAGCTCGTATCCGGAAGGCGCGCTCGCCACTTCGATCGATCCGCCAGGCGCGGATCGTGCTCGAAGGGGCCAGGGGTCGCTGTTGGAAAGCATCGGATAGGTGAGGGGGAGGGTGCTCTGCTTGGAGACGGTGACGCTCGTGACGTAGACTACCTGACAGATCTCTTCCGGCTCCATGGCGTTGAAGGGCTGCCCGTTGAACATCTTGTGGAAGTCTTCGGCGTCCGAGGCGTCGCGGAACTTGAAGAGGACCATGCAGCGGTTCGGATGGACATCTCGGATCATGCGCAGGTGACAAATGGCCTCCGAGGCCGGCTCGACAAAGGCGAGGAAGTCGGCGGCGGTGAGGTAGGACGGTACCGCGAGCACGGCAACGACGGTCCCGACATCGTTGTCGGTGAGCTGGTTGTCCTCTGCGGCAGCGTCGGTTTCAGGGGCGGCGGCCGCATCCTGCTTGTCCTTGAAGAGGTGGACGATGCCGAAGGCCACCTCGGTAGATCCGATGTCCATCGGCTCGGAAGCCGAGCTGCCCGCATTGCTGCGATCCTTTTGCTTGGACGACTGCCCGTCGTTGACCTGGAAGGAATCCTGCTTTTGGAAGACGGCGACCGGAGCCGTGATCTGGGGCTTGGCCGAGTGGAAGACACGCTTCTTCTTGCTCCTCGTCGTTGGTGTGACCGGTCCAACTGGATCTGAGCTCAAAGCAGGATCGGCCTGCGACACGCCTGTCGAAGAGCTGGCGGTCTGCGACATATCTGGACGTCGTTGTGAGCGTGGGTGCCTGCGGTCGGCCCAGTCGATGCGAAGAGGCCCAAATCGCTTGTCGATCGAGTCCGGCAGTGACAATCTGAAAGTGCCGCGGCCGTGGTGAACGACGCCCTTTTCGTCCTGGTCGTCGGGAAGAGGCTGGAAGAGGTCTTCGAACAGTCCTTGCTTTGGCGTTGAGTCACTCGGCGCTGTGTCTGGCCATTGCCCGGTGAAGAGGGAGATGTGGATCGAGTAGGTCTGATCTCGTTCTCTTTGCAGGGCGAGGGAGCTTCGCGCGCTGGGCATGGCGTGGCGCAGCGGGGCGGTTGTGGTTGTTCACCCTCGACCGCTCCCTCTGATGGCGAGCAGCAGGTCGTAGCGCGTTAATGAGCGTTGGCGGTGGCGAGAGGGATATTGTCGGCGCCGTCGGGGATGGTGGTGAGGGCGGCCAGACCAGAGGTGAGATGATCCGCTGCCTGCGGTCGACCCGTTTAAGCGTCGCGTGTGGAGGCTCTGCGCCGCTCGCCGATGTTGTTCTCGGACCATGGCAACCAACACATCGTATCCAACCCTCTTAGCTTCGAATCCATCCGTCACTCTTTCGGCAGGGGCCATTCACCTCGGCGGACCAGGTCATTCGACTTTGGCCCTTGACTTGTCTGTTCGGGAGCAGCGACGCCGTCGAGCTCTATTTCGAGAGCGCAACCCCAGTAGTGAGGGCTCGGCCCAGCCCGTCCCCCGCAGGCCGTGGCTCTTTTTCCTTTTCTTGCGCGTGCAGTAGAAGTTGGTTTTGCCCGGGCGCCACGCCGTTGCAGCTGCCCGGGCCTGGCCTGACGGAACGCTTCCGACAAGGACTGGCTACCGCTCACCTTCTCTGGCCGTCACAACACTACGCCACCTCTATCCCTTCTGACTCGTCACCTGCCCAGCCCATCACACGCCCATAGACGAGACAGGGCTCTGGCGGCTCTCCCGACCCGGCGCTGTCTCACCACGCCCTGGCCTCGGCGGTCTCAGCTAGGTGGCCCCTCTTAAGGCTCGACCAACGTGCGTCAACCTCCATCACATCACCCCTGATCAGGCCGCTCGTAGCTTCCACCGACCTCTGCATCACGCACTCCCGTTACCGTCCTGGCCCTCGACCTTGTTGACGTCGCTGCGCCCGCCATGGACCGCCGCATCGTCGAGTGGTCCGACCTGCTCGCAGCGCCCCTCTCGACCTCCGAGGAACGCCAGGCTACACTGCACCAGATCGAGCACTTTCTCGCCTCCATCTGCTGTCGCCCATCACCGCCGCCTTCGTCGTCGTCCTCCTCATTGGATCAGCCGTTGCCATTTCTCGGGGCCGACAGCGTCGTGGCCGAGGCATTCTGGAGCCTGCAGAACAACGCCGGCTTCAACATTGCAGAATGCCTCCTCCATCTCCTTGCACGACTCCATATCCTCCTCCAGCAGGAACTCGCCCTGTACCAGCTCAGCCAGGGCCTCCGAACGACCAGCGCCGCCACCTACTCGGACACGGAAAGCAAACGCGTGCGCAGCCTCGTCGACGAAGCATGCACCGCCCTCACCGTCCTCCAGGGACTCACACTGTCCCACAGCAACACCAAGCGGATATGCGAGCGAAAGTGCTGGCTAGAGGTGAGGCAGGCAGGGCTCTGCTAGGCAAAACTCGCTGCGAGCAGGCCCGATGCTGACCTTGTCCCTCTCCCCCGCCGGACTCGTGCAGCTCCTTCTCTCCATCACGCTCTCCGACTACTCGACCGACCTGCTTCCCTCGATGCTGTCGAGCCCGTCGTCTTCCGCCAGCCCACCCATTGGCGCCACCGTTACGCCCTCGACCTCCTCGGCCCCTCTCGTCAGCCTGCCCTCGGTCTTTGCGCTCGAGATGCTCATGTGCATCCTGGTCGAGTCAAAGCAGGCCCAGACGACCTTTAGCGAGATCGGCGGTCTGCAGCAGATTGTCGAGCTCAGCCACCGTTGCGGGGACGCCGTCTCCTCGGCGCTCGGTGCGGGTCAGGGCAGCTCCAAGCCCCACCTCTCGCCCTTCCAGCTCGACGCCCTCAAGCAGACCGACCTGCACTGCCTCGAGTTCCGCTACTTTGTCAGTCAGCTGCAGAGGGGCAAAGAGGCCACCGCCAAGGATCTTGATTTCACTGGGACGGCGGCTGGAGACGCTCGCGGCACGCAGATCGCCGGGAGCGTCCGGCCGTCGAGGCAAATGCCATCGCGATCAACCTCACCTGATAGCGACTCGTCGAGCGCTACGGTCCGGGACGACGTACCCTCAACCTCGCGCGAGGAAAGCCAACGCACCCCTCGTGCGCCGCGAAAGCGGGCCAGCGTGCTCTTCGCACCCGCACCGCCAAGCAGCCACAGCCGTGACGACAGTCGAAGAGTCCAGAGCGGTAACGTATCCGCCCGTCCCGAGGGCACCGAACGGCGGCGTCCGCTTCGGGCGACAAAGTCGGTGGTGGAGCTCCGGTCGCAAGGCGTCCGCGGGCGCGCGGGTGCCGAATCGCACGGAGAGGCGAGGTCAACGGCTCGACAGGCCGCTCCAGAGTCACCAGGGTCACGGCGAAGGAGGGTCGACCCCGACCTGGATCACGCCAGAGCCGGACCACCCACGTCGTCGCCCAGCAAGCGTCATTCTGCCACCGCAGCCCAGCCGCCACTGCACCTTCCCAAGATCAAAGGCACCGGCATCACCCGCAGCACGGGCAACGGCCCAGGCATCGTCGCCCGCTTCGAGGCGCGCGAGCAGGCCGCAAGGCTGCCGCCGATGGCGTTCGAGGAGACCAACGAAGCCCCGTCCCGGCGTCGATCAGGGACCGACGCTCCCCTGCCCGTCCTCGCGGCCCGTCAGGCTAGCTCGTCACCGCTCAAGCCTCGTCGGAACGGGGGTCTTCACCACGAAAGTGCGCACATCTTTGGACCCCCTGCGGCGCTCGTCGACAGCTCAAAGGTCCTGTCCCGCCGCGAGCGGCCAGACGCCTCGGAAACGCACCGGCGGTACCGCGGAGGCGCCGAGGACCGGGAGAACGAGTCGCCGCCTCTTCCGGCGACGAGCGCGGCCATGTTCGCCACGATGAGCAGAAGGGTGCCGCCCAGTCCGGCCGTGCGGAGGGCGCAGATGGCCCGCGCCCGTAGCCTGAGCCCGCAGAAGCCGTACAGGATCCGGCAGTCTCCTGATCCCGCCGCGGTAACGTCGTGTGGAAAGACCGAGGACTGAATGGAAGGGAGTGGACATCCGCATCGATGAAGAGTTGTCATCGAGAACCATGACTCGTATACCCCCTAGTCCTGGACTGTAGAAGGGACCAGCATTGCATTGTCAGCTCGCGAGTCGTGTTCGCAAGCGAGTCGAGATCACACACAGACAGCCAGCGGGATTCTAGCAATCGCAGCATCGTGCATTGTACGTGACAGAGTACAGCGGGGACGAGTTGATCGAGAAGAGAAGCATGGGCATCTTGATCCTGTCTGATGGCGAATCCGAGGGATCGAGGGATGGCGTAAGACAGAGTTCGGGTCGAACCCAGGTCAGTATGGTCAAGGCAAGGCGCTAAAACCACGCCGCGATGGCGACCTCGCCAGCTCGACCACTGCCACTCTACTCGACGACGACGTCGACGACGACGAGAGGGACCCACGACAGGATGCCAAAGGGACAACGAGGTCGAACTCAGACAAGGCTGAAACAAAGGATAACCGTATCTCCATGATGGTGTAAGACTAACGAGATTCCTGATGGTTGTGAGTTGATCATCACTGCGATCGTCGATGTATTCTCTCGGCATCCTGTGGTCGTCGTGCCTCGTCGTGCATCGAGTGTCGTGCGTCGATGCGTGCGTCGAGTGGAAGTCGAGCGGCTGGCAAGGCGCAGGTTCGGACGGCAAACGATACTTACGAGGTAGGATGGGATGGTGGGGGAGAGAGGGAATGGAAGATCGAAGACGCCGTCCTTTTCTGTCCTGCCCTCCCCTCCTCCGAAGTCGCGTCCCTTGCTTGGCTCGGAAGAAAAAAAGGGGGCGTGCACGTGAAGCCGCAGCAAGTGGAATCGGATATCGGGCTACTGCTGCCGATCGACCATTGTATTGATTGATACAGACCGCCCCTCTCCGACCAACCGCCCGCCTTTCGCGCGCTAAAGACATCATCAGCTGTCTGGCCGCTCTGGCAACCTTCACTCCATCGGCCGACCGGCTTTCCACCACCGCACGCCTGGCGGGGGAGGTCTCCGCTGCCTCTTGAGCGACCCGTGGCTCTGTTCCGCTTCCGCTGCCGCATGCGCATCGTGCCCGTGATCCATGAGCGCCGCACCTTTGCCTGAAGGCGTCGCGGCATCGATGTCCATCGCCGATCCTTCGTCGTCATGATAGGGCGTAGCCTCGCTCCCGCTCTCGCTCTCGCTGCTGCTTTCGTCGTCCGAGGACACCGAGGTGAACGATGGCAGCGACGAGATGCCGGACTCGGACCCGACCGAGGAGGATGTAGCATCGCCATCGGCATCGACATCGAGCCTGGATCCTTCCTCGTCGGCGTCCTCGTCATCGTCATCGTGCTCCTGCTCCTCGCCGGCGATACCCCCGGGGCCGGCCTGGCCCGAGAGGGGTCTGCTGGGACCGGCCACACCCTTCCGGATCTTGTCGATGTCGGCGCGCAGGAGCGGCTCCTGCAGGCTCGAGTGGGCGCCTCTCTGAAGGAATGTGCCGTACTGGTGGTAGAGCCGCCGTCCCTCTGGCAGTTTGGCGGCGTCGCTGTCGCCGGGCACAAATAGGTTGCGCTGTACTTTGGCCATGGCCCGGCTCTGCGGCTTGCGGAGAGAGATGCGGTTGCGCTCCGACTCGGCTTGCCACCTCGCGTGAGCCAGCTTGGCCGCACCGTCCCTGATGAGCAGCGACTCTTGCCCGTCGTGGAAGTCCATCCAGGCGGCGTCGCGCTCCGCAGACAGCAGGCGGGCGACCTCCTGCTTGCGCATGTCCATCTGCTTTCGCAGGCGAGCAACGGCCGACGTCCTCCAGCGGTCCACAACCTCGTCGTACACGGCGAGGTAGCGCATTGCGGCGTACAGCTCGCTGCAGCCCTCCTTTTCCTTGGCGTACTCTTCCTCTTCCCGGGCAAAGATGGCGTCGAGGTCCAATGCCGAGAGGACGTTCATGTGGTGCGGGTCTAGGATGCTGGTTGGCCGCACCTCGACGTCCGGCTCCGCGGGTGTCTGTGTGCCAGAGCGGGTGACGGCCGTCGAGGAGTCCGTGTTCGTGGCGGGTATGCTGAAGCCACGAGGATCCATGCCAAGCCCGCGGAGTATCTCTGTGGCCATGTCATCCTCCTGCGTCCACTCCCACGGGGCGGGCCTGGCGGGCGTCAGCGTCGACCGTCGACGTGGTGGCGAAGGCGCAGACATCAGGGCCGAGATCGACATGATGTTTGGGCGGCTCGGTCGCAGGACGGGCGAATCCTCGACGCCAGCATTATGAGGCCCCGGGTTCGCATCTTGCCAAGCCTGCGAGACCCAGGGAAGCGGATCGGGGCGATCCACGGTCTCGGCTTGCCTGCGATGCTGGGCAAGGCTTGCCATCAGCGGCATCTCGGGCGATGATGGCGGCGTCTCGACCCGCGACTGGACGGGTACAGACGTCCTCGCCTTGGTCGGGCTAGCGTTCCTCGACGTCGCGGCTGTCGTGGCCGTCGACCTCGATGGACCTTGGCCGCGCGCTGTGGCGAACTGAGGCGGCGGCGTCGGGGGCCATGCCGCGGATTCATCCGGCAGCTTCCCGGTGCGATCCACGCTCGCGATGGCGGCGTCCTCGTCCGGACCGGGAGCGGATGGTGGCGCGAGGAACTCGGCCCTGAGCTCCTCGACCGTCTTGAAAGGGACCATCTCGAGCTCAGCCTGCAATTGATGAGAGAGGATGCAGAGCTGGAGGTACAGCCTGGCGCAACGACAGACCGCATGATGGATGGTACCGTCCCGTTCAGCGGCAAAGTCATCGCGGCTGCTGGAAGAACATCGCACGCGGGGCACTCACTCGGCTTTTGCGTCGTCGCTAGGCCCATCGTCCTCCCTATCCTTGCTGGCCTCCTTTTCCAGCTGAACCGACTTTGCCTTGGAGCCCCGTTTCGTCGTGGCGCCGCTGCGACCGGGTGCGGCGCGCGCACCTCTGATGCCGCTCCTCGTGCGCCTCTCTGGCTCGCGGGTGCCCAAGACAAGGCCTTCGAGGAATGGCGAGAACCCAAATCTAGCACCTAGTTGTGAGAGCGAGGACGAGGAGGGATCCGACGGCGCCGCGTGGGACGACGAAGCCTTTGCGATGCGTCCGGACCTTCGGCGATCGGCGCTGTCCAGGCGAGGCAGCGGCACTCGCGGTGTGACGCTGCCGTTGGCGGCGCGTTCCCTCTTTCTTCGCCGTGAATGTGGCGTGGCGTGCAGCGCTGGCGTCGTGGCCCTCGTCGAAGGAGCCGAGGCTGCCAGCGAGTTGTCGGACGTCGAAGTCAGCGTCATGATTGCCGCGGGCACCGGCGATGCCGCCACGCTCTTTGCGGATCGCTCGGCCGAAACGGATGGCGCTCGCACCGCGGCCAGCTTGCGCTGCCGGGTCGCCGGACTCGGACTGGCAAACGACATGCTTTCGTCGGCCTCGATCTTGACGGCAGGGACCATCGGCATGGCCGAAGCGGCATCGGCCGGAACATGGCCGCAGACGGTGGAGACCTCCCGATCTGCGCTGGCTGGATCGTCCTCGCCCTCGGCATCGGCATCCTCGTCGTCTTCCGAGGCGATCGCCGCCGTCGGCAGCTGCGCCGAGACCGGAGCCTGGATCGCATCGACGTCGGCGACGCGCATCCGGCCTTTCGACCCGATGTCGCGGTCGATGCCCGATGTCGGCGGGGTGATGCCTGGCTCGAGTGCCAATGTCAATTCTGCTGCCGCCAGCGGTGATGTCGAGGTGTCCACGGTGGTCGGGGCGGGTTCGAAGGATGCGGTGGATTCGGCGGCTGAGGCAATATTTTTCGGATCCGACGCGTGTGGCCCGGTGGCGAATTTTGGTGCCGACCGCAACGGCGCCGCCGACGACGACGACGATGGGGAGAGGGGCGGATGGGGTGCAGCGGCGGGGCCCGAGGCCGAGTCGCTGCGAGATGGCGACGCGTCGGAAGCGCCGATTTTCCAGGGGTTGGATCCGGCGGCCGATTCATGCTGCGCCGGGTGTCGGCGCTGCTGCTGCTGCTGTTGCTGCTGCTGGCCGTTCGGGCTCGGGTCGGAGGTGCGGGCATCGCTGCCCTCTGCGCTGCCGCCGACGCCGATGCCGTGGGGCGGAGATCGACTTCGGTTCCGGTTGAGACGCTTGGCGGGAGGGCTCGCCGTTCTGGCTGACGGCGACGGTAGCGGGGGATGGTGGCTGGTTGGCGGCGTGATGGTAGCGTCGGCAGCCGCACTGGGCGAGGCCGTCTGCGGATGCTGCGCGAGACGGATGTCGGCCGGAGCATCAGCGATGACCGCGGACGAACGTTTGCGCTTCAGCCCCGGAGGGGCCCCGGCAGCCCCCGCCGGTGATGAGGAATCCATCAGCTCGAGATGGTGGCGGTGGTCGTTGCCTCGGCCGCTGCCGCTGCTCGAAGCTTCTGTATCGGGTCGATAGTCATGGAGAACGGGGCCTCGGGACATCCGGAACCGATGGACCGGTGTGGGGCAGCGGTGATGGTGCCTGGCAATGAGCCAGGTCCCTCCTGGCACGGAATGCGGCGCACCCCGAGCAAGCCGCGGGAGCGAAGAGACGGTGTCGCTGGCAGCAGGATGGGGCGGAATGTGGTGGCAGAGAGTGTGGTGGTGGTGTTGGTTATGTGGTGGATGATGGAGAGCGAATGTCGAAGGGCTGGCGAGACGAGGTGAAAGGACTGCAGAGGGAAGCGGGGCGAGACGAGAAGAGGGCGACGATCACAGCCGCTGCCGCTGCGACAATGGAGGGCGCCGTCGTCGTGCGAGGGGCGCGCCAACAAAGACAGGCACGGCCAGCTACAACTACTGTATGCAACAGGCAGGGGAAGAAGCGGTCAAGAGACCGCCGGAACGGAAGCGAGGCAATCGGACGGGCAAGAGTGCTGAGCGGGGGACGGCGTGCGGCGTGGAAACGAGATATCGACGCTGTCGAGCAAAGACAAGGAGGGCGTCGAGATGGGCGGGTGGGTTGATGTGGGAAGTGTGGCGATGGTGGACGTCGTTGTCGAGCGGAAGGGTGATGGGTTCGGCCAGGCGGAGCGGGCGGATCTTGGGCGCGTTGCCGGCACGATGGAAGGGGCGGTACGTACGTAGCAGTAGAGAAGAGGCAGGCAGGCCAGAGGCTGGGCCCGCTGTCGCTGTCGCTGTTGCTGGCTGCGTGCGTTCGCCTAAACCTTGTCCCCCTTGTCACACCCACGGAGCTTTTTTCCTGATCCCGGCTGGGCCGAGGTTGAAGAGCTTAGCTTTGTGCCTGGCGGACGAAGCAGCAGCTCCGTGTGTGTGTCGCTTCCAGCAGAAGCGGGCGACCGAGACCTTGCCACCTGTCTCTCCTCCGCGCAAAGGAGCTTTGCCTGCTCTTCAGACCAGCTGGAAGTGTGGTAACTACCCAGTTTTGTGTATGTAGTTGGTCGTCAGGTGTGGGAGGCCAGGTCGAGGAGGGGATGGGCGGGGGAGCGACGGATCGGCAGCGTGGTACAGGAGGTATGCCAGTCGAGATGAGAGGCCAAGAGACGAGGTCAGCAGGAGTGCGTCGTGGACCCTTCTGCGCCAGAGCACACGGCGGACGAGCATGTGTGTGTGCGTGGCCCAGGGCCAGCCTAGATGCGAGATTCGCTCCCCCCTCAAAAGAGAAAGCGGGCATTCAGCGCTGCCCGCCCGCCTCTCCTTTTGGCTTCGCCTGCGCCCCGCCCCGGCGGCGAAGATGACGATATTATTCGTACGCGCGTCCGACGCTCTGGGCGAGCCAGCCAACTCACAAGCTGAAGCTCAGTAGTCGCTAGCGATGGAACGCTGCAAGGCTAGGCTAGGGAGGTAGGAAAGAGCCGCTTGGCGTGAATCCGTCGTCTCGAGAATACACGATCGGATGCGAACGCAGGGTGGACGTGGGGCGATGGTCCTGGCCCTGCTGCCCTGCGACCCTGCTGCGACAGAGGTGCGACTGGGGCAAAGTGCTTGGGTCTGTGCGTTGCTTGAAGATGAAGTCGGCGAGTACAGCGAGGAAGGCTTCGAGCTGTGACGGATGGTGGCAGGGAAAGAAGCGGTCAAGGATAGAGCGTTCAGATGAGCTGGGACAAGAGGCGATGAGCGACGGCTGACGAGCGCGCGCTGAGGCCCGCTGCCTCCGCCCGCCAGGCATCCATCATGCAGGCAAGAGGCAAGCAGGCCTCTCCTGCCTCCCCTTTCATCGCCACCTACCCGACTCTGCGCCGGCTCTTTAGTTGACCTTGCACATCACAGCGGAGCCAGAGCTGAGCCCAAGACCACTGCTGGTTCGGATTCAAATGCCGGGCTTCCTGCTCCGCCGACTTTTTCGACAGCATCGTCGCCACAGTCATGGTACGAGTACGTGCGACTCTGAGATGAGGCGTCGGATGCCAGGTCAACGGCCTCGAGTCTCGGAGCACGGCGTGGCCTGCAGCCTGCCTGCCTGGCCTGACCACGCCCGCTTGGCCTGAGTGTCTTCCCCGCCGTCGCTCGCGTGGAAACGCAAGAAAGGGCGAGGCTTCGGCACCGACTGCCAGAAGCAACCGGCGACCAAGCGACTGGTGGCTGCAACCCGGCACCCTCGGCGAATTAGACGGCCCTCTCCCCACATCGGCAGTCGCTGCTGCTGTCGCCCTCTCGCCCCTCTCGTCTTTTCCCCACGCTTCGGGTGCAGCCGATGATGATGATATGGTCGCTCCCATGCGACACGAAGCGCGGCCATCAGCGGGCGTGGCCCAGGCGGGCCATTCTGAAGAACCATAAGAAGGCCGCCGACGTGTGGGTCCAACCGTTGCGCCCTTCATCGCTTCCACCGTCTCGTCTCGTCTCGTCTCCGCCGCCCTGCCTCGAGGATGTCGTTTTCTACCTTCTCAAAGAGTCTCCCGCCATCGCTGAGCCTTGCCGGCCGCACCGCCCTCATCACCGGCGCATCGTCCGGCATCGGCCGCCAGACTGCGCTCCATCTCGCCCGGGTTGGCGCTTCAATCTTCTGCGCGGACCTCGTGAGTAGCGCTGGGGTCTGAACCCACTGTCGCCTCGCTGACTGGAACGGCAGCGGCTCCATCCGATCCTTCCCCATGCATTCAGAGACCCGAGCCCATCGACGACAGACCCGCGCCAAAGGCAGGCGCCACGGAACCGCTCGGCTCGCCCGCTCGTCAGGGCTCCCGCCACGTTCCCACCCACGAGCGTGAGTGACCGCGTGGTCCGGCATCGGCTCGTCGTGGCTCTATCCACCCCCCGAGGTGAAATCGCGCTGATATCCCCGCCGCCTCGTCGACGCAGTCATCAACCGTCTCGGAGGCAAGGCCGAGTTCCAAAAGCTCGACGTTCGCAATGAGGTCGACTTCAAGAAGAGCATGGCGAGTGCCGTCGAGCTCGGCAACGGTCGTTTGGACGTGTACGTGTCGGGGCGGCTGCCTGGTGGTCCTTACGCCTCGAGAACGAAGCTGATTCTGTCTCCCTTACCTGTGTCCATGACTGACAGCATGATCAACAACGCCGGGTGAGCCCATCGCGTCAGGCCCACCTTTCCCCGCCCGGACGATCGTCTTTGCTGACTCGCGCCTTCGCTCTTCATCCGCCACGTACAGCATCACCTCTTTCTCGTGAGTCGCCGAGCAGCAATGAGAGACTCCTCCGCGTGCTGCATCGCTGACGCTCAAGCGATCGCCTCTGCCCATCGACAGCGGGGGCATCGAGGGCGAGTCGCTCGACATCCTCGATCGCATGCTAGCGGTCAACGTCAAGGGCCTGTACATCGGCACACAGCTTGCTGTGAGTGCGGTTACGAGACCGACGCCGCCGTCGCTGCTCTGCACCGATCTGCTAACCAGTGGCTGCATCTTTTGGCGCCGCTCGTCATGTCGGAACGAATGCAGATCCGGCAAATGATGAAGCAGGAGCCGCTGGCCTTTCCCGCCGACCTGGAAGAGGACCTGGACGCCAACGAGGAGGAGGACATCTCCTCGCAGCCTCGGTCGCGCCCTCCCTTTTCCGAGGAGCAAGGTCCGCCCGCCACCGTCGGACGTCTGCCCGGCGACAAGGGCGGGCGCGGCTCGCGGGGCAACATTGTCAACATTGCCTCGATCCACGGCCTCATTGGCGGGCCCGGCGAGCCAGCCTACTGCGCGTCCAAGGGCGCCGTCATCAACCTGACGCGCCAGGTGGCGTGCGACTACGCCAAGCACCGCATCAACGTCAACGCCATCTGCCCCGGCTACCTCGACACTGCGATGACGGTCAATATCCCCGAGGAGATCTCCAAACAGCGCCCCACGTACTGGCCCCACCGCGGATCCGCCCGCGACGTGGCCAAGAGCGTCATGTGGGTGGTCCCCAGCCTGCACTTGCTTCTCTGGGCCGCCAAACCTGCTGCTGACACGGCCTCGTCCTCGTCCTCGCTTCACGCTGCTGGCCGCAACAGGTACTTTGCCCGCGACGCACCCTGGAGCACGGGCACCATCCTCGCCCTCGACGGCGGCACCACCGCTCGTTGATCGTGCCACTCGGGCGCACTCGCCCGCTCGACACTGTCCTACCGACGACGACGACGACAACGACGACGACGACAACGACGACGACGACGACGAATCGTATCAGATGCCTTCCATTCCAAGGACGCCGGCTGTCGACTGAAAAGAGCCGGCGGGGCTACGACGAATTGCCCCAATTGCCCAGTCCAGCGAGTCCGACGCCGACGGGCAGGTCGGACAGGTTGTTGCCCTGCGGCTGGCCAGGCTGCTGCTGCTGCTGCTGCGGCATCATGCCGACGCCGTGCGGCAGGCCGGGATACCCTCCGGCCCCGTTCATGAATCCGCCTCCGTTGTTGCCGACGCCCGGCTGACCCTGCTGCGATCCCGTGGGCATCATGCCCATGCCCATTCCCGGCGCGCCGCCCATCATCGTCGCAGCCATGTTGCCTGCCTGCGGCGTCCCCATTGATACGCCCGGCATCATGCCCGCCAACCCCGGCCCGCCCATGCCCACGCCGTTGGGCGCAAACATGCCCGCCGAGCCGTTGTTCATCATCGGTAGGCCGTAGAACGGCCCGGCGTTCATCCCGTTCGCCTGCTGCTGCTGCTGTTGTTGCTGCATGAACATGGCCGCCTGGACTTGCTGCTGCTGCTGCTGCTGCGCCACGTTGGGCATGGCGTGGGAGAGCGTCGGCGTCGACTGGATCGACGCCGGCGTGGCAGCAGACATGGCGGGCGCCTCGGTCGATGTCGGATCGGTGCCCGCCTTGGCAGCCGACGTGTTTGTCTTGGTGGGCGAAGTCTTGGCCTTGCTCGCCTTGCTCGCCGCGGGCTTCTTGGCCGCCGGTTTCTTGGCCGGCGTTGGCTTCTTGCCCGCCGTCGCGCCGGTGGTGGTGGCATCGGCCTTGGCAGGCGTCGCGGCGTCCGCCTTGCCCTTTGTCGGAGACGTGCCGGCCTTTGCGGCGCCCGAGCCCTTGTCGCCGTTGGCCGCGCCGTTGGCTGCAGTGCCACCGCCGGCGGCCGTGTCGCCCTCGTCCTTCTTCTTCTTCGACTTGCTCTTCTTGGCCGGCGCCGCCGCCGCCGCTTGATCCTTTTCCTTCTTCTCCTTCTCCTCCTTTTCCTTTTCCGCCTTTTCCTTTTCCTCCTTCTCCTTGCGCTCCTTTTCCTCCTTGGCCAGCTGTGCCTTTTTCTTCTTGCTCAGCGGCTTGCCCGTCGTCGCTGCCGTGTCCTTCTTGGCTGCGGCCGCTGCCTCCTCTTCCTTCTTCTTGGCCTCGGCCGCAGCAGCGGCCGCCGCCGCGGCCGCCGCTTCGGCTTCCTCCTTTTCGCGTTGCGCCTTCTTCTTCTTCTTGGCGGGTGGTTTCTTGGCCGGCTCTGCCTTGTCCCCCTTGGCGGCCGCGCCCGAGGTCTTGCCCGAGTCGTCCTTCGTGCCGGAAGCGGTGCCGGATGCGGCGTGTGGGTCTGCGGCCAGGTTCCTCCCCATGCGCCATTTTTCGATGAACGCCATCCGTCCGAACCTGTGCGCAAAAGTAGGGGTTAGGCAGGCAGAGTGTCAGCTTTAAGAGGCAGCGATCGTGCGTCCAGCAAAGGCCGTCGAAGGAGACCCACGTCGGCACAAATGCCTTCGACGCTGCGGCGGCGGCCTGCGCGTTGACGGGAGCGACGGCAGCGAGGGCGGAGCCGTCCGGCGGTTTGGCAGCGGATGGGACGGTGCGCAAGCCTCCTTCCATCATACGCATGATCTTCTCCCTCCTCTGTCGGCTCGCCTCTTCCTTTTCCATCTCTATGCTGTTGGCGCCGCGCTTTTTGCTGGCGTTGCGGTGGAAGGGCAGCGGCGAGGCAGACGAGGGCGCGTAGGCCGAGGGCGGCGCTGTGGAGCTGAGCATCAAATTGGCGATGCGGGATGCTTGCGGGTCGGGCGACAAGCAGAGCGGTGGCGCGGTAAGGGACTACAGTCACCAAGTCGAAGGTTGGTCAGCGTCATCCGCGGTCGTGCGAGGTGCGAGGTCAGCACAGCCAGAAGGGCGAACGAGACTTACCAGAATCTTGGCCTCGACCTCGAGCGCCTCCTGATCCGACCAGATGCCGCCGGTCATGTCGTCGAGCATCTTGAGGTCGCTCCAGAGGGTCTCGGAGGTGGGATGCAGCACGATGCGATAGATTTCGATTCCCGCGAGCGCGCCGAACTTGCCGTCAAGGGACGATCCGCTAGGCCCGCCGCCTCCGATGAGATTTCGCGCGCCATAGCGGCCGCCCTCGCGCAGGTAGAACAGGGACGGAGGCTGCGCCGTCGAAGATGCAGAGCCAGACGCCGTCGCGGATCCTCCGGGAGCAGGACGCGGCTGCCGAAGGCTCGATCCGTTCGATAGGGAGTGCAGCTGTGATGGCGGAAGGGCCGAGTTGAGCGAGACGTTGTGCGAGCGGTGATCGTGCACCTCGACGATCAGGCAGCCTTTAGCGTCGGCAGGCAGAGCACGGCCAGCAGCGACAGCGTCGGAGAGCGGGCATCAGCAAGTGTCCTTCTCAGCTTGTCTCTCGGGATGCGTGCATGCACTGCATCGGGCATCATGGGTCAAGCTCACCTTCAAAGAACTGCACGCCCGAGTCGGTCAGCACGTCGACGAGGTCAGCGGGGACGCGTTGGTCGCGGATGTACTGCAGGAACGCCTTTGGCATTGCGATGCGATGGCAAGACGGGAAAAGGGCCGCGCGTGCGGTCTCCGGATGAGCACAAGATGGCAGAGCGAGTACGAAACTGCGGCACAGCGAGCTCACCTTGACCGGGCTATCGAACAGGAACATGCCATTCTGTGGTGCGGTTCAGGCGGCCGGGCGTGGATGTCAAGGAGTGGGGTGGTCAGCCTCGACGGGCGCCGATGATCTGGGGTCGCCAGACCAGGCGCCGACGCCTCACCTGACGCTCGAATCTAAAGTGGCTGTTGTGCAGGTGGAGCACGAGGCTGGGGCGGTCCTTGCGATGGCGTCGAAGGATCTGCCGGTTCGTGCGGGAAAAGTTGTAGACCGAAGCGGTGGTGGCCATCTTGGGCGGGTCGGCGGCGGAGGCAGAGGGCGCGGATGAGGATTCTGCGTCCGTGTACGATTTAACAAGCAGCTATCGATGGACAGCACATGGGTCGATGAGGATGAAGAGGCAGAGGCGGTCGAGACGGGACGTCTTCCGACGCGTAGAAGACGCGAAGGGTCCGGGATCAGCAGGCAGGCAGGGGGGCAGGCGATGTCGCAAGACCGCGGTTGCTATGGTTCGGCCGCGGCGCTCCTTTTCAAAGCGGTGACGATCGTGTTGAAGGTTCAAGGAGAAGGAGGAGAGGAGGAAGGCCGACGGTGGTGTTGGTGTCGAAGCTGATGGTGGTGAGCAGTTGGTGGAGGCGGGTTGCCAAGGCGCTTCCCAACGCGCGCTGCAGGTCGGATGGGCCGGCATGGCCTGCCTGCCCGGCATGGCATGGCTTTGGGGTTGGCGTCGGTTCGGCTCCGTCGGCGTCGCCGAGCAGCCTCCACCTGGCCGACCTGGCCGTTGTCTTCGCAGATCAAAGGTACGCTGCTTCTTTGGCCGACGCACCTTCCATCCCGCCAACGACGATTCCGACGACAACGACCCTACCTACACGTACAGCCATGTCGCACCTTCGGCTCATCCCGCGCCCCTCCCCCACGGCCCTTCGGATATGCCCGACGCCAAAGGGTGACCCGACGGCGGGCGCGGTGCGGCACCTCTCCTCCTCCTCGTCGGCCCCGCCGAGGGAGATGGAGCTCACCCTGGCGCTCCTCAAGCCCTCGCTCTGCAGCTACCAGCCCGACGTGAGCGCGGTGCTCAAGGAGATCAAGCAGTCCGGCCTGCAGATGGTGCGGTCCAAGCGCCTCTTTTGGAAGGCCGACGACGCGCACCGCTTCTACGCCGAGCACCGCGGGCGCTTCTACTACGATCGCCTCGTCGTGGGTATGACGAGCGGTCCCTCGATGGCGCTCGCGCTGGCCGGGCCGGATGCCATCAGGACGTGGAGGGCCATGTTGGGCCCCACAAAGGCCTACCGCGCGAAGTGGGAGCAGCCCCACACCTTGCGTGCCCGCTACGGCCTCGGCGATACCCGAAACGGCTTCCACGGCTCAGGTGCGTCTCCCTGCGAGCCCCCCTTCTCCCCCTCCTTCGTTGCCCCCCGGGCAGGGCCGAGTCTGACTACTGCCACTGCTTCGCTATGCTGCACCTTCTCTCCCGCGGCAGATTCGCCCGAGTCTGCCAAGCGCGAACTCGCCCAGGTCTTCCAAGGTTGGGACGTCGACTGGTGGCTTGCACGAGAAACGGGCCGCCTGCCCGTAGACGGCGATGGCAAGGCTGGGCCCTTGCCCTTCTGACGTTGCAGTCTGCCCCAGCCCCTTACCTTCGTCCCGTCACCATGTAACACCACCATCGGCACCAGCTGTATACCACTCGACGAGCGTCCGACGCGCCCATGCTTGCGTGATCATCGATTCGAGAAGAGCTCTCTTGGTTGGTCCTCGGGAACGAAGCTAGTGTGAGACAACAAGAAGCATCGGCTGCTAGACAGAGGGTCAGGGGAGGGCCGGGAGGTATATGCGTGCAGATGTGAGGGAGCGATGGCGAGAAGAGCGTCGGCGGGGGCAGCGACGCCGATGGCGACGCGGCAGCGAGGGAGGGTGTGGCGGGAAGGGCGACGGACTCATGCGCTGCGGAAAGCTTTGGGATCCTTGACAATCCTCAGGCTCTCGAGCTTGCCGACCTTGATACGGTCCTCCTGGTCCTCCTCATCGTCCTCGTCCCATCCCTCGCCACCCAGATCGTCGTCGTCCTCGGTCGAGCTGATGATCCTCGCACCGCCGGCGCCCTTGGCCAGCTGCTCAAACATGCTCGCCATGCCGTCGGCGTCGGTGCGTTCCGCCTCGCCGGCGCCGTCGTCCACATCGCCGAACGGTGACGGTGTCGTGCTCTTGCGGCTGCGGCCGGCACTGCCGCGTCGTTTGGGCCGTGGCTGGTCGTCGCTGCCCGTCGAAATCTGCAGACCCTCCTCGTTGGCCAGGTGCAGCAGGCAGATGAAGCAGAACGACGTCGAGATCTCCTCCATCTTGTCCCTGGGATAGGCCTTCTTGAGCCCCGTCAGCACCGTGTCGAACGTCTTGTACTCGGCGGCCGGCTTTGTCGTCGCCGTCAAGTCCTGCAGTGCCACAAGTGCGCGATAGCAGGTATGTCAGCGAACTGGTTTGGGCTGTTCGATCAACGCCGAATGGCCTCTCGCACTCACATCTCCAGGGTTGTCGTCCGTGTCGGCCGGTGCGGCCGTGGAGGTGTCGCCGTCGACCTCAGTAATGATGCCCAGCTCCTTCCAGATATTCTCCTTGAGCTTCTTGACATCGACCCGCTTCGCCTTCTTGGCATAGTTGACATACTCTGGCTTGATGCGGTTGAGCGCGGCCAGAGACTGGATCTCCTCGTCCTCGAGATCCGCTCCGCCGTTGGCGGCTGCACTCGGCGACCCGTGCTCGCCCCCGGCGAGGTCCGAGATCGGGTCGAAGCCCTCGTCATTGTCGTGGAAGAACTGCGTGTCGAACGGCATCGCCGCGCCGCTGTCGTCGTCGTCGCCGCCGAGAACATCGCCGCCGTGGGCGGCAGCGGCCTGAGCCCAAAACTGCTCGTCGATGCCGCCCGTGTTGAGCCTCGACGAGCCGCCCCTCCGCCGCATGTTGATGGCGACCCTGGGCTTGAGGAAGAGCTTGAGGAGCTGCCGGGAGTTGAAGTGCCGGTCCTCGGGCAGGAGGTAAGCATCGCTGTTCGAGTTGCTCAGCGAGACCTTGGACCGGGTCGTCGCAGGGAGCTGGATGCTGCCCGGCTGCTTGGCCGGCTCGAAGATCTCCTTGGCGTCCACGGCGCCCTCGTCGGACAGGAAATCGATCACGAACGGCTCCTTGGACTTGCGCGTCGTCGTGGCACCCGACGCGGCCTTTCCTCCGCCTTCGTCGCCTGCAGAGCGATGAAGAAGCGAGGTTAGAGCATTGTCGCGCAAATCAGCATATGCTCACTAGCGGTGCCTTCCGCCCGGCCGGCTACTCACCCTTCTTGCCGTTGATGCCGCCCAGGCCGAGGGGACCTGCGCCCACGCGCGACATCTTCCAGTGCTCCGGACCGGCCCAGTTGCGCATCAGCCGCCGGTCGAAGTAGTCAAAGAGGCCAGCGTCGGCGCCGGCCTCGTCGTCGTTGTCCCTCCCCTCGCCGCCGTTGAAGGCCATCGCCATGACCAGGTCTCCCTGGCTCGGTCCGGCGGCATGGTCAAAGGGCCCGTAGCCGGCGCCTTGGCCGACGGCATCGTCGACGGCGGCCGCCATGCCCTCGTCGGCCTCCGGCGCGTCGAAAAAGTCGATGCCGCCGTCGTCGTCGTCGTCCCCGGCCCCGAGCAGGCCATCGTCGTCCTCGACACCCATCGAAGGACCGGTACTCCGACCCGCCCCAGAGAAGAAGTCGGCTCCGTCACCGTCGCCGTGCAGCATGACGTTGTTGTCGTCCTGGAAGTCGTCGAAGGGCGTCATGGTCTGTGCCATGCCGGCATCGTCCGTCTGCATCGCAAGACCGACACCCGGATCCTCGACGTCGTCGAGCCCGACCCCAAACGGCGTGTTGTCGCTCTCGGAGAAGCTGAAGTTGCACAGCGAGGGGCAGATGACGCGGCCGCCGATCAGGGAGGCGATGGTACCGTCGGAGCCGTACGCGGCCTCGCCCTCGAAGAGCTTAGCGCGGAGCTTGCTGAGGTCCATCAGGTCGACCTCGTCGTCGGCGGCCTTGACATTGGTCTCGGCTGCCGCCGTGGGATCGTCGTCGGCATCGCCCTCGTCGCCGACCCCGGCGACGTCAGAGGCGTCGAAGACGACCCGGCCGTTGGAATCGACGCCGAGATGGTTCATCAACAGGCCGCCCGCTCCGCCCTCGTCAAAGTCGGCGCTCGTCTTCTTGAAGAGCGGGTCGACGGTGAACTCGAGGTCGAACTTCTTGGCCTGGATCTGGCTGAAGTTCTTGGCCAGTGTGGCCTCCTTGTTGCGCGTCCGCTTCCGGCCTCTGGTCGCGCCTCCGGCCTCGCCGTCCTCGTCAAAGTCTTCCTCGTCGTCGTCGAGGTCGGCGCCGTCCTCGCCTCCACGTCCGCGCTTCTCCTTGGCATTTTCGCCGTTGATCTCGTCCTGGAGGCCGCTGAGGAGCTTTCCGGTCTCGACGACGACGGAGTCGACTCGGCTGGTCCACACCTTGACGCAGCCATCGAGGGTGCACGAGGCCTTCTGGAAATTGATGGAGCCGTCGCCGCTCTCGTTTCGCAGCAGCGACATATCGTGAAAGTAGTCGATCAGCGCAAAGGACCACGTGTTTGTCGAGTTTATTTTCTGTCGGCCAGGCAGGGACACAGATCGGTCACAACAGATCAGTCAAACGCCCACTGCGACGTGTTTAGCTCGCGCCACGCCGGCGTACTCACGTTGTCCGTGGCCATCTTCATCCACTCTTCGAAGCTGGTGGTGTCGACGCTGATGGCTGCGGGAGCATCCACGCCAGCTGCCCCTCCAACCCTGGCGCTCCGTGACGCCATGATGAGGGAGCCGTCGGCCGCGTTTGCGACGGCGTGAGACCTGGCCAGCGCGGCGACTCGATGCGCTACCTGGGCGGACCTTGCGGCCGGCGGCGGTGCTGGGGCGGCGTTTGTTTGGTGGGAAGGTGCCTGCTTCTTGCCAGGCTGTCTGGCTTTGGCGGCTGTGGCCGCCGCCGCTCTCTGCTTGGCCGAGCGCATGTCGCGCGAGTCGTCAAAGTCTTGGTCACTCTGCTCCGTGTCGACCTCACCATCGCTGTCGTCGTCTTCCTCGCTGTCTTCGGCGACACGTTTTGGTCGACCGCGAGACGGGTGTCGGCCGGATGCTGACCGAGCTGCCGGCCCGCTGGAAGTCCGAGACGATGGCTTTGACTTCATGGTGTCGGATGTGGCCTGGACGAGGGACGCTTTGGACCCGCGGAAGCTGGACGAGATGGATCGGTTGCTAGACGTGTTGGCAGCCTTGGACTCGGTCAAGGGTGCTCGACGAGCCGCGGTCGACATGGTCGCGCGTGGGTGACGGCGCTGAGCGGGTGGGCTTTGTCGTCGTCAGGTTGGCAGTGTGGACCTTGGCCGCGAGCGCACAACGATGGGCCGGCGCTTGCGTGCGTGAAGGCCTCTGTGGGTGTGTACGCGTCGGTCTGGTGGGATGTCGCGTCGTGAACGAGAGTCGCGTCAGATGACAGGGGTGAGTGGTGGATGAAGAATCAAGCCTCGGTTCGCCCAGCAGTGTCGAGTCGGCGTCGTCGAGGGGAGGATGGGGTATCGACAGCGAGGAGGATGAGAGATGTTGGGTGATGGTGGCGGAGAATGCGTCGTTCGGGCGCAGCGTGTTTGTCGGGATGCGCCGCCTGGCTGCTTGGGTGGAGGAAGCAGGCAGGCAGCACCAGGGCCCATCCAACACCCAACAGCCTCAGGGCCTGCCCCATCGAAGCAACCAGGCTGCCAGGCCAGGCCAGACCAGACCAGACCCACCACTCAGCCCGAACCAGCCTGGCCAGGCCTTCCTGGCAGGCCTGCCGTCTGTTCAAACCGGCGCGGGCTCCCAGGTTGCCCCGCGCGCCCAGCCTGCCGAAAGTCGAAAACGAAAAATGGAAAGTAACGGCGCGAGGCATCACGTGGATCCAGGGCCGCTTCCCGTGCGAGAAAGCACTGAGCCGTCTGGCCGCCTCCCCGCACTTCGCTCAAGGGCCACGAAGCCACGAGCTACGAGCTACGAGCCACGAGCCACGAGTCACGATGGACCCCTGTCGATGAGAGTCTTAGAATGAGTGCAGGTTGGGGGAAGGAAGATCTGATAAAAGTACAGCTGGACGATGCGCGACGGTGCCGAGGAGCAGCGAGAGGGCGACGGGACTTGAGGCGACTGGAGGCGGTAGGAAGATGGCTGATCGTGGGTACGGGGGATGGCGCCGCTAGGGCTCCCGTCACGCCGCCTTCTTCTTCTTGCCCCCCTTCTGCGCCTCGAGTGCGCCATCGGCAGCCTTTTTCATGATGGTGAGTGGGCCACCGCTGGCCGCTCTCCCCGCCATCTCCTGCTCAATCTTGGACGTCAGCGAAGCGGTTTGTTGCTGCGGTCGGGTCGCGGGCAAGGCAGACGGGGTGCAAGACGGGTCAGCCGTGTATTCTCCTCGACGAAGAAGAGAACATGGTCAGAGCAGCGAGCGTACCTTTTTCAGGTTGGCGATGCTGACGGCGGCCGACTTCTTTGGAGCGATGACTCGGGCTACCGGCGAGCGAGAGACGGGGCAGAAGGCGGAGTGCAGGGCACAACGGACAGGTCAGCTCGAGGTGTGTCTCCAGAGATCGGTGCTCGGCCATCATCTCGAGCGGCTCGCTGGCCACTTTTGCACGGGACAGCGTCCGTCGACGGATGCAGTCGAGTCGACACTCACGACCACGCTTGGGTCCGGTCTTTGTGACCTTGCTCTTTGCCTTGTTCTTGGAGGCGAGTGCGGTCGCCGCGGGCTTCGACGGCTTGAATCCTTGCGCCATTGTCGCTTTGTTCCTCGGTGTTTGTTCACACGGGGTTCGATGCGTTGGGGGGGCGGGCGTCTTCGGTCTGTGCGGGAGCGAGTGGTGGAGAGGGAAAGCCAAACCGAGGAGCAAGGCAGCGGTGGCGAGGCTGTCAAAGGGTCGGTCGAGTGGCTCGTTGAAATTTCGCGCAGCGTTTCGGGACTCGGGCTGCGAAGACCAGCCTCAGGGTCGACTCCACAATGTGGCCCAGGCCAGAGGCATGCCAGACGAAGGCTGCCAGTCACCCATGGGGCCTTGCTCGCTCCACAGACCATCACCACCATCCCTGCCCGCACTCAGCTACGATGCTCATCGCCACGACACTCACCCGCCAGTCCTAGTATCCACGCCTCTAGTTCTCTCGCACCACCCTCGACAGGATGGGCAAGAAGAAGGACGCGCAGGCCGACCTGGCAGCTCACGAGGCGCCCGCCAACTTCTACTGCCGCCGCATGCCGACCGCACCCTCGGTGCCGCAGCCAAAACCCCTGGCCTTTCTCGAACGCATCATCTACGAGCACCAGGCTCGCAATGGCTACCTGGGCGCAGAGCCGCTGACGGCCAACACCACCACCACCAGCTTCGGCGTCAACGGAGGCGATGCCACCCTCACCGTCGGCACCGGCGCCGTAGTGGCGGCCCAGGCCGGCCTCGACGTCAAGCAAGGGAGCGAGACGCTCGCCGAGACCGTACAGCAGGCACCCTTGCAGACCTCGGCCCTGGTCGACCAGGCGAGCAGCGTCGCCGACTCGCCCACGCGACCGGGGATCGCCCAGGCGCCGGATACCCCCGTTAGAGCTTCGAGCAAGGCATCGATATCCGGCAGTGGCGCCGCAGTGTCGCTACCCAACAGCCCTTCGAACAAGCAAGGAGAGCCGGACGAGGAGGAGGCTCCTTGGTTCTCCCAGCTGGCCGCCTTTCCGCAGCTACGGTCGGCCGGCATCCCGCTGCTGCCGACCAACAGCGCGACGGCCAAGGCCAAGACGAGGTCCGGCCTCAATCCCTTTGCCACAAGCAGCCTTGGCTCACGGCCTTCGTCGTCCTCGTCGGCAGCCTCTGCCTTTCCGGGGGGCAGCGCGACCTCGGTCGCGATACCGCCAAGATTGGAAGCAGCATCAATGTCGGAGAGCGTCTCCCTCCCCAGCTCGATACAGGCCACGCCCACCACGCCGTCGACCGGCACGTTGGCTGGAAACGGGCCGACAGCGACGTCGACCTCGACGCTGCCCGCAGCTCCTGGCAGCGGCAGCGGCGTCGGCCCGCTCCTGCATCCCTCGGCCTCGAACGGCAGCATCGTCCGGCCCGAGCCGCGCTTCGGCGTGCCGCCGAACCCCGCCCCTGGGCCCGAGGTGTTTGACGAGGAGCTGGTGCCGCCAGACAACTTTGCCATGGTCAACACCTGGGTCTATCGCAGCAGCTTCCCCAAGAAGAAGCACTTTCCCTTTCTCAAGACGCTCGGGTTACGGAGCGTGCTGTGAGTCCCGACGGCCTGATGAGGATGATGAACAGGCTGCTTCGAGCGCACCGCTGATCCTCTACCGTCGTGCCCCGGCCGCAGCACCTTGATCCTGGAAGAGTACCCGGAGCAGAACACCAAGTTCCTCGATCAGGAGGGCATCACCTTTTTCCAATTCGGCATCCCGGGCAACAAGGAGCCATTCGTGCAGAGTAAGCCTGCGCACCGCCCGGCTGTCGCACCGTTACGAAGAGACGGCTGACTCTCACCCTGCATCGCGAATGCCTCTGTGCGGCCGGACCACGGCAGTTCCCGAGGACAAGATCACAGCTGCGCTGGTGACGATCCTCGACCGGCGGAACCACCCGATGCTGATCCACTGCAACAAGGGCAAGCACCGCACGGGCTGCCTGATCGGGTGCCTGCGCAAGCTGCAGCAGTGGAGCCTGACGACCATCTTTGACGAGTACCGCCGCTTCAGCTGGCCCAAGTCCCGCAGCATGGACCAGGAGTTTATCGAGCTCTTCCGCGAACGCTGCGTCTGGAAGGACGCGGATCGGAGGTGGCTGCCCCGCTGGTGAGTGCCCGAGCGCGTGCCGCGACATCGACGGCGCCGCAGGTTGCGATGCAGGAGGATATCTGTTCCTGAAGCCGCCGTGGACCTCTGCATCTTGTGCGCAACGCACCGTCAGGGCCGTACTCGCACGATCGGTGCCCACCTCGGCCTTCCTGCCCCCTTCGCAAGCAGTCCTCGCGTCCCAAGATACCCCGTTCGACGAAGAAGAAGAAGACCAGACGCCCGGCGGATCCGGCGGGTGGCGAGGCATGTAGACGCGGGGTCCCAGGAAGGAACACCGCAGCGGACGCTTGCTTGCTTCTCAATTTGCACCTTCATACATGCCTCCCCTCTTCCCCTCTTGTTCCTCTGCTCCAGTCTCGGCGTGGTAGCCATGCGTTCACTCGCTCTTCTGCCTCTTTCTCCGGTCCGGAGCCTCTTGCGGCTTCTTGGCCTTCTTGGCCTTGCCGCTACCCGAGGCCGCTGGGAGGGGCGGGGGACGCTCGTCGAAGGGGACGATGCGGCCGGCCTCCCACTCCGCCCTCAGCCATGCGGCGCATTTGGCCACCTCCTCTTCCGCCGCTGCGGGCCGGTCCGTCGCGGATGGAAGCTCGGAGAGGTGCTCGAATTGATACGCCAGCACCGCCGTCTGCACCCGCGAAATCAGGCGGGGATAGCACTGCAGCGTCGCGGTGATGGCGTTGCCCTGTCGGAAAGGTCGTTGCGGTGCGATGCGGGCAAAGAATCGAGGGCTAGGTCAGATTGGCGTTTCATTCCGTGGTCGTGCACGAAAGCCCGGTGAGGCGGCGAGGTAGACTCACATCCAGCAGGGGCTTTTCCTCGGCCCTCTCGTCGAGCTTCCACTGCCTGACCGTGGCCCAGAACGAGGCGTAGTCTCGCGCCAGCGCCACGGCTTCTGCCTCGACGGCGGCGAGCGAGCTGGTATCCGGGTCGAAGCCTCGCGGCGACCCTGACCACAGCCCAACGAGCTCAGTGATAAAGGAAAGCAGCAGCGCCGGCGGAAGGCGTAGCTGCAGAGGGCTGTGAATGATGCTGTTGCTGCGAAGCACGAGACCTGTCGGCGTGCAGGGGGGAATCAGAAGAAAGGGGGTACGGTCAGCTCTGCCGGCTTACATGGCGCACTCCTGCTGCCCGCTGCTCGCGCCAAGTGCTCACCGAGTCGCGCCTTGACATTGACGCCCGCCGGGATGGCGACAAACTCCTGCGCCGCCGCCTGCCCTTCCTGCGTCTCCTGCAGCAGCCGAGCCGGGGAGCGCAGGATGTAGGTCGCCCGATCGAGGTGCGCCACGGGCTCCTTGAGCGACTTTGTGCCCAGCTTGAGGCCGTTGGCGATGACGCTCTCGCCGGCCCACGCGTACTTGTTCTTGCGCTCCTCGTACTGCAGGCCGCGGAGCGGCAGCAGGCTCACCGATATCCACAACCGCCTCTTCTCCTCGCTGCTCAGCGCGCTCGCGTCCCAGCTCTGGAGCAGGTCCTGGGGCAGCGCATCGAACACCGTCTGCGGGATGGGCGAAGTGGGCAGCGCGGAAAAGGCCCTCGTCGCCGACTTGGCCGCCTCGGATTCGGTCTGCGCGACTTCGACGTCGGCATCGGCCGAAGACAGGCGCAGGCCATCGATGCTAACGTGCTGCTGCGCCGCGAACTGCTCGAGCGTCTGGCGCTTCAGCACGGCGTCGAGCAGCCGGGCCGCATTGAGGGCGACGGCATCCGGTGCGGGCTCTCCCGTCGGCGAATCGGGCCCCGCAGGCGATCCCGCAAAGATCTGCCCTGCTGTCGGCGGCGGGTGGAAGATGAGCGGGAACAGCTCGAGACGGTGGATGAGGAAGAGGGCAAGCAGCGGGTTGGGTCCCTTGATCATCTTGTCGACCTCGATGCCGAACCGCTCGCGGCTGACCTTGGTCAGCAGCGCGTTGCGGATCTCGTCCCGGCCAGCTTCCAGGCCCTTGCTCCCCGCTGCAACTCGCGGGTCGTCCCTGGCGGCGAGATCACTGAGCGCGACATCGTCGACAGCGGCGCCCGTGCCCTCAATGACACGCCCAGTGAGGCAGCGGACGATGGTCGGGTGCAGCTCGTAGGCGAACCGGCTGGCAAACCGGACGCAGCGGAGGACTCGCAGCGGGTCATCGAGGAAAGTCGTGAGCGGCGGCAGCGGTGTCCGGATCAGGCCCGCCGCCAGGTCCTTGAGTCCGAGACCGGTGTGGTCCTCGAGCGAGCGCGTGTGGACATTGTAGAGCATCGAGTTGATGGTAATGTCGCGCCGCTCGGCATCCTCCTGGGGCGTGCCAAAGGTCATTGTCGGGATCCTGCTGCCGGCGTCGTACGATTCCTTGCGGAGGTTGACAAAATCCATGCTGAGCCCGAGGACGACGGCGGTGGCCGTCTCGAGGTTCTTGCTCTGCTCTGGGTTGGCCTCGATCTTGCCAATCTTTGTGATGCCGGTCTTTTGGCTGGCAAAGATGGGCGAGGCGGCGAGCGACGAAGAGGCGAACTCCTCGGACGACAGGTAGTGCTGCAGGTAGAGCGCAAAGGCGTTGCCGGTGAGGGTCGAGACGGAGATGTCGAGGTCATCGGAGTCCTTGGATAGAAGCTGTGCGGGTGGGCGGGCGAGGAGCAATCCGGGCGGGGTATCAGCCTCGACAGCTCATCTACCGCTCGCGGACTCCATGGAGCGCGGGGCGTCTCACCTTGTCCCTGACCCAGCCTCCTGCTATCCTTGCCTCGCATCGCTGGGAGGCGTCGGGGCTCTGCTGCGTGCTGTCGACGCCGGGGATATCTGGCTTGACATCGTGGATGTAGCGGCAGGTCTGGTCGAGGAGCTGGCAGAGGGCGTCCTCGTGCTGCGTCAGCTGGATGCGGGGCATCTTGCGTGCCTGCAGCAGGATCGCCGCGGTGCTGAAGCGGGGCGGCGAGGGACAAGGCGCTCGATGGGCAGAGTGTCTCGCGGGCTCGAATCGAGATGAGTTGCAAGCAAGCCGTACCAAAGACCTTGATGCGGCGAGGCGGGATAGCAGGGCTGACATGCGCGATCAGATCGAGGCCATGGTAGTGCGCAGCGGTGGTGTGACGTGGCGGGCGTTGTTGGTGGTGGCGGTGATGATGGTGATGTTGTGGTGGTTGGGGCTCAGGACGTGGCTCGACCGGAAGAGAGGCCGCCTCTTTCTTCTCAAAAGTCACACGTCCTCGAGCCCTCCACAAGCACCCCCTCCTGCCTCGCCAAAATCACCAGCGTAAAACCCGCACGAAAAGGATGCTCGCTCGCAAGGCGATGGAATCAGGCCTGGACTCGACCGACCACAATGCCTGCCACACACAGTAAGTCGGGGACGCAGCGTGGAGCGACGAACAACCTCCTTTGGGTCCATGCTGATACAGGAGTGCGGACCGAGTCGGTACCAACGGCGGGCTCAGCGGCCGATTCGCACCACCTTCTTCTTCTGCCGCCGGCTGAGGTTGGGCATCTGCTTGTCCTGCCCCTTTTTCTTGAGCGCCTCGGCCTCGGCCTCGTCGTCTTCGTCATCGTCATCGTCTCCGCCACCGAGGCCCATGCCGCCGAGCATGCCGCCCAGCGGTCCGAGCTGCTCCATCATGCCTCCCGCTCCACCGGGCCCGCCGATGCCGGGCGGCATGCCCCCCATCGCCTCGGCCAGGTTCATGTTGAGCACGCCGCCCTCGAGGGCGGGCGAGTGCTCCGGAAGGCGGTCTTCGAGGCGCGGGGGGAACTTGATCGCCGCCAGCCTCTGACGGATCGGGTTGGGGTTGGGATCCCGGCGCATCCGGGCGAGCTCCTGCCTCTGCTTCCTCGTCAGCGACGGCTTGGACGGGTTGGAGGCCGAGGACGAGGACGAGGCGGGTTTGCGACCCTTCTTTGCCGCAGGAGCAGCACCCTCGGCGCGGGCCTTGGCGTTCTCGGCCAGTGCGGTGGCCTTGAAGGCGGCAGGCTTGACGCGCTTCGTCCTAGGCTCCAGGGCGGGCGGCTTGCCACCGCAGTTGGGCTGAAGGATCTCGGCGATGGCGTCGAACAGTTGCTTCTCTGTCGGGGTTGAGACGCAGCAGGTCGAGTAAGAATGAGCTTCAACGTCGGAAAGATCTTTTGGGGACCACGGTCGGGCGATCGTAGCACACTCACTGTTGCTGAACTTGGCATGCAGCGGCTTGCCATCCTCATCGAAGAGCTTGACCTTGACCCTGCCAGGGTTCTCCCAGTCCTGCGGGTGGGTCTTGTACGGCTGTCGGCGGCCAGAGCACGCGGGAACGAGCCCGAAAAAGCGATGTCAGCTTGAAGAAAGGTGCAATGGCGGCGAAGGCATCGCTAGCGGAACGGACGGGACGCACCTCCTGAATGTAGAGCAGGTTCAGCCTCCCGACGGCCTTGGCGATCCACAGGCCGGTCGGGAACGGGCTGGCCTTGTCGTAGGCGACCCTCCTGCACCCCTTGCCATAGTGGCGCTTGGCGTCAAAGTAGATCGGGTAGACGCTGATCCACTTCTTGTGCTCGTCGGAGCCTGCATCCTTGGCTGCCGCAGCAGACCTGGAAGCGGCGGCCGGGGGTCGCGAGGAGCCAAAGTCGCCGAGGCCCGCGGGCGCCTGGCCCTGACCCATCTGCATCTGCTCCATCATCTTCTGGAATGCGGCCATCTGGTCCTGTTGCGATGCCTGAGGTTGCTGCTGAGAAGGAGCGGCAGCGCCGATGGTCGGGAGGTCGAACTGTGGGGAACCGATGGGCAGACCGGGGTGCGCACCGCCAGAGGTCAGCTTGTGCGGTATGTCCAGGGCTGCCCGTGATTCACCGGCGTGCTCACATCGGTATCATCGTCAAAGTCTTCGACGGCTGCTTTGGGCGGCATCTTGGGCGACGGTGGGTAGGGTGCGAAGAGGTCGGATGGTCGCAGGTGCGATGCAGGTGACAAGGTCCAACGCCGCCGTCTCTGGTGGGCCGGCTGCGGGGTAGCGCCACGGCCTCTTTCTCGCACGAGAAATGCTTCTGTGCCCGAGGTTGGCTAGGGCAGCGAACAGGTTCAGGCCCTCACGGCACGGCCTGGCAGCATGCTGGCGTTAAGATTGGCGATCGCGATCGAGGTCGCAACCCATATTGCTCACTTCGCAGACCTTCAAGCGACGACCTGGCAGGCGGCGACGGACGGTGGATGGCCGGACCGCTCGTACGTGGTCGTTCATGCTGGCGGCCGAAGAACAATCCATCGAATCAAAGGCACAAACAGTAGTACGATCCACCTGAAGCGGTCATCGCGCGTTGATGGCTTTCGCGCGCCGAGTCTTGACCCAATCGGGGACTCCGGCAAGGCAGCAATGCGTATGAGCGTCCCGGTAACGCTGTCGGGTCGGACAGAGTTGTCCATACCTAACAGGGGCGAAGTAGTACCGAGGATCAGCTTAGGTGACGTTCGGGATGGCCTCGGGAACACCAGATGGAAGTCGTTAGGGGTCCGCGACCCGTGACCCGTCTGCCATCCGGGCGGTCACGCTGCGCCTACATCCTAGTACTACGTCCTCTGCCTTGGACGCGAGGGATCGCCCGCCAAGCCTGGTCGGTTTGGGGGGACCGCGGCCGCTGACGTAGATGGTGTGCCGATTGACCGTCAGGCATATGCATGGCCCATCGACGTCGGATCTGATACGTTCCTTGATTGGGGGCCATGCGGAATCTCGTCGCTACCGTTCCACGAGGTCAGAGGGTGACCTGGCCTTTGCCGCGCGCCGCCTTCCCAAGACGGCTCGGCCATCCTGCCATTCCCCGCGTGTTTCAGGGGAAACGCGCCCCATGGGGCCGGTTCTTGCTCTTGGGCGGTGCTTGGCCCTCTGAGCGTCGTGGATCGGCCTAGCCTGCCTGATGGACGAGCGGACGTACTGCCAAGCCGCAGAGCAAAGAGAGCTTCTACTGTACGCGGGGTTGTTCTTTAGCTAAGAGACACGCCCGGAGTCAGGCAAGGCTTGGCGGGGGATGCCGTACCAGCTGCCGCGGCGGCCCGCACTCAAGACCATCAAGGCGAGCGAAGAGCCCGCTTTCGGCCCGGCGCTTTTGCATGACGCTTCTCAGACTTCTGCGAAGCGAGCGAGCAAGGGACTCGAGCGCAACAGGCAGGCGGGCAGAGAGGCGGCAACCCGAAGCGGGGGAGGGGGTCCAGACCAACACCGAGCTCAGCCTGCCTAGCCTGTCACCGCCTGGCTCGCTCTGCGTTCCGCCTCGCCTAGGATCGTGCTGGGTGGACGAACCCCTCGTGCCATACAAAGAGAGTCTGGTCGACCGGCCTACCCCTCATCGCCAGCCCAGCATCCCAAGCCACCACCGCCGTCGCCCGACGCTGGCCTTCGTCGCCACCACGATCTCCTCTCACCCACGCACCCGAAGTCGATACCGGCGGCCTGCCCTCATCGATAAGCATTGTGACCCACCTCCGGGCCCTTTGTCCGTCAACGAGTCGTGTCACGAACCCCACCTCGCTGTCGCCGAACGGGCATCGGCCGCACCCTCGTTCATCGCTCCACGCCGCTGACCCACGGCTCCGGCACATCCTCATCATCATCCTCGCTGCGCTGCGTCGCAACCATCTGTCACGATTGCCGTTCAAAGGGGACACCCGCTGACCGAACTCGGGAACGGGCGCCGACGAGCCGCTCGGCGTGGCAGTGCAGGACCGTACCATCCCTGATCAGGCCGACAAAGGGAACGCACGCCGGAAGCCTTCCGGTGTGGGTGACCCAAACGTGTCAAGATGAGTCAAGACGTTTCGGAACGGCCGCACACCGGCCACCGTCGCAGGCGCACCATCGACCACCTCGACCTCACGCTGCCGCCGACTCAGATGCCTGCCACCACTGACATCGAGACGACCGACAGCAGTCCTCGTCTGCTCCTCTCACCGCTGTCGCCGACCTCTGTACTCGACAGCTCCAGCATCATCGACCACACCAGCGGTCAAAGCCCGCAGCGATCCAGGGTCAGGTCTCGAGCTCAGCGTCCGGGCTTCCCTACGGCCAGCTCCTCTTCGCAACCGCCCCGCTCGCCCAGCCACAAGATTGCTCAGAGGCTGGCCTCTCCGCCGATATCGCCAATCGGGTCTAGGTCCGGCCTCTCGCGCATCCTGGCGCTGCACGAGGACGACGAGCAGCCCCGCTCGAGCCCCGCGACAAGGCCGAGCGCTCGTCTCAATAGCGACTCGATCCTGCCTGTCAGCTCGAGCGGCCTGTTTGCAGAGCTCGGCCGCACGCCGACGACGCCCGACAGGTCGCACCACCAGCGGCACGCATCCGCTAGCGCCATTGCCAGCTCGTCGAACCTCCTCTCGCGCTCGACGTCGCTGCGGTCGGACCGAGCCGACCGATACCAGTACGGATCCCGGCACAGCCGCCACCGGACCATCGGCTCCTCCGAAGAGCTGCCCCTCTCCGCCGCGACTGCGACCCCTCCGCGCGATCATCGTGACTGGTCGGCGAGGGCCCGGCGGTGGTCGTCGTCGATGTCGAGGAGGATGAGCATCTCGGCCATCAACGAGACCATCTCGTCCACCACCTCGCCCTACCTCAAGGCCGGCCTCGACGAGCTCAGGTCCATCTTTGACGTCGACACCATCGGCCTGGGCGGCGAGTCCCGCGACCAGTATCGCATCAGCGCAGGCGACCTGGAAGAGTGCTCGGTGGCCAACGACGACGACGACAGCTCCGCCGACGAGGGCTCGGCACGCGGACACGCCCCATTGCGAGCCTTTCGCCCCGGCACATTTCAGTTCCCCCGACGGCTGGATCTCGACGACGCCTTTGACTCGCCTCAGGACATGTCGGAGCATTCCTCTCGCAGCCTCTCCCGGCAACCTACCGTCGCCAGGCCAGCGAGCTCGGCGCACCGCCACGCGAACGGTGCAAGGGCCAGTCGTACCGGGTCCGGCGCGGAGGCGGTCGCTCCCGATGCCGAAGAGAGCCGCGGCTCGACCGAGCACGACAAGGGCCGCACACTCGCTCCGGCCTTGGCACTGCCGCCACGGCAGGCCAACGAGAGCAGGAGCCCACGCAAGATCGATGGTACTAGCAGACCGAAAGCAGGACTCAGCGACTCACTCTCGAGCCCTGCCATCACCGCCGTGGGCCTTGCGGCCATCGCCATTGCCATTGTCGCCCTCTGTTCGCTCGAGGTCAGCATTCGTGAGTATCTCCCGATTCTTTCGAGTCTGGTTCCGGAACCCAGCTCGCTCACGGGCGCTGACGTGCGCACGCTGTGCCTGCCCACTGCCGCCGCCGCCGCCGTCGACTACAGATCCCGACGCGGCTTCGTTGCCCCTGGTGGCCTTCATGCTGGCGCAGCCCGTCTTCGCCGTCGCCGGTCTCGCGGGCTTGCTGCTGCAGAGGCGATGGCTCATGGATCTGTCTTCGCGCCTCGTGCGGGCTCACGTCCTTTGCCAGGTGCTGATCGCGCTGGCTGCGCTGCGCAACCTCAGCTCTTCCGCCATCTACCACCACCGTGCCCCGCTCACAGCCGCTTCGGCGCTCGCCGTCGACGGCAAGCTGATCACCAAGCTGCGCTTCAGCCGCTTTGACGCAGACGAGGACCCCAACCCTTATGTTCCGACCGCGTTCGACCCGGCGACGACACCGCACCAGTCAAACGTCGGCTCGCTTCAGGACCAGCTGACCTACCTCGCCGTCTTCGTGGTTCAGGCTGCGCTGCCGCTCCTCGCCGCCCTCTGGGCCCAGTACGCAGTCGCGATGCGGCTGTCGTCGCTCGCCGTCTTCCCCGTCGCCGCGGGCGCCCCGCAAACGGGAAAACCCTCGGCCGATGGCCGTCCCAGCAGGCAGCCGAGCACATCCCGACGCGCACCCTCGACGACCCTAGACATGCCAGAACAGCAGCAAGAGGCGCCTCGGGAGCTCAAGCTCGCACCCGCACCCATCCTCGACTTCGAGCTGGATCCAAGCGACCTCACCTCTCGCCTCGAGCGTGTCCGGACGGACAGCCTGCAGAGTGGCACGGCGGAGCCGCCTCGCTGATCGTTCGCTGGACTGCAACCTTCAAAGCGACCTCTCTCACGGTCGAGGCATCTGGTCCGTCCTTCGATCTGGAGCACTCTCAGAGCGCCGCAAGCTCGTGGTCAAGTCTGATGTCGCCGCCATCATATCTCAAGCCGTTCGGTCGACCTCACAGCTCGGAGCTCGCCCGAGCAAAGGCTTTGGTCGCAAAGACAGGCAACAAGTCTCGGGCCTGGGAATGTGGCGACGCCCTGCTACCTTAACTCCTCCGGCAAAACGTTGGCCTGCATTAGAGATTGGGCAGCATCAGCATCTTTCCCCCCATTGTAGAAGGCGCCGTCATGGACACTCGGCCCGGTTTTTCTGTTGGGTAGATGTACCGTCGCCCCCGCCTCTCCCTTCGTTCCCGTGCCATCGGGGCCATACGCTGGACGTGTGGCCCATCATCGGCCGCAAGAACATCTGCTGTATACTACCCCTTCCGCGCCTGTAGTACACAGTCACATACACACGCTCTCTCTCGCTTTGATCCGGCTGCCAACATTGACTGTGCTTGCTCTTGAAGGGGGCTCGTTCAGTGTGTGAACAAGCTCGGAGCGCTTGATGCAAGAGTCAGGCTGCATCGTGCACCCGCTCTTGCATCTGCCCCTGTCGTTCCCTGACCGTTGTTGTTGGTGCTGCTGCAGCCCTTTCAGACTGGCTCTAGAGGCAGGCATAAGCTGTGGCAGAGCAGCAAGCTTGTTTGCTTGGACAGCTTCAACTGTTCCTGCAACCACTTTATCACAACAAGTGAGCTGCATCTGCCCTGGCATCAGCTTTATCAAGTCAGATTGATCAGCTGCCGCTGGAGTCCGATGCCTGACTGCATCAAGGCCTTTCTCTGGCATGTCATTTGGCAGCGGTCCCACTACAGCACCTCGGAGGCTGGGTACAAGGCAATGCTGCGCTTTGGATGCGACAGTCTTCCGCCGGCGCTCGGGAGCACAGCCAAGATCCCCGTGCGCTACCCAACTCTGCGCAAGCACCTCGGGCTCGACCGCGACCACATCATCGCGTACCTGGTCGAGAGGCCCTGCGTGTTCCGACACATGCAGATGGCCTGGGACAAGGCCACCAGCTTGTGTGCATACTGCAAGCTGCAGGAGCACCTCAAGCCGGTGGCCGTCCAGGAGGCCAAGGCCCTCATATTGGCCACAACCAAGAAAGCCATCGACCTTGGTCAATTTGTGCACTTCTTGCGCAGCCGCGCAGGAGTCCACCCAATCCTGCTGGATCACTACGCAAACATGACCACGCTGGCAGGTCATCCCCTGTACCGCAAGCTCAGCCTGAGCCTTTATGTCCGTGCCCAGCGTGCGATGGCCGACCTCGCCAAAGGACTCCACCGCTGCTTCACTGGGCCTGATGCTCAGCTGACACTTTGCATTGGGGATTTGTCTGCATGGCACACAAGGGGTCACCCCCCGCAGCACAGCATTGGGCTCCGCTGGCAGCTGTGGGCCCATGGCATCTGCGTCCTTCTTGTCAACAAGGCATAGGGCAAGTGGAGTCAAGTACAAGGTCATAGGTCACTTCAGGTGAAGGTCTGGTGCCTGCAAAAATAAGATGTGCATGATCCTCGTGGTTGAAAGGTGATGGTCGTGCATGCTTGTTGAACAAGAAGAAAAGCAGCAGTCTGTTCAAGCCCTCATGTGGCCAGTACAAGGTCATGTCCATGTGTTGAGGCTCACTGTGGTACGTGCAAGCCCTGCTGCTGGACCACTGCTTCAGCATCAACTTTGAGAGGAGGTGATGGCTCACAGGCGTCCTGATGCAGCTGATGACACAGTCCCCTGAGGCGAGAAGCTTGTTCTCGTCTCGTTGGCAGGTTGCTGCAGCAGCCGGCTCAAACTTGATCGCCCACAGATGCTTCGGTCACCCACCGGCGGCAGCTTCTCACAACTCGGCCAAGTCTTGCTGCGTTCACAGCTTCAAGACCTCTATCATACAACTCCGCCTCAGTTCGGCCATCGTCTAAAGCTCTGGGAAAACGTCGAGCCTGCGCTGAGACCACAGCGGCATCTCCCTTCGTGTGTTTTCGAGCGCGTCGAGGTCGATGTCGGCCAAGCAAAAGGTGGGCTGGTACGGCTGGATGTCGCTGTGGTGGCGGGAGGGAGAGGTCGCTGTGTGTCAAATTGCCGGCCAGATCGCTCGGCTTCGGGCTGCATACTCACGGGCATTGTGCGACGACGGAACCCCAGGGATCGACGACCATTGCGTGGCCCCATCTGCGAAGGTCGGAAGGCACCGTCGGCTCGTCAGCGAACGAGCAAGGGCCGTGGAAGCTTCCGACGGCCAACGATACTCACGATACTCTTTTCGTGCCGTCGTGCGCTCCAACCTGGGCAGCCGCGAGGACATAGGATTGCGTCTCGATCGCTCTACTGCGAAGCAAAACGTCCCAGTGGGCCGCTCCCGTGCGGACGGTGAACGCCGATGGGTAGGTCAAGACTTGTGCGCCCTGGCGGCGAAGGGAGAGCGACGGCTCGGGGAAGCGGAGGTCGTAACATGTCAGAAGCTGCCAGAGCAGCGCAGGGGAGGCGTGTGGGGCCCGTGTCAGATCGCGCTGCCATCGCGGCAGGATACGGTATCATCGGCAGCGAAAAAGGCTTGGCGCGTGTCCGGCACCTACACCAATCTTTCCGATGGGCGAGGGTCGCGGCGAGAGCAGCTCGCTGCCCTTGATCGTTGAGTCGCTCTCCAGGATCTTTAGGCCGCCTTTGATATCTACATCGAACAGATGGAGCTGTCGCGAAGCGGACCCGGACGGCGCCGTGACGATCAGCAAGCGGGAAGCCAGCGCAAGCATCTGCGTGGACGGCCTTCTCACCTTGCGGTATTTGTCGAGGATGTCGCCTTTCTGGTCGATGAGGAGCTGCGTGTTGAAGCAGCGGAGCCTGCCGTTGTTGTCCCGCTCGTCGGCTTGGTCCTGCTCCTTGCTGGGAGGCTCATGGATGCCGACTGAGACATATACCGAGGCTTCCTTGGCAGCGTCGCGGATCCCCTGCACAAACGAGGCGTTCTCGGGGGATCTCGTGAGCTGGGCGACCGCTGTCGTCGGGGCAATAAAGTCGGTGGCTTCGGGCAAGAAGACGGCCTTGGCTCCAGCCGCTGCTGCACGCCTGTGGAGCATGCCTGCGTCAGTAGCGGCCAGGAAACGAGAGATGCACCGAGCACGGCTCACCTTATTATGCCGACGGCGGCGGCGAGGTTATCGGCGATGATGCCCGTCGAATTGAGCTGTGCGACGGCGGCGACGACCATGGCGAGGGGTGTCAGTTGGTGGTGGTAGGTAGCGAGGGCGGCGGTGGCGGTGTTGAGGCCCGTCCGTGAGGGTCCGTGCAGGGTCTGGCCCAGGCCTCCACCGGCGCGGGATGCCGGCGGCCGGGCAAATTTGAGGCTTCGCCGCCTTGCTTTGCTTGGCTTCGACGAACCCCATCACCACCATCTTCAGTACCTTCCTCGCCTCTACCCTCCCTTGCTTTGATTCTGTCGCTCAAAGTCCACGTCGCCCGCTGTCTGAACTGCCATACGGCTCAGCAGCCAGGGCCGTTCCTCGTCCTGCACCGCCTCAGCGTCCTCCGACTTCGAGGTCGAGCCACCAAGAAGCCGCCTTGGCCCTGCCCGGCTCGAGGCTCGCGTCGATGGCCGCTCCTTCGTTCCCGCTTCCGCTGCATACCTTCGCCATAGACTGCTCGTAGACATGGCCGACACCCAAAACAACCAAGAAGCCGACGAGTTTGGCGCTCTGGCGCACGAGGGCGTCTCGAGCCTGCGTTCGCGCTTCGAGCAGCTTTCGCAATCGGAGCGGCCGCCCGCGGGCGCTTCCTCGGCCACCGTCGGATCGCGCCCGTCGTCGAGCGCCGGATTTCCCCGCCCGTCTGGCGCACGCTCCCTATCGGCTCGCCCGCCGCCCTCGCAGCATGCGATGACGGTCAGCGGCGGAGCCAGCGCCGACGTCGCCGCGACGCCCTCGAGCGCCGGGACGTCATCGCTGCGCCAGCCACCACCTCAGACGTCGTCTTCGTCTCGCAGCGTGTCGCCTCTTCCCGGATCATCCGCGAGCTCCGCTTCCGCCGACGCCAACTCCCGCCCCGCCCACACCAAGAAGCCCTCGGATCAAAAGGCGGTCAAGCAAGCGCCGACCGCGTTTGGCGCCGCGCCGCCCTCCCTCATCATCAACAAACCGGCGACCGCCGGGCAGCATCATCCCAGTGGCGGCCGCAACGCTGCCGCTGCCACTGCCGCCGCGACGCCACCGCAACCTCAGCAGCCTGCCTCGGCGCCGACAACAACGACCAAGGCGTCGTCCTCGACGACACCGAGCATCAAGGTGCCGCCGCCTCGGCCGCCCAAGCCGGCGGAAAAGTTCAAGATCCTCGACGATGCCGACCTCGAGCACCTCCGCTCCCAGGCCCGCGTCGCCTCGCTCGCCAGCAAGTTCACCCATGGCGCGCAGGAAGGCGCAGACCGTTTCTCGATGGCCATGAACCAGGCCTTTTCGAGCCAGCATGCACGGCAGCGCTCCCATCCGGCGGAAACGACGCTGCGCGCTCCGTCGCACAAGGACGCGCCGCCGCGGCCTGCCATCCCGCCCAAGCCGCTCAAGGGTGACCCTTCATCGGATAGCCTGCTTGCCATGCCCGGGACCATGGCGGCGCTGGCCATCGATGCGGACGGATACTCACCCGAGGTCGATGGCACTTCGTCAGTGCTATCATCTGGCCCGTCCGGCGCGCCCCCGCCGCTGCCCTCGAGGACGCCTGACAAGTCTGCTGCCGACTCTGTGAGGCGACGTCGGTTCAGTCTGTCGGCCTCGAAGAGCACCGGCAGCTTGCCGCTACTGCGCGATCCGCTGGACGACGATCGTACACCTCCACTCCCTCCCCTTCCAGCCCGCCGCGGCCCGGGCGCTGCGCCAGAGATCAACGCGGCGCCATCCCCAGCAGTGCTGCCTCCGCCGCAGCGCGTCCAGCCGACCGCGACTGCGGCGGCTGCAACGTCCGCGCCGGTGTCTCGGAGCGTCTCCAGTGCATATTCCATCCCCACGACGACGACGGCATCCGGTCCCGATGTTCCCGCGAGGAGCGGCACCGGCTATACGATCCAGCCACCTCCCCCGCCTCCGGGCGGCGCACGCTTGCTCGAAAGAAGCCACACGCATAGCCGCTTCTTTTCGTCGACGCACTCCTCGACACCGGCCAGGCCTCCTGCCCGCGACGACGGGAGCGACTCGTCCGACGAGGACGAGTACGGCGAGATGGCGGCCCACCTGCTGCCTCCATCGAGCCTGGCAGGCCCGCTCAGCGCAGGACGACCGGCAGGCGCGCTCGGTATGCCCTCGGCCGCCGAGCTGCCGGACACGTCGCGGGCGAACCGCCGAGCTCCCAAGTTCTCGCCGGACTGCACCACCGCTGCGAGGGCCGCCTTCCAGTGTTTTGCGGCTTGCGGGCACACGGTCGTCACCGGCAGCGGAGACAAAGTCAAGGTCTATCGCGTCGGCGAGCTCGCCACGGGACTGGGCGAGAAGCTCTGCACGGTCGGCGAGCACGGCAACTCCAAGGAGCTCAAGCTGACGGCGCTCGAGTTCCGCCCGCCGAACCACGGTGTCCCTCCCGTCCCGGCCATGGGGATACGCTCGCACGGCGAGACCGCCGACGAGGGCCGTTACCTGTGGTGCGGCACGAAGGACGGCCATCTCTGGGAGCTGGACGTGGCCGAGGCCCGCACGGTGCACTCGAGAGTCAATGTGCACTCGGCGCCGATCCAGCTTCTGCGCAGGATCGGCAACAAGATGATCAGCATGGACGAGTCTGGCAAGATTTCCGTCTGGCTGCCGCAGGCCAACGAGGACCCCTCGCTGCAGGGTCTGCGCCTATCCAACCAGCCCATTACGCAGCGCATCGCCCTCGAAAAGGGCTCGTTCGCGGTCATGCTTGGCCAGCAGCTGTGGGTTGCGGGGCCCGTCAGCCCGCGCTCCGCCAAGGACTACAACGGCAGCAAGGGCCCTCGGATCCGCATCTACAACCCCTTTGCCGACGACAAGCCGTTCAACGCCACGTCCAAGGCGGTTATGATGCCGCCCGAGATGGCCAACGGCGTCGGATCGGTGACGGGCGGCACTATCGTGCCCACCAAGCCGGATCGCGCTTGCCTGGCCCACGACTCGGGCCACGTGTCGATCTGGTCCAGGCAGACGTTCGAGTGCATCAGCGTGCACAAGCTCGGCCCCGGCATCACTGCGGTCGCGGGCGTGGTCAAGTACCTGTGGGCGGCGAACCGGAGTGGCAACATCGCCGTGTACGACATCGACGCGACGCCCTGGCGGGCACTCAAGATCTGGCCGGCGCACAAGGAGCCGGTCATGTCGATTCGGGTCGACGAGCATGGCATCGGCAAGGTGGGCCGGCTGCAGGTCGCTTCCGCCGGCCTCGACGCGACCGTCCACCTATGGGACGGCACGCTCAGCTTCGACTGGATCCAGCTCGAGAAGAGCAAGCGCGAAGTCGAGTTCTGCACCTACCGCAACCTCAAGATCCTCCAGGCGACATTCAACGTCGATGCGGCCAACCCGGTCGACCTCGAGACGTCTGCCGAGAACATGGAGCTCTTCCCGAACATGCTGCGCAATGCCTGCGCGGTGGGCGGCGATCCCAAGGCGGGCGGCGTGACGCCGGACCGTCCGCCGGATATCATCGTCTTTGGGTTCCAGGAGCTCATCGACCTCGAGAGCAAGAAGCTGACGGCCAAGAGCCTCCTGCTCGGTAGCGGCAAGAAGAGGGCCAACGACTTTGGCGATCGAGTGTCGCGGCAGTGTGAGTGTCTCGCGCCTTTCTACTCGCCTTCGCCGCTGCCAGCCTGCTGACCCTGAGACCCGTACTGCGTTCACCTGGGCCATCAACAGACCGCGCCTGGCACGACAAGCTCACCTCGCTGGTGCGGCTCGCCATGCCGCCGACGTGCGGCTACCTGCTGGTACAGTCCGAGTCGCTCGTGGGTCTGTTCACCTGCGTCTTTGTCAAGCAGGCGGAGTTCAAGCACGTCAAAGAGACGGCCATCTCGACGGTCAAGACGGGCATGGGAGGGCGGTATGGCAACAAGGGCGCCGTCATCGCCAGGATGGTCATCGACCACACGAGGTGAGTCGCTTGTCAAGTTGCTCGCCGCTCGCTTGCGGATCGTCTCCGTCTTCGGCCGTCGGCTGATGCTGACAATCTCTTCCTTGCTCTTCACGTCGACGCGGCCGCAGTCTCTGCTTTGCCAATTGCCACCTCGCAGCGGGTCAGAAGCACATCAAGCAGCGGAATGCGGACGTCGCAGACGTGAGTCGAGTACTTCGCCGTCTGCTCCACCGCCTTGCGGGTGACCCGACTGACACGTTCGCTTTGCTGGACCCCATGCAGATCCTCGAGTCTCCGACCGTCTTCGACGACCACTATGCAGACCCCGCAGCCTATGTTGGCGGAGGCGACGGGTCCATGATCCTAGACCACGAGCTCTGCTTCTGGGGCGGCGATCTGAACTGTGAGTCCGCTTGCATTCGTACGCCCTGCCCGCCGCCGATCTGGAGACTGGCTGAACGATGTCTACGCTTGCCCGCCAATGCGCACCCGCAGACCGAATCGACTTGAAACGCGACACGGTGCTGAGCGCCGTTGGCTCGAGCCGGCTCGGCCCCTTGGTCGAAGCTGACCAGCTGCGGCGGGAGCTCAAGAACAACCCCACCTTCCGCCTCAAGTCGTTCAGCGAGGCGCCGCTCAGCTTGTGAGTTGCCCCGAAGTCATCCAGCCCACCGCGTCGACTGTGCCGGACGAGGCTGACACCTCGCCACACCTCCTACCCTGCACCGACAGCCTGCCGACGTACAAGTACGACCGGGGCACGCACGAGTGGGACACGTCTGAAAAGTCGCGCATCCCCGCGTGGTGCGACCGCATTTTGTGGCGCTCGCACAATCCGGACCGCATCCGCTGCCTCGAGTACCGGCGCTGGGAGGCGACCATCAGCGACCATCGCCCCGTCACGGCCATTTTTGAGGCCAAGGTCAAGGCCATCGACCCGGCCAAGTCCAAGGTCGTCGAGGACGAGCTCAAAGCCAGGTGGGCCACGCTCGAGCACGGCATCCTCGAGACTGCGGAAAAGTACTACGACGATCCCGTCTGAGAGAGGCAGCGCAACCTTTTGCAATAGAGAGTGTCATTCGCATGTTCCCACACCCAAGCGAGGCAGAGGCGGTGCAGAGGCGCCGTCTAGATCTTGGCACGCCTCGTTGCCTGCTCGGCGTCGCCCGACTTGTCCTGGAGCTGGATACCGATCTGGAAATCCTGCAGCGTCCCGATGCTGCGCCGCACGCAGCCTCGCACCGTCATGCCCCCTCCCAGCTCGGCGGGGCGTGGCGAGACGTACAGGCGGTTGAGCGGCCTGGACTCGGGTGCGGGCGCGGTGGCCGCCTCGGAGGTTTGCTGGCCGCCGGCCGTCGTGGCCTGCCCCGACGCCGCAGCGCCGCTGGACGAGGAGGGCACAGAGAAGGCCGTCTTAATCCTCTCCTGTTGCGAGGGCGAGGCCTGCCAGTCGCCGGGCAGGACCAGGGGGAAGACAAACGGCGTCTCCTCTTCCTCCGCTTCGCCTGCCGACGACGTTGCTGCCTCTCCCTTCTTCCTGCCGAGCGAGACCATGGCGCCTTGCTTGGGCAGTCCCTTTGGCTCGACGACCGTGACTCGCGGGTCGATGCGGTCAGGGTGCAGGCCGAGGTCGCGCTGCTTGTTGAGCGGAGGCTGCGTGTCGCCGACCCAGCTCGTCTTGTCCGACGAGGCGCCAGAGGCCTTTCCGGACGCCGGCGGATCGGTGCGATCCCACGAAAAGTTCTGCCGGCCAGTCAGGCCGCGCTGCTCTTCCTCGATCGGCGTGACGCGGTACTCGGCCGCGGGCGTGTACGTCGCCGGGCTACTGGGCGCGAAGATCAGAGGCTGGAAGCGGCGAGAAGCGGTCGTCGTCTGGGGCCCAATGGCAGCTTCCAGGTCGGCGAGAATCTACAGGGCGCAGAGGGGGGCTGGATGTCAGTCTCCGTGCGTCGATCGATCGCCGTCGTCATGGCACTGGACCGTGGGACTCACGTAGAACTGCGGCGGGAACAGGCTGATCTGGTCGGCGAGTCCGAGGTCGATGATCTCGCGCGGCGTGCCCAAGCGCAGCGAGAGCGTCTCGGATCCGTCGGCAGACAAGGCGAGCGTCTTGTTGTCCTTGCCGAAAGCGTCCGGGGCGTCGAGCGCCGTGACGAAAAAGTGGGCATCGAATCGCTTGGCCGGACGGACAACGGCGCGGGGCGTGATCCAGTTCGAGTGGTGGGCCATGGGGGCCAGCGCGGGCAGGCTCGCTCCGATTGAGGCGGCGGAAGCACCCTCGCCCGCCAGCGCCTTGGTGACCCGCTGCAGGAAGGGGACAAAGTGGACAGCGTCGTTGTGGACCTCGTCGCGGATGTGGTCCCACTCGTCCTTCGGGATGCCCGCCTCCTCGTGACCAATGGCTCGGCTGATCGGGATCCCTCCGGGCTGGCTCGGCGAAGCCGAAGGTACGAGGAGCAGACCTGTCTCTTCAAACGTCTCGCGCAGGGCGCAGAGCTTGAGCGCCAGCAGAAAGCCTTCTGGCGTCGTCGAAGCCGGTTTGCCGCCGCTGCTCCGCTCGGCACTCGAGGCTAGAGCGACGTCGATGGCCTCCTCATCGGCGAGGTCGAGGGCGCCTCCGGGGAACACGACGGCTGAGCGGAAGCTCGAACCGTCTCTGGCAGAGCGCTGTACCATCAGAGTGTCATACGAGACGGCCTCGGCTGGCCCGCTCGTCGAACGAGGGCAGAGGACCACCAGCGTCGCCGAGGGGATGGGCGTCATCGGCTCTCCCTTGGGGCCCGTCTTGTGGTCGGTCGGGCGCTGCCGCCCACGCACGCGGACGGGCTTGGCGTCGCCAGAGCCCTTCGGAGGTGCCGCCGACATGACCAAGGTGCCTCGGTGCTGGTAGAGAAAGGATGGCGGGGAGATTGAGAGGGCCGGCCGAGTCCGATCGATCGGGGTGGCGTAGGTGAGGAAGTGTCGTCGGAAGAGGCCGGCGCTTGCGGTGCTCGAGGCTGGACACCGAAGAGAGATGTAGCGGTTTCTAAGGCTCGATAGGGGGAATGCGAAGCGGATGGCCATGGTATGATGGGAGAGAGAGAGGCTCAAGGGCGAGACGACGAGTGAGACCAGGACCAGGGCACGGGACGACGACCAAGGGAGGAAAGCGAGCAAGGGAGCGAGCAAGGCTGCCGGACCCTGCCCGAGCCTGTGGAGAAGAATCCGGGGTCGACCCGACGCCAGCTGCACGGTCGCGGGCGTAGCCGAGGGCACCACCGGCTACTCCCACGGCTGTTTGGGCCGGGGGCCGGTTCTTTTCGGGTGATCCGAGCACCAGGGGCAGACCATCGCCCTCCCCTGCTCTTCACTTGCTGCGCCAGAGTCGGCTCTCGACTCCGCTTCTCTCCCTCTTCGCAGAGATCACATCGCGCGGTCGTTGATGACAACCGGCGATGGCGCGAGTAGGGCTGCTGTCATTGCCTGAGCCAGCTCTTGATGTGCTCGGTGGCGCTCAGCGATCCCGGCGCGCTGTTCACGGCTGACAATCATACCCATCTTCGCGACATGCTTCTCCACCGCCATACGAGCCGCTTCAAGCCTGATCATCGACATGTCTGAATGGTCGCACTCGTTGGCCGATCGCGCCGACGACATCTACGGCTCGTCGGACACGGAGCTGGGCGACGCGTTTCCATGCTCCTCGACCGCTGCGCTAGACGAGAGAAGGCGTTTGCAAGAGAGAGTGAGCCAAGGCCGGCGGATCTCGATCCCTGCTCGCTTTTCAGGGCGAGGTGCTCGATGCTGACCTGGCTGGCGACCTCATTCAACGCATCCGGCAGGAGGCACTCGATCTCTCGAACGTCGACGAGTCGTGCGTCAAGTTCACCGAGACGCCGTTGTGAGTTCCCTGTCTCCGTCGTGGGGGCCTTGGAAGGCACCAGAAGGTCCTGACCGTGAGTCTCTTGATCGTCTTGGACATCTTGGCAGTACGATTGCGGCCAGGGTAGCCAACACCAAGCGACAAAGGCTGCAAGGCTCGATACCAAGCACCGTCTCGCAGTCGTCCAGCGACACAGCCAGGACCGGTCCAGCCCCGGCGGTACCACGGTCAAAGCATGGAGCCTCTACTAGCAGGCCGCGCAAGCCTCTCGCACAAATCTCAGCCGGACGAGAGATCGTGCACGACCCCGAAGTCGAGAGGTGGTCAGGAGCGATTCCATCGCGGGACAAGACTAGAGATGCTTCGAGCTTCAAACTCGCCAGCAACGACCTCGTCCAGCCAGGTGTACCAAGCACCATTCTCCCTGCCACCGATTTGCCGCCCTCGGAGACACTTTCCTCCAGTACAGAGGGGACGGCATCGAACCCCATCTTCCGCTTCTCGCCGCCCGAATTGAGCCCGCCGAAGCAAGGCAAAGCCAGGTCCGGTCCGCTAAGCGACCTCGTCATCTCTCTCGCTTCGTCCGATCATGGCTCACCACTGCAAATCCCTAGGAAGGATGCCGAGCTATCGGACGGCATGATGGAGATGCTCGACGACCGCAACGAAGCCATTGCCGCGACGGGGGAGTGGTCGTCGACGAACTTGGTTAGTCGGGGTTCATCAACCTGGAATCCTTGCGACGATGCTGCGTCCGGCGAGCCTGGATTGGTATTCGAAACACCATCCTGGTCTTCTGGCATACTTGGTGAGCAAAGTGTTTGGCGTCGCTCTACGGTTTGGCAAGACGGAACAACACCTGAAAGTAAGGCCTTCTTACTTCGCACGACGAAGAAGATGCATCGAGGTCCCATCGGCGCCCCTTCACTCCATCGCCTCGAGACAGGGTCTACGAGCCGGCATTCCAGCGATTCGAGCCACAGAAACGACCGCCGACGGCAACGCGCACATTGATCGTGCAAGGACCGCCCTCTTTCCCCGCATCGGCGACCACCTACGCCCAAGGCTCGGACACTGCATCTTCGGAGCTGTGTCTCCCGCAGGCGCGATCGCGAGCGATTCGAGACTTTGGAAGCACCCCGAATCCTATCGACGCCTCGCAGATGCGACCGCCCCATCGCTCGCCCTCGGTGGCCAAGCGCTATGCCGACAGTAAGTGGATACACAGCTGCTGACGGATAATCAAGTTGCCCTTCCACTGAAGAGTCTCTCTCTGGTGTCCTGCAGCGGCATTGCAAGCTTTGCGATCCTCTGAGCGGAAGCTGAAGGCTGGCAAGGAGAATAGTGAGTGGCGCACCCATCCCGTCGGTGATCAGCGTGGCAGGGTTTTGCTGACATCCTCACGTCGTCCTGTTGCGCCTGCATGCCAAAAGTCGCTTTTGCTCCGCTTGCTGCCGAAGCAAAGCCCCAGACAGAGTGGACGACGCTGCTCTCAAGTCGGATAGGCAGGGGACCAACGAGAGCGCAGCGAGATGCTCGTCGTGACCACGACAGCAGTCATTATGGCCTGCAAAAGCTACCTGGCCTGTCTGCGAAGCCGCATATCCCGGCCACGAAACCACAAGGTCGCGCGGCCACGGGTCGCCACCTGCGCCTGCCTCTCTTTCGGCCCCTCGGCAGTACGTCCGAAGAAAGACGGGCTGCGCAAGCAGCACTGGGGGAGCGTGAGGAATGCGGCGCACGTCAGAGGTGGCGAAGCGATAGAGATCACGATGGAAGCCTGACGATCAGAGCGACCGAGACGATCCTACTCAGCGACGACGATAAAGGGGCGGATGAGAGGCCGAAGAAGCAGCGGAGGTTGACGCTCTTCGAGCCCACGCCGCTGCAGCCAAGCTTCGCTCCGGCACCTTCGACGGCGGGTCTCAACGCGGCTGCTGGGCTCCATCCAAGATCGACACATCACGCTAGCGGTCTCGGCCGGCGCGAGAAGCCCGACGGCGTTTGCGATCCTGCTTTCCGGGGCCCAGGCTGGTGAGGCCAGGTGAGGATAGTTGCGCTGCGTGTCCCAGCGCTTAGTCGAAAGCTGACCTCGTTCTGCTAACCTCTTGGCCGTTATGAAAGCGTCGCCGGTATCGTCGGCACCAGCACCGTTTCCTTGGCTTCTGCGGCGAAAGCCTGGCAACGTCTGATGAGCCAGACCGTAAATCGCTTCGACCTCACTGAGCCTACGGCAAAAGGATCTGGCTTCCGAAGGCTGCAGAAGAACGAGATCCCAGGACGGCGTAACGATCCTGGTCAGAGCGTCTAGCCAACGTTGGGGAGACAAACATCATGATATTGAAAGTTGAGCGATAAAGTCGGAGTCTACTCGATTAAGACGAAACGGGGAATGGGGCAGCTTCGGCTGAAGCCGCTGACAAGAGGACGGAGTGTTCGCGGGGGCCAATCGGGTACGGAGAGGTTTGGTAAAAAAGCGGTTCTGCGTCCAAGGCCACGCAGGGTGTTCACCACAAGGCGAGGCCGCCAAAGAAGCCGAAAGCGACAGCGGCGGCGGCGGCCATAGTGGTAGAAGCGACGAACGGCGACAGGATGGTGCCGGCGCTGTGAGTCGAGCCGCCGGAGGTCGCGCCGCTCGAGCTGGGCCAAGGCAAAAAGGACCAAAGTCGGTGAGGAGTCAGCTGGGCTGTTTCTTTGTCGCGACGGATGAAGAAGGCGGCAGAGTAAACTCACCCGGCGCTTCCGCTGGTCGCGGGCTTCGGCGAGCTGGGCGAACCTGATACACAGGCGAAGGGAAGGAACGCGGTCTGGTCAGCATCGACCGACAGACTTCGTGCGGGTCCCTCAGATCCGACTCACCGCTGGACGAGCCACTGTGGTTGCGCGAAGAGGGACCGAGACAGGTGAGAGACATCATGTTAGCGTCAGGAGAGCCTGTGCAGGGGCTTTGCTCCAGCGAAGCACGAGAACTCACCCTGTAGGCGAAGAAGGCGCCGCAGAAGACGCAGCGCCACCGTGGGAGGGAGCAGAGCTGATCGCACCGGTAGTGGCCGCAGCGGGGGCGGCCGAACCCGTGCCCGAGGCCGAGCCAGCGCCGGACTTGGTCGGGCTGCCCGATCCAGTGGCAGCAGGGGCAGAGGCAGCCGATGAGCTGGCCGAGTCGCCAGTACTGCCGGAGTCGTCGGAGCACTTGTTTGGTCCCGCAACGACGGGGACCTGACCGCTGAACTGGGACTTGCCTGAGTCGTCGTTGATGATAAAGGTGACGACGGTGCCGGCGGCGACCTTGGGCGTGTAAGTGACGAAGCCCTGGGAGCTGTCGGCGGTCAGCTGGTCCAGAGGCGTCGTCGTGGAGACGTCGGTGCCCGGTACGACGCGGACCAGGACTGCGTGACGAAGAAAACGCCGCTCGACCGGACAATGACAGGTCAGCTCGCAGCGAGATGAGTGCCCCCAAGTGTCGAACTACTCACCCTGTCCGGTGGTTCCGGTGAAGCCGACCTGGTTCTTGGCGCAAGCGACAAGGCTCGGAGGGGTGTTGATCGTGGGGTCAGCCTTGACAAGCAGCGAACCGCCGAGGGTGGTCGCGATGGCGACAGCGCTGACAAATGAGAGGTTCTTCATGGTGGCGATGCGAGGGGTTTCCAACGAGTGTCGACAGATCAGGTGAGGAGAGAGCGAGGTACGGAAGATGGAGGGCGGTAATCGCCCGTCGCCCCAACGATGCCTTTTTTAAGAGAGCGGCGAGGCCGCCTAGAGCGACCCCACTTGGTGATGTGCTGGCGGCCAGCTCATGAGCTCGGCGGCTGTTGGCGGAGGGCCCCAGGATACGCCACCCACCGCGCCGAATGAGCCCCTGACGATTGTCGCTGCTTGCGACACCGCCCACCTCGTTGACTGGGGCGGACAAAGGCCAGCGGGGGGAGACCAATCCACGCCCACGCGTCATCCCTTGATACAGAACGCCGCGTCCGCCGTCCAGGGGCATCGCGGCGGCCAGCCTGTCCAAATCTGCGTGCTGCAATATCGGCCCGAAGCTGCCCCCCAACCTCCGATTGCAGACCCGATGGATGCCATCGGGCGAGCTGTCTCTTCTCCGTCGGACGCCTCACACATCCGAGATCCGAGCGCCAAGGCTTTCTAGTTTCGGCTGCAAGCCCCGAAAAGACCGCGGCCTGACATCGGAATTGCTCTTCCGGCGCAAACAAAAATAAAAATAAGGTGGAGGCTTCGGCTTGTACCGCCGCCCATTGCTCCCTCGTCTTCGTCTTGATGATATTGGAGTCGCAAGGGCCCGAGCGACATGGAAGGCGAGGCCGGCCCTGTACTTGTTGCAAGTCGATCTGTTGTAGATGGCAGGGCGACGCTTGCGCATGAGAGCGGTTCAAGGATAAGGGCGATGCTCGCCGGTCGGTCCCGAAGGAGGACCAGTTGTAGGTTTGCAGGGGGCCGGGGCAATCGCCCAGCGATGACGCCGGCCCGCCGCCCCGGAAAAGAGCTCGATTCCTTGAACCTTTAGCGCCGCTTTCCCGGGCGTCATTTCGCTCCGCGGCGAGATTTTGCCCATCGCTCGAGGGGCGGCTGACTGACGATGCGGTGGCGAAAAGTACCAGTTCGTACGGCGTCGCCCTGTTCGTAAAGGTCGTCGACCCGACGGGCGCTTGCTCCCATCCTGGCCGCCCTCGGAGCCGTCACTCTACTTAGCCCCGTCGGACGCTGGCCGACGAGGGGAGCATGAACCCTTAGCTCCGTGACTCAGAAACCGAGGAATGGGCCAGTACGACGGGACGGAGCGAGGCCGAGCGATGCGCCACGACCCCTACTTCGGCTGGACCGACCCAGTCTCTGCTGGTCGGGTGGCGGTAAGCACGTCTGCACAGGCAAATGTGCGTGGCTTGGCTCTTTTGCAAACTCCGTCCCGCCGCACTCACGGAAGCCTGCCCGCCTACCTGCCTGTCACACGTTTCTCGGCCCGGCGCGCCCAATTTTTCTTTTTTGCGCTCTCTGCCCTGAGCCAGCCCAGCAGCAGTCAGGCTGCCCGCACACCTGTGGGCAGGCTTGGCTTCCATCGGGCCAAGGAGCGACAGAGTCGCCGAGCAGAGGAGAGGCGCAAAGTCGTCATCCGCGTCCTCGTCGACCCTCGGCCCTCTTCCGCCCCCTTCTCTCAGCCTCCCCCCCATGCCTGATCCTCGAGCGAGGTTTAGGACTCATGACCGCTGCGAGAGGGCCAACCGGTCTTGGCCCGGACTGAGACGAGCAGATCACAGAGCGTCTTTGAATTTCTCTTCGCCCGTCGAGAGCTGTCAGAAGAGACGTTGCTTTGCCTGGCCTGGCCTCCTCGTATCTCTTTTGCCGTGGCCCGCTGGTCCTTCACCTGCACCCACCACTTGCTCGGCCCGGCCCTCTCAACAAAACCGACGCTCCCACGGAAACCACCTTCCGCTCGCGCTGGCAGCTTCTCCCCTCCTCACGTTCCCCCTCAACCCTCGCCCTCGCTGCACATCCACGACCGCGCCCACGATCCACCCATCGACGCGGACCGACTGCACCCGCCTGCCCCTACAGCTCCGCAGATCGCTACGGCCGGCACAAGACGCCCGAAGCAGAGCGACACGCTCAGCTATATACGCAGACACGCCATCGTCGAACGGGTGCCGGCCTCGTTCCCCCTCCCTCCTCTCCTCTGACCACCATGTCTTCCACCTTTGACCGCCTGACAAAGTCGTCGTCGCGCGCATCCCGGACCTCCAGCAATCAATCCCGACCGGTCTCGTCGTTTATGAGCCGGGCGTCCAGCTACATGACCGGCAACCGTCGCAACCAGGGCGCATCGGAATCCCAGGCCTCCACCCTCGACCCCAACATGGGCATCACCGCCACCCCTCAGCAGTCCCGAGGCGGTCTCCGCCCCTTTCAGGGCGTCTTTCCGGCGCCCGACGCCAGCGTCAAGCTTTCGCGGCCCAAAGAGCTCTCCGAGGACCAGGAGCGCAAGTATCAGCAGATGCTAGAACACTTCCGATCCGTCGAAGAATACCCGGTCAGCCTCAAGGACTCGTCGGCCGGCAAGAAGCCGCTCGACGACTGGGAGCGGCTGCGTATGCTCTCGCGCGAGTCGATGCTCCGATACCTGCGGGCGACCAAGTGGGACGTGGCGGCGGCCAAGAAGCGGCTGACGGACACGATAGTCTGGCGGAGGGATTATGGCGTCGACAGCCTCGACCCGGCCCAGCTCGAGCCCGAGGCCGAGACGGGCAAAGAGACGATCCTCGGCTACGACAAGAGAGCGAGGCCTCTCCATTACATGCATCCCAGTCGCAACACGACGGAGGAGACGCCGCGGCAGATGCAGTTTGCCGTGTGGATGCTCGAGGCGGCCATCGACCTGATGCCGCCGGGCGTCGAGCAGCTGGCGCTCCTGATCAACTTTGGCGGCAAGAACCGCAACCCGACCAGCATCAGCAACGCCAAGCTCATGCTCTACATCCTGCAGAACCACTATGTCGAGCGCCTCGGCATCGCGCTCTGCATCAATGTGCCGTGGCTCTTCAAGGCGTTCTGGAACGCAATCTACCCCTTCATTGACCCGGTCACCAAGTCCAAGTGCAAGTTTGACGAGGCCATCAAGGAGGAGGTGCCGGCATCGCAGCTGGCCGCCGACTTTGGCGGCGAGGTCGACTTCCAGTACGACCACGCCAAGTACTGGCCGGACCTGGTGGGGCTCGTCCAGCAGAGGCGCGAGGAGCAGCTGAAGCGCTTCCGCGAAGACTGCAACGGCGAGATCGGAGCGTCGGAGTGGGTCATCCGCGGTGGAGACGAGCAGGACCCTCGTTCGGCCCTGAAGAAGGACTCGGCCTACGCCGAATCGCCGGAATTGACCGCCGCCGCCATCGCTGCCCAGACTGCTGCCGCGTCGGCGCCGGCTGCGGTGGCTGCTGCGGCAGCTGGTGCGGCGGTACCCGAGGCGGACGTCGGACCCGCCTCGCCCTCGACACCGACACCCAAGCCCGAGAAGCAGGTCACCTACCAGAGCGGCTCGCGCGTCGACAGCGATACCGACTCGCTCCTGGACCGCTTCGTGACTTCGCAGGAGGAGCTGCCCGAGGACCCGCTGGCCAAGGAGGCCGGCGAGCAGCTGAGCCAGACCAACTCGGACTCGGAGAACACGACCGTAGTCAACGACGCCGGCGATGCGCCGCCGCGTGCCTCGGCCGACTCCAGGAGGCACGACGCCAGCGAGGCCCAGCCGCGATCCTCGTCCGACTCGCGCAAGCACCACTTTGGCTCCCTCTTCCACCGCAACAGCAAGAAGGAGGGCAAGCACCATCACCAACGCGGCGCCAGCACCGCCGGTTCCGGCAACAAGGAGCACGACAAGTCGCTCTTTTCGGCCGTCGTCGGCAACCTGCACTCGGCCGTTCACCGCAACTCGTCCGACGAGCACCACAAGCGCGGCCACGCCTCCGAGGCCGACGCCGACAAGCCTGCCCTCCGCCACGCCGACTCGAGGAACGTCGTCCACGCCGTCTAGGCGTCGCTCGCGTCGCCCCCTGCCCCTCCCCCTCTCGCATCCTAGATCCCTCATCTCTTACTGCCCCTCTTCATTGGATACCTAATCTCGCACGCACTCGCTTTCACCTCCCCGTATTCCTCTCGTTCTCCGGTCAAACACGCTCCCGTCTTCCATCGATCCGCATGTATCGATACCTCTCTGCTCTTGCTCAAACCGGCTCGATGCCGTTCCTGTTTTCTTGGCCGACCCAGACAGCCCTCCGATTCCGCGATGCCGTCCCAGCCTACTGGCGCATTGGCGGCGCACTGTTCTGAGAAACAGACTGTTTGCTGCGACGATCTAGCGCCAGAGATCAATTAGACACGAGAGAAAAGCGATAGACGGGGTTAGACGTAGATGGGAAGCGTTCGGGCATTGACCTCGATGGTCTCCTCGTCGAGCTGCGGGGGCAAGGGTGGCGTAGTCGGGACGAGGTCAGCATCGGTGGCAGACTCGCGCAGAGAACATCGCAGCGGGACGCACCTTTTCATCTTCCATGAAGTGCATGGGGAAGTTGACGAGGCTGCCGCGGACCGTCGAGAGCCTCTGCTTGATGTGTTCGAGCGGCATGGACGGGTCGGCGATGTGTCCGGTCCTAGGGGCAATAAGGGTGACGAGGGGACAGCAACGGGCGGGGATGTCAGCGCCTGCTTTCGGAGCCTGCAGGATAGGGACCACGGCGACTCACTGGATCGGCGGCTTGGGAAAGTGTGCGTGGTAGTCCTTCCACGTCCTGACCTTGTCGGTCGGGACGACGTGGAAGAGCTCGTCGTAGACCTCGGTGTTGTGCGTGGCCTGCTCCTTCCAGATGCGCTCGACCTCCTCGCCGAGCGGGTCTTGGACCAGGTCGTCATACTCGCGGCGGTAGGCGCGACGAGCCGGGTCGAGGCCCCAGTAGGGCGGGGCCTTCATGGCCGGCGTGGGGTAGTTGTGGCTCTCCTCGGGCGTGCACTCTTCCTTGTCAATCATGCCGAGGTGCTGGCGCCACAGGCGCTTGCGGAACGTCAGGGCAAACTTGGACGCCATGTACCTCTGGCCGTCCATTGTCGACTCGACCATGTCGCGGTCCTCGATGACCATGGCCGTCTCCGAGTCGCGGTCGCCGCACTGGGAGCGGTCATTGAGGTTGGCCGATCCGATGAGGACGATGCGATCGTCGACGATCATAAGCTTGCTGTGGATGTAGGTCTCCTCGGTGACGTAGTAGGCCCGCTCGTCCTCGGGGCCCCACCAGGGCTCGGTGGCCGTGTTGCCGTGGCCGTGAAGGATGTTGGTGGCGATCGAGTCGCGGACGTGGCGGCAGTCTTCGGGTGCGGCGTCCTGGAAGCGCCGGATGATGTCGCGCGCCTCGTCCTCGGTCTCGGGCATGGCGATCTCGGCAATCTTGGCCGCCTTGCCCTTGTTGGGCCCGTCGACGTCCTCGACGACGGCCGCCTTCTTGATCGCCACCGTCTTCCATCCGGACTGGTAGCCGTGGTCGCCCAGGAAGATCCTCGCGAGTGCCACCTGCGCCTCGTGGTAGGTCACGCCGCTCTTCTCCTCCATGTGCTTGATGGGCGCGACGTTGATCCTGTCGTATCCGCGCAAGTTGTACCAGGACACGTAGTCGTCCGGGTTGACGCCGGCTTCGCGCAGGCGCTCGCAGATCGACTTGCCCCCGCGGCAAATGCCCTTGTACTGGTAGTTCATGATGCAGCGGATGCTCGAGGTCTTGTCAAACTCGCCGGCAAAGCACGGGATGGTGGGGATGACGATGACGACCTTGAAGCGCTTGCCGCTTTGGTGGGCAGCGACGATCCTCTCTACGAGCGCCGCCCCGACCTGGTTGAGCACCGCGCCGCCAGTCTCGGTCGAGGTGACAAAGAACTGGTTCTCGATGTAGATCGTGTGGTTGGCCTCGCGGATGAGCTGGATGTAGGCCCTCTGTATACTGTCCTCTGTCAAGATGCCTGAGCTCCAGTCGCCCGCCGAGCGGAGAAGCTGCACCGCGCAGGTGCCCGGCTCGAGCGGGTCGGGCCGCTCGACGCGCCACTCGCGGTTCTCCGGGTTGAAGGGATGCTTGAACCTCTGGCCGAGCCGGTGGAACTTGGCCGTGTGGGGATGGAGCGTCACGCTCTTCCAGCCAACGTCGCTCTCCTCTGCCGGGTCACCGCCGTGCGGGAAGGCGAGCCAAGGGTAATGGCTGTTGTGGCGGTATTTCGTGTCCTTGACAAAGTTCCAGCGCTCGATGAAGTTCTGGGCCACGTCGAGGGCGGCAGGGCCCTGGAGGATGGCGTGGACGTCGTGCCACGGCATGCGGCCGATCTCGACATTGGACTGCTGGTTGGATCCCGGGTTGCCCGTCTGGAAATCCTCGATCCGAGCGTTGTTGTAATCTTGACCTGGGAAGAGCGTGGCCTCGAGGAGGCGCGTCGGGTGGACGTCGGAGAAGGGGTGGGCCGGGGTGTCCCAGCGTCCAAAGCAGATGTCGAGGCCGCCGACGGCGGCGACCTCCTGGTCGATGACGACGACCTTGTCGTGGTGCGACCAGTAGAGGACGACCTCGCCGCCGAGGTGGTCCGGGTGCCTGGCGACGCAGATGTTCTCGTGCAGGTCCTCCAGGAAGTGCTTGGTGTGGGCCGAGGAGAGGGTCATCGACTGGGTGACCTCCTTGTAGACAATGATGAAGATGCGAACGCCCTGCTCCGCCTTGCGCTTGAGGAGGCGGTCCATGCGGTACTCTGGGTAGAGCGCCGGAGGCCTGCGCAGGTAGAGCTCCGGGGTGAGCCACCAGTCGAGGATGAAGATGGAGTCCTCGGCGCGCTCGATGGCCTCGGAGAGGGCCCAGAAGTAGTCGAGGCCATCCGAGTACCATCCAACGTTGTTGTCCTCGCGGACGTTGGCATAGGAGTTGAAGCGATGGAGGTCGCGGATCTCCTGGCGGATGCGGTCCTGCTCCTTTTCGTGCTCCTCGTCGTGGCGGTGGTCCGGGTTCCAGGCGGTGGCCACGCTGACGCCGAGGCGGCTCATCGACTGCTTGAGGACATCGATGTCGGTGTGCTTTTTGAGCGTCTCCTTGATACCCATGTTGACGAGATCTACGGGCGCGGTGGGACGATGGAAGAGTCCCTCTGAGCGGCGGCGGTGGTGGAGCAGAAAAGAACCTAGGGGCCGGCAGGCAGGCGTCATGGGTTGAAAGCGGCATGCGGCAAGCCAGCCGGCCAGCCCTGGGCGGTACAGTAGGGGGGGCCGCCTGCATGCAGCCAAGTCGCCGGCCCGCCGGCTCCTGCAGCAGGCTTCGGCCCGCGCACGCGCCAACGCCAAGCAGAGTGGGTGGCCAGGCCACGCGTACGGGTCAGACGGCCAGGCCAGGCCAGGCCAAGCCAGCTGGCCTCCGTCGGCGCCGTTTCCGACCAGGCGCTTATGTAATCGCTCACTTCAACGCGCAGGCGGCCTGCCTGCCCCACCGGACGCGTTGACGCTTTGGGCGCGGATCTGCATCATCGGAAGGGCCGGCGCTGCTGGCCTGCTCAACCTGCATCTCAGCGCGACGCCCGGACCCACGTTACGCCCCACGGGATCTACCAAACACACGAGGGACGGGCTAGGCTAGCTAGGCTACACATACAGCAGGGCGACCCCCATCAAGCAAGCCAGCAGCCGCACCGCACCGAGCCGCGCCGCGACCCAGGGACTTGGCCAAACAGGCAGGGCGCTGCCTTCTCAAGTCAAAGCCCAGCAGGACGACGATAGCCTACCCCTACCTGCCTGCCTGCCTGCCTCTCTTCTGGCATCCCGACGAAGCGCAATCGACATGGACCTCGAGGTTACTGCCTGAGCCACAGCACCGGTCACCACTACTCGGCACCACGACCTCCCTTGACGTGACGTACCACTCCTGCTCTTCCGGCTGGCGCGCAGCTCTGCCTCTCGGATCGCCCCAACAAGCAAGCAAGGTCGCCCGACGCCACAAAGACAGCAGCGACGGACCCGTTCTGTTCTTCACGCCCGGGGCGCAGAAGGCAAGCAGCAGCAGCAGCTGAGGCTCGAGGAGCGGTCGGCAAGCTTCCTACGCCAGGCCGGCCTCGTCGAGACCCGCTGCGCAGGTCTCCTCGAAGCCTGCCTGCGTTGGGCTGGCAGGCTAGCTAAGGCTGCCCTGGGCCGGCCTGCGCCGTTCGCCGAACGGAATCTCCCGTTGACTGACGGAGGAAGAGGGCTGCCGCGTCAGACTACCCTCTGCAACTGCGCTGGGCCAGCTCGCCACCCGCCCTTGCCCCGTCTCAGAAGAATCCAGAGAGGCAGGCAGACAGTCAAGAGCAGGCCAGAGGGCAGTAGTCACGCAGGCAGGCAGGCTAGCCAGCAAGGTTGCTGGCCAAAGTTCCTTCTCGCACTCACACTCTCGCGTGCGCGCGCAACAGGTTCTAGCCTTCCTCGCCCTTCCCGCTTGCCCACGCCGCCGGCCTCGCCCGTCTCTTTTGCCCATTCAGCCATCTATCGCCCAACGGCTCGACAGCCGCGACTGAGCCAAGATGACTGACAGCCCCTCGAGATGGCCTCAGCCGGGCGGGTCGACGCCGCGGCGCACGCCCAACAGTCGACCCGCCGCCCGCTTCGGTGCTGGCCAGCCTGCTGCGTCAAAGGTGAGAAGAGAAAGGAGCGCGACAACAGGAGTGCGCCCATCCAGCCTGCCCCCTCTCGCCTCCTCAATCGCCACCCTCCGCTCCGCCTGCCTTGCCGCTTTCTCTCTGACCACGACCATCCCCTTCCGTCCCCTTTCGTTCCCCCCCCCCCCCCCTCCCCTGCCCCCCTGCTGTCTTGCCCCTGCTGACCATCGCCACCGCCTTGATCACCGCCACCACCATCACTTCGCTCTCCGTCGCCTCGCTCTCCATCGCCTATCCTCCTGCTTGCTCGTCAGACTCCCAAGAGCGGGCCAGACCCCGGCCGCGTCATCGTCATCTCGGACGACTCCGACGACGACGAGTTTCCCCAAGCTCCCAATCGCCTCTCTGGCCAGAGCACGATGCCGACTCCTTCCCGCAGCCGCAAGGCTACCACGCGTGCATACAATCGCGACGACGACGACGATAGCGAGGTCGAGTTCCTCGCCGATCGCTCCAAGATCCGCGAGACCGTCCTGATCGACGACTCGCCGCCACCCGGAGATGCCAAGCCCTTACCCGCCCCTCCGCCGCGATCGCGCTCGGCAAAGCGAGAAAGCTCCCCGCCGTTCCAAGAGGTGAAGCCGTCCGCCGCTGGACCGTCGTCTTCGTCCAAGCCCCGGGAATCGCCGCTGCACAACACTCCAGTCCGTTCGTTGCTGGCCAAGCGCGAGGGTTCTGATCGCGACCACAGTGCCACGGCGCCCGCGCCCAAGAGAGTCAAGCCCGAAACGCAGGCGCCTGCCATCGACATAGCGGCCAGAGCGCCCGCGGCTGCAAAGCCCGCAGAGCCCAAGTACACCCGCTGCCTGACGATCGAGGCGCTCTGCGACGTGGCCCCGACTTGTCCGGCCGTGACTGCGGGCCAGCAGCTGTTCTTTGAGCGAAGGCGCGGTGTCGCTACAGTCACGATCTACGCCTCGGGACTGCAGGTCGCCGGGAAGCTGGCGCAACCTACCGCGATGGAGCTCGCCAGACACCTCGCCTCTCCCACGTTCCACTTCGAGATCTACGCCCTCGAGCCGGTCCACACTGGCTCGGGTGGGATCGACCCGGCGACGTTGTCGCTCTCCGGGACCATGGCGGCGACGCCTCAGATTCGCGTCGGTGAGTCGGAAAGTCTGATACGGTCCCCGCTCGATGCGCGAGCGCCGGTATTGATGCTGCATCACTTTGTCCTGATCGCTGTCCTGGCCGAGCAGGCATCGACATCAAGTGCCAGACTGGAACGGAGCGCGCCTGGTTCCTAGCCCTGAAGCACGGATTTCCGGACACTCGCAATCTTGCTTTCGAAGGCCTCCCCACTTCGGCCGCCGATCGCGCCAGTCAACTTCGCAACGTCGCGACCGCGACACCGGCTGCGCCCCCACAGCCCATCGATTGGCTTGAGCGAGTCCGTGCCGAGATGGCTCGCTGGGCGCCGGGCGTCTCCGCCGCGCTTTCCGTTGCTCATTCCGTCCCGGCTGCCTCCGCGGCCGCTCAGTCAACTGCACCGTCGCACCTGCCGAAGACCGAAGCTGAGCCATCGCTTGGCTCGGGCGGCATGTACAGCGGCACGACAACCATTCCGGGCTCCTTTGCCGCGGGCATGGACGGTGCCCCCGATTTCTGGGACGACTGGATGGGAGAGCGGCTCAACGCCATGCACACCGACCCTGACGACGACGACGACGACGACGGCCACGGCGGACACGATGGTGCGGTGACCGGCGAGCAAGATGAGGTCATGCGCGGGCTCGCCGGCAGCAACTACCAGGGCCGCAACGCTCTCAGCGCCCTCTACGACGAGAGCCACTCTCTCGACGTGGCCATGCTGCCTCCGTTCCCCGACCATGAGAGCCTCTTAGCCGGTCGCCTCAAGACGCCGCTCAAGCACCACCAGAGCCAAGGCCTGGCTTGGATGGTCGAGAAGGAGCACCCGCAGCCGCCCCGTCGCCACGCAGATGGCCTCGTGATGCTTTGGCGCGCAAGGCGCATCAAGAACGGCAGCTCACGCTACTCGCACGCCGTTCGACCGGGAGAATGGCAGCGCGTGAGTGATGCGCAGCGCAAGGTACAGTGTCGACCCAGATTCGCTGCGGAAAGCTGACACTTGGCCATCTCGCCTTCGACGTTCGCACCTCTCACAGAACCCTCCTGCACTGCCCCGCGGTGGTATCCTGAGCGACGACATGGGATTGGGCAAGACGCTCATGATCATCGCGCTGAGCCTGTACGATCCCACCGGCCAGAAGGTGGTTGCCGCCGAGGTCAAGAAGAAGGACAAGCAGGAGAGGGCGTGGCTCAAGAAGCGCGAGGCGGCGCTCAAGAAGAAGGGCAAGGCCAAGGCCAAGGCCGAGGCGGCCGAGGCCGAGGTCAGCGGGAGCGAGACCGAGACCGAAGCCGAGGCCGGCGACGGCGTGCCCGAGGCCATCATCGACCCGCTGGACCCGATGTACAGCAAGACGACGCTGGTCGTGTGCCCGCTGAGCGTCATCTACAACTGGTCGAGCCAGATCCAGGAGCACACCCGCAACGTCAAGGTCGCCATCTACCACGGCGATGGCATCAAGAAGATGATACACTCGAGGTGGGACAGCTACGACTTCATCATCACGACGTACGACACGATCAAGTCGGAGTTCAAGCCCATCGACACGATCCGAAAGGCCAGGGCCCTCGCCGAGACCCGCCAGGATCAGATTGCCGAGCTGGAACGCAAGCTCACCCTGGTCAACGCCCCCGGGGCGGCGTACATCGACAAGGAGCAGTGCCGACGCGACCTCGAGCGAATCAGGGCCCAACAGCGAGACGAGCTGGCGGCGTGGGCCGCCAAGCGAGAGGCGCCGTCGTCGTCGAAGCTCAAGGCCGCCTTTGCCCGAGCCGAAGCCAAGTCGTCGGCCAGGGGCGGGGCCAAAGGCAAGAGCAAGGGAAAGGGCAAGGGCAAGGGCAAAGCCAGGGCTCAGCAGCTCGACGACGACGACGAGAGCGACTTTGCGTGGAGCCCCAGCGCGACCGACGACGACGAAGACGACGACGACGGTTTCGCAAGGCCCAAAAAGGCCCCGCGCAAGTCGGACCTGGCAAGCACTTCGAGGGCGAGCACGTCGACCTCGACGCCGTCCAAGGGCAGCATCAAGTCGAAGCAGACGCTGGCCGACGGTGACGACGTCGAGTACGACTTCGACGAGCTGTTCGCCTACGAGCTGCCCAAGGTCCTCAAGACAAAGTACCGCCGCCTAGTGCTCGACGAGGCCCACGTCGGCCGAAACTCAAAGACGCTCCTCTACCGCGCCATCCTCGAGATCACCGCCGAGCGCGTCTGGGCCGTCACCGGCACGCCCCTCATCAACACCACCAAGGACCTGCAGAGCCTGTGCGCCTTCCTGCGCGTCGAGCACCTCGAGGATCCGAAGCTGTGGAACAAGTACATCGATCGAGCGATCCGCAGCGACTCCAGCCAGGCTGGCTCGCGCCTGCTGCGCTCCATCATCCTCTGCACCACGCTTCGCCGCACGAAACACATGATGGACATCCACGGCAAGCCGATCGTGGAGCTGCCCGCGATCCAGGTGAGTCCGCATGGCGGTGCGTGGCAGCCGGCGCACCTCGATGCTGACCGCCGCCCTATTTACTTCCTGCCCCATCAAAGATGTACAAGCATGCTATCGAGCTCGACCCAGAGACCCGAGTCTTCTACGACCGCGTCGCCGAGATCATGCGAGGACGGGTTCTGGGCCTCTGGCGCGCCGGCGAGCTCGCCGCTCAGTACAGCAACGTTCTGCTCTTCCTATGCCGACTGCGTCAGATCTGCTGCTCGAGGTGGGTGTAGCCTCCGCCGTGTGTGACGCTGTTGGCCACAACTCACACCCGCTCCTCCGTCTCTGTCCCATCTCTGCGCCCTGCACAGGGATCTCGTTCCGGACAATCTCCTCGAAGAGATGCAGGAGCTCCTCGCGCCCCCCGAAGAGGGCGAAGGCGGCGAGCAGGCGGCGCCGGCCATTGAGCTCGACGCCAAGACCGTCAAGAGCCTCCAGGAGAAGCTGCGCGCGCTCATCACCACCGGCTCCGAGGAGTGCCCGATTTGCCTCGAGGCGTTCAACGACCCCCGCATCACTCCGTGCTCCCACGTCTTCTGCCTCGCCTGCATCACCGCCGTCATCACGACGCAGGGCAAGTGCCCGCTAGACCGGGCCCTGCTGCCTGCCGGCACCCCGCTCGTCGCGATGCCTACCGAAGAGCAGGTGCTCGCTCTGACAGAGGACGAGGGGGACGAGGACGTCAAGCCGGGCCGATCCAAGGAGCCTTCGCCCCTGATCTCAGAGGTCGGTACCGACGGAACACCCGCTGCAGCCGACGGCGAGGCTGTCCAGAGCGCCAAGATTGATCAGCTCGTCGAGATCCTGAGGACGACGGACCGGACAACGATGGTCAAGGGCCAGCCCATGATCAAAAGCCTCGTCTTTTCCAACTTTGTCTCGTTCCTCGACAAGGTGGCCGAGCGCCTCACTCGCGAGGGCATCCCGTTCTGTCGCTTCGTCGGCTCGATGAACAAGGTCCAGCGCGCCCAGGTGCTCGACAGGTTCAGCAAGCCGGTCTACCCAGGCCAGCAGGACCACTCGCCCCCCGCTGGCGATCCAGGCGCCGGCCGTGGTCCGGGACGAGCCTTCGCAGCGGCCGTGGCGAAGCCTCGCACGCTGCTCGAGATGCTCGACCAGCAGTTCGTCCGCCCAAAGAAGGAGGAGGCGGTCGAGCAGGACGAGCTGCCCGACGAGACGTGCAAGGCTTCATCTAGCTCTCGGCAGCTGGCCGCCCTTGACGTCAACGGTGGCAAACGGGGCTGCGGTCGTCGTCATGCAAACACGGACAACTGCGACGGCCGAGTGCCCGTCGTCATGCTCATCTCGATCCAGGCCGGCGCCGTCGGCCTCAACCTGACGGCCGCATCGCAGGTCTTCCTGCTCGATCCGTGGTGGCAGGGTCAGATCGAGGCGCAGGCCATCGTGCGTATCGCGGCGGCTTCAATCACGTCTCGATGCTCGCAGTCGACTGACTCCGCCCTGCATCTCCTTTTCATGCCCTTGCACTCCGCAGGACCGCGTGCACCGCATCGGCCAGCGTCGCGACGTCAAGGTCTTCCAGTTTGTCTGCACCAACACGGTCGAGGAGAGGGTCATGGAGATCCAGGGCGAGAAGGAGGATCTGATCAGGAACAGGTGAGCACCGCACGCGGCGATCTGCGGGGGATCCTGTGCGACGGCTGGATGTGACAACTGACGGCGCCTGGTTTGCCTGTCCTCGCATCGTCCCGCCCGCCAACAGCTTCGCCGGCATCAAGAACCGAGGAGAGAGCATCGACAATCCGGCCAAGAAAAAGGAGAGCACCATCCGCGACATCCTGCGCATCTTTGGCATCACTGGCAGGAACGGCGAGGTGCTCGAGGACCGCGCCGGCGGAGGCGACAGCGGCACCGAGACCGAGATCGAGCCGGAGGTTGGCCCGAGCAGGGTACTGGCGGTCTCGCGCACGGGCAACAGCGCGACGCTGGCTTCGCGCACCGGCTCTTCCACCGCAGCCAACGCCAACCCGACGGCCGGTCCCAGCGGAACGAGGGTCAAGGGCGAGGCAGTCGACCTGCTGTCCGGCGACAGGGCCGGACCCAGGCAAAGCCAGAGCGGCTCAAGCTCCAACGCCTCCAACCGACCCGCCAATGTCAAGTCCGAGTGAAGAAGCACCCGCGCACGATTCGATCGCACCACATCCAGGCCCCGAGCGGCCGACCATCGCGCCACAAAGAGCGCAGACCCGATTCTGAAGTAGCAGGCCCGTCCGCAGAGGGTCCAGTACGACGGCAAACCTGAGCCACATCATGTAACATCACTCTCGCGCATTCGAGGCATTTCCGTCATGGCGCACGAATCCAAGCTGCCTGCGATGCTCTAGGGCCGCGTCTGAGGCCTCCGCCGCTGGTCTACAGTCGGCCACCCGACTTGGGGTCGAGCCATCGATTGAACATGGCCAGCGCGCTGCGTGGTTGGCTGATGATGGGACGCAGTGAGGAGAGAGAGGTAGGGGCCCGGGGGATTGCGAGGCAGGTCAATGTCAAGTTCTGGGCCCACAGGCTGCGACGGCGCTACTCACTCGTGAGGCACAAAGTGGCCTGCGGCCTCGACGGTGGCATAGGTGAAGCCGTGCGCTTGCTTGAAGTCGCCGGCGCGGGTGCTCTCCTTGTCCTGGCCACCGACGTACCACGGCTCCATGGCGGCCTTTTGGAATGCTTGCTCGCCGTGCCACTGCAGCTTGTCTGCCCAGTTGCGGTTGCCGACATAGTTGCAGATGAAGTCGAGCTTGCCGCTGTAGGCGAGCACCTTTACGCCCTGGTCGAGGATCCTTGCCACGGCCCAGGTCGAGTCGCGCGAACCGTCGCCGGTCTTTGCAAAGTCTTCAAAGACCCTGTCGGAGCAGCCGACGAAGATGCCGTCGTGGTTGTCACCGGGTCCCTTTCGATCGACGCCCAAGGCCCTCTGCGTCTCCTTGGCATTGTAGAAGGCGGCGACCCAGGCGTCCTCCTTGTACTCTGCGGCGTGCTGCCAGTTGTAGGGCGACACGTCGAGGTCGTCGTAGGGTCCGGCCAGGGCGCCCTCGCAGTAGGTGGTGGCAGTCTGGCAGGCGAGGTTGTCGTAGGGCCCCTCGGGACCACCGACGTCGTCGCTGCGGTTGCACTTGTCGACCAGCGCGAGGCAGGTGGGGATGGAGCTGTACATCTTGTCGCACTTGTGCTTGGCGAGGAGGGGCCCGTCTGCCTTGCCCGACGCGTTGGTGCAGGTATACTCGACGTAGGCCGGGTACTGGTCCTGCGGCGACGTGAAGCCATTGCCGATGAGGACCGAGGCGAGGGGCAGGGGTCGCAGTCCACGCTCCGGGTGGGCCGCAGCCTCCTTGTTGTCCTCGAGGATCTGGTTGGCGATCAGGGGCAGGTAGCGCCCGCCGTACGACTCTCCGGCGATGTGGAACGAGGCTGAGGCGCTGCCGCCAAAGGGGCCCTCGTCGGTGTGCATGGCGAGGAGGTGGAGAAAGGCGCTGACGTCGCGAGCGGCGGCGGGCGTCGACAGGACGCGCGATGGCGGGTCGTCCTTTCTGGTCTTGTCGGTCCACGAGACGTACGAGTATCCCACGCCCATGGGCTGGTCGAGGAAGATGACGGTGGCGTTGCTGTTCCACGAGTACGGGTTGGGCTCGGCGAAGGGCTTGCCGCCGTTGTTTTTCGGATCGCCGACCTTGCACGGTCCCAGCTCGTTGAGCAGGCCAAAGAGCGACGAGCACCCGGGTCCGCCATTGAGCCAGAGGACGACGGGGTCGTTTTTGGGATCGTTGCGCGACTCGAACGCCCAGAAGTAGAAGTGCTCGGTGGTGCCGCGTGGGTGGCGAGCCGTCCTTGTGGCATTGAGCGAGGCGTCGTTGCCGTAGCTGCTGAGCGGCAGCGACGACTGCTGCTGGTGCTGGTGCAGCTTGTCGACGTCGACGTCGAGGTAGCCCGAGTAGGAGCGCACGCTGTCGTCGCAGAGGGAGCCCGGCGGCGTGACGACGCGAAGCCTGTGTGCAGGCAGATGCGGATGCTGGAGCGTCGTCGCGCCGATGCCGCCGCCCTCGCGAGACGCAGAGAATGGGATCTGAGCGGCGCTGGCCACGCTGGTCAGGCCGACGGAGGCTGCCGCCAACAGGCAAACGAGGCGCGCGCAACTGAGCTTGAGCTTCATCCTGGCGTCGTGGCTCGGTCCGATCCGAAGGGCTGTGCGTGATGGTACACTATCGGAAGCACACGGGCGATCCTAGACGCTCGCCACGACCCCGGTGTGGTGGAGCACCAACTAGAGAGTGGCCCCTGCGGAGCGCCATCATGCGAGCGTCGGGCTGCAGCCGCGCAGGCCAGGCCTGCCTAAAGCAAGCTAAGGCCGCCGCCCGCACGGCGCTGACAAAGCCGACAGGCTGACGGGCGCGGATCAGCCCGACTCAGCCTAGCCTTAGCTTCCCCCTGGGCCCCTGGGCCTGGCGTGGGCCGCTGTGGCCGAGCGGAAAACCGTCGGTCGCTTCCGAGTCAGAAGAAACCGCCGCCGCCCTTTTGCCACGAGAGCCCAACTCAAAAAAGGCTCCGGCACACCGGCCAGCGGGGCGGGGCCAGCAGCAGCTGCTCCTCAAGACAAAAGAAAGAGGCTGACACTCTGACCCCTCCATCGACCTCACCACCAAACCCAACCCATCCCTCTCCGACACGTCGCCCGCCATGCAGCAGCTGTCCGCGCCTCTGTTGCCGCTGCTCCAGTCGGCGGCCACCATCAGCCAGCAGCGCGACCTCATCGCCGCCATCTCGAGGTCGTCGCCCATCCTCGTGCCTGCAGAGATCATCGAGACGGTCCGGCCGCAGCTGCCCGGCCAGCTGCCCTACCTCGTCCTCGCAGCGCCCCAGCTCACCGCCGACCAGGCCGCCGATATCCTCGACAAGGGCGCAGAGGCCATCGTCACCGCCGACGCCGCCCTCATCGACAGCTTCGACGTCGACACCTCGTCCACCCGCTTCATCTTCCACTCAGCCTCTGGCACTCCGGACGCTGGCCTGCTCGCCAAGGTCGCCGGCGCCGTTCTGACCGTCCCGACCGCCTCGGATCTCTCGTCCGACGCTACGCTCGCGTCGGTCAAGGCCGCTGCAGACGGGCTCAAGTCCAAGACGAGCGGAAAGAGCATCTTTGTCCTCGCCACCGCCGGCACGCCCACCGTCGCCGACGTCGAGAAGCTCGCATCCCTCTCGGCCGCCCTCATCGTCCCCACGACATTGCTCAGCGCTTCCGAAGAGGGCCAGCAGGAGTCTGGCAAGCTCGACCTGGTCGACGCCTTCCTCGCCCCGCTCAAGTCGGACCGCTCCGACAAGCTCTTTGCCACCCTCGTCGTTTCGTCGGCATGTTCCACCTCCCTCGGCCTCGTCTACTCCTCACCACTATCCATCCGCAAGTCGATCCTCAGCGGCTCGGCCCACTACCAATCACGGAACCGCGGTCTGTGGCACAAGGGCGAGAGCAGCGGTGCCACTCAGGAAGTCGTCAGCATCCGACAGGACTGCGACAGCGACGCCGTCGAGTTCCGCGTGCGCCAGAAGAAGGGCACGGCCGCTGCCGGCTTCTGCCACCTCGAGAACCGCGAGGGGTGCTTTGGCTCGGCCACGGGTCTTGCCAAGCTCGAGTCGACTCTCCAGGAGCGCAAGCGGTCGGCCCCGGCCGGCTCCTACACCGCCCGCCTCTTTACGGACCCTTCGCTGCTCGGCGCCAAGCTGCGCGAGGAGGCGGCCGAGCTGGCGGATGCCAACAACGACGACAAGGAGCACGTCGCGTTCGAAGCCGCCGACCTCATCTACTTTGCGCTGACCAAGTGCGTCAGCGCCGGCGTGGGCCTCGAGGACATCGAGCGCAGCCTCGACGCCAAGTCCAAGAAGGTCAGCCGTAGGAAGGGCGATGCCAAGGCGCAGTACGCCAAGCAGCAGCAGGAGGCCGAGGCCAAGGGTAGCGCGAAGCCCGCCGCCGCGCCGGCCAAGCCCGTCCTCGACGCCAACGCCCCGATCAAGATCCAGTCGCACCGCCTCGAGAACATCACACCGCAGCAGCGCGTCGAGCTCCTCAAGCGACCCGCGCTCAAGACGGAGCAGATCATGGACCTCGTCCGGCCCATCCTGAGCTCGGTCAAGGAGCGCGGCGACGCCGCCCTCCTCGAGCTGACGGAGAAGTTTGACAAGGCCAAGCTGCCCAACCCGATCCGCCTGCCTCCGTTTACCAACGACGAGGTGATGGCCAAGATCAAGCCCGAGGTCAAGACGGCGATCGACGTCGCCTACCGCAACATCTACGCATTCCACAAGGCGCAGAAGACGACGTTCGGCAACAAGTCGGCCAGCGAGGTCGGCGGCGCCGACGGCAAGGGCGTCGACCCTAGCTCTGGCGAGAGCGCCGAGGACGGAGTGCTCGAGATGGAGACGATGCCCGGCGTCGTCTGCCGGAGGTTCGCCCGCCCCATCGAGAGGGTCGGTCTCTACGTGCCTGGAGGCAGCGCCGTTCTGCCCAGCACGGCCCTCATGCTCGGTATCCCTGCCCAGGTGGCGCGCTGCCCGACTGTCGTCCTGGCCACGCCGCCGCGGCCCGACGGCTCGATCAGCCCCGAGGTGCTGTACTGCGCCGACAAGGTGGGCGCCACTGCCATCCTGTGCGCCGGCGGTGCGCAGGCCGTCGGCGCCATGGCCTACGGCACCGAGTCGTGCCCCAAGGTCGACAAGATCGTCGGTCCGGGCAACCAGTTCGTCACTGCCGCCAAGATGCTCGTCCAGAACCAGATGGACGCGCAGGTCTCGATCGACATGCCCGCCGGACCGTCCGAGGTGCTCGTCATTGCCGACAACTCGGCCGACGCCGGCTTCGTCGCCTCGGACCTGCTCTCGCAGGCCGAGCACGGTCCGGACTCGCAGGTGGTCCTGGTCGGCATCGACCTGACGGACGCCAAGCTGGCCGAGATTGAGCGCGAGGTCGACGCCCAGGCGCGCGCGCTGCCGCGCGTCGACGTCGTGCGCCAGGCCATCGACAAGAGCGTCACCATCATTGTCAAGACGCGCGAGGAGGCCATCGAGTGGAGCAACGACTACGCGCCCGAGCACCTCATCCTCCAGACCGAGAGGCCCGAGGAGCTCATCAAGGGCGTCCGCAACGCCGGAAGCTGCTTTGTCGGACAGTGGAGTCCCGAGAGGTGAGTCGGCGGCGGCGGGCACAGACTTATTGAGGTAGCGAGAAGGCGACTTTTGCTGATGCCGTCCCCTTCCCCTTCCCCGTTCCCTCTTGACCCCGCCTCGCCATACGACAGCTGCGGAGACTACATGTCGGGCACCAACCACTCGCTGCCGACGGCGGCCTATGCGCGCTCCTACTCGGGCGTGAGCGTGTCGACGTTTGAGAAGAACATTACCTCGCAGTCGCTCACCGCCGAGGGCCTCAAGGGATTCGGGCAGCACGTCATCGACCTCGCCCAGTGCGAGGGCCTCGAGGCCCACGCCCACGCCGTGCGCATCCGGCTGCAGAGGATGCAGGGCCTCTGAGCGGCGGTCGGCCGTTGCTGTAGATTTTGTTTTCCGCCGTCGACGTCAAATCTAGGCATGAAAGTGCAGGCAGGCGGGTGACTAGAGTACACAAGGAGCAAGGTTGGGGAAGGCCCCTCCCCGTCACCGGCCATGCTCGATGGCGCGCAGGATGCGGCGGTAATCCTTTTCGCGTGGCCCCGTCTTTCTCCGGGTGACGAGCCTCTTGAGCGGCTCGGCGACGTAGGTGGCGACGAGCTGGACGCCGTAGGCCTCGAAGAGCATGGCGACGACAAACTGGGCGACGACGACGCCAAAGATGATCCAGCTGAAGCTCGAGGGAGTGTCGACGAAGCCGAAGAGGGTGAAAAAGGGGCCCGAGGTGAGGAAGAGGAAGTAGAAGCAAAAGACGCCGAGGATAAAGAGGGCGGGGAAGAGAATCCAGTTGAGGTAGAGGTGCTGGCGGTGCGGTGGGCCCGCCGAGTAGGCGATGCCGGCGATGACGTAGCCAAACACCGAGGCGCGGAAGAGGGCCGTGTTGTCCATGTCGTTGAGCTGGAGGTTGTTGGGGTCCAGCTCCGGCGGCACGTACCAGCTCTGCCGGTGCAGCACGACGTAGACGACGGTCTGGGCGACAAAGATGAGCACGACCTGGCCCATGGTGCTGATGATGGGCCGGATGCTGGCCAGGCGCGCGGCGGGCGCCTTGCAGTGCAGCTTCTTGGACGGCAGGCTGTTGGCCATGCCGATGGCGATGGGGAGCACCATGAAGACGTCGATGAAGAGGTACTCGGCATTGTCGAGCGACGTCGCCTGGCCGTAGAGGAGGAGCACGGTCATGTACTCGCACAGCGAGTAGCACGCCATCCACTTGAACATGGCAAACGACACCGTCAGCGTCGAGCGGCCCTCGCGCAGCAGCTGCTGCACGCACGAAATGTCCTCCTTGCGCGAGGTGAAGGGCGCCGCCACGCTCGCCTCGGCCTCGCTCAGGCTCAGGCCGACATCGGCGGCCTTGAGCGCGCCGCAGTCGTTGGCGCCGTCGCCCGTGAAGCCCACCGTGTAGCCGAGGTTCTGCAGCCGCTCGACGAGGTCCTGCTTCTGCTCGGGCGAGCAGCGCGCAAACACCTTGGCCTGCACCAGCATCCTCTCGAGCGTCTCTTTGGCGCAGCCGTCAACCAGCGTGCGCAGGATCTCGCCAGAGACGGCCAGCTCGACGTCCCCGAGCTTGGCGGTGCCGTCGAGCGGGTCGAGGGTGTAGCTGTCGAGCTTCCGGTCCTCGTCGTCGAGGTCGACCCACTCGACGTGCGCCAAGCTGGCCTTGACCGTTTCGGCGCCGGCGTCGCCCTTCTTTCCGGCTGACGCGGTGTTGGTCCAGCAGAGGCGGGGGGCGTAGACGCGCGCGGCGGTATCGAGGATGCCGCACTCCTTGGCCACCGAGACGGCCGTGAGCACCGAGTCGCCGGTGCAGACCTTGATCGGCAGGCGGGCGTCGTCGCGCAGGGTGGCAATCGCCGGCGCCGTGCCGGGCTTGAGCTTGTTCTCGAACACGATCAGACCGAGGAAGCGCATGCGCGACTCGGCGGCCGACCGGGGCAGGGTCTGGGCGCCGGCCCAGCTCATGCCCTCGACGACCCTGCCGGCGACGGCCAGGACGCGGTAGCCGGCGCGCGTGTAGTGATCCAGCACGGCATCGTAGTCGGTCGGGAGGCTGTCGGTCTCGCACAGGCCAAAGATGGCCTCCGGTGCGCCCTTGCAGTAGATCTGCGCGCCGACCTCGCCCTCGCCCTCGCGCTTGACGATGACGCTCATCCGGCGCAACTCCGGGCTAAAGGCAAAGGTGCGGATCACGGCGAGCCTCTTGTGCGACGAGCCGGCGAGCGGTAGAATGACGGGGACGCGCGCGAGCTGGCCGTCGGCGTTGCGCGGCCTCTGCGAGGGCTCGCCAGGTGCGCTGTCGCTGGCGCCCTCGCGCTTGAGCTGCACGGGCGCACGGTCGGCGTCGTCTTCGAGCTGTCGGCCGGTCCACTCGAGCATCTTGACCTCGAGCGGTTCGCCGAGCGCCTTGCCGTCCAGCAGATTGAGGTCGTGCGCGGTGGCCATGGCTTCGTCCAAGCTGAGCGACGTTTCGCCGGGCAGATCCTGCGCCGTTTGCGTGAGCTCGCTGAAGTGGCCGCCCGCAGCGACGGTGCGCACGCCGAGCACGTCGAGGCCCTCCTCGGTCAGCGTGCCGGTCTTGTCAAAGACGAGCATGTTGACCTTGCCCGCCACGTTGATCCTCTGCGGGCTGAGGCAGAAGATCTGTCCGCGACGCAGTCGCGAGATGGCAAACGTGATGCAGATGCTCAGCGTCGCCGGGAGCGCGGGCGGGCACGCGATGGTAAGGACGTCGAGGGCTCGCAGGGCGATCTCCTCGGACTCGACGCCGATGATGCTGAAGTAGATGCACGTCGAGACCATGCCGATCAGGGCCATGGCGAAGAGGAAGCCGATGAAGATGAACCCGTCGCGGTAGAATTTGAAGCTGATGGGGCGCGGGAAGAGCATCTGGCGCACCAGCGAGCCCTTGGCGGTCGAAAAGGCGGTGCGGACGACGAGCGCACGAGCCCGTCGCACCTCGGCGCTGCCGTCGCCTGCGGTGGCCTGCGCCCTGTCCTCCCTGGACGGAGGGCGGGCCCGCACGATCCTGGTGCCCGAGTAGATGAGGTGCTTGTCGATCTTGCCCAGGTCGCCGCCGGCGGCGAGGATGGTTTCCATCTTGCTGTTGGGGATGGGTGCCTTGACCACGGGCACCGACTCGCCCGTCAGCATCGACTCGTTGACGATGCAGTCGCCCTCGAGCAGCACCAGATCGCATGGCAGCACGCTCAGCAGGGCGCTGTCGTCGTCGCCGCCGTTGGTGGCGCAGATGTCGACGACATCGCCGGGCACGAGCTCCTCGCTGTTCATCCTGGACCAGGCGCCGCCCGCCTTTTCGCCGTGCGAGGCCCGGTAGACCTCGACGTTGCAGCTGAAGCGGCTCATCCTCTGCAGCCGGTTGATGGCGTGCTTGGTGGTGATGGTGGTGGCGCCGATGCCGATGATGGAGATGACGCCGATGACGATGGCGTAGGGGACGTATTCGTCGTTGGCCCAGAGGATGATGCTGTAGACCTGGAAGACGTAGAGCGGGTGCAGCACCTCCTCAAACATGACGGCCCAGACGCTCTTGCCCGGGACAAAGATCTGGTTGAGCCCGAAGAGCGTCTTGCGGCTGGCGAGGACATCGGACTGCAGACCCCGCATTGCCGTTTCCGTAGTCGTCCAGCAGGGGTCGCGCCAGGACGAGAGCTGGCGGAAGTTGCCGGTGCTCGGGTGCAGGAGAAAGGTCGAGGCGCGGTACTCGAGGACGTCGACGTGGGTCAGGGTCGCTGCGGAGCTGGCGTCCGGAGTGAGCCCGTGGTCCTGGGCGGCCAGGGTGAACTCGCGGGTGGCCGCATCGCTGGCGCTCTCAAAGGGCACCGGAAGGCTCGAGGGAAAGACCTCGCCGGCATCGACGGGGTGGGCGAAGCCGATGCGCCTGAGCGGGAGGATGTCGACGTCTCCGTGCTTGGACTTGATGCGGACGAGGACATGGCGGCGAGAGTCGAGGTGGCGGAGGCTGATGGGCGTACAGTTCCAGCGGATCCACCACTTGTTGTTGGCCCAGCTGTCGGCGATGTACCAGATGCCGGCGGTGAGGAAGCAGAGGGCGTACCAGACGACGAGGCGGAGGATGCTGCGGCGGTAGAAGGAGAGCTGCAGCTGGACATCCTCGTCCGGCAGGTAGATGGCCTGGTGGCGGTCCGGTGCGGCGTCCTGCTGGTCGATCGTGGGGAGGTCGACGCCGACCTGGGCGTGCTTCTCGCCCGCTCGCGAGCCGGACGCAGCAGAGGAGAGGGATGAGGTCGAGCGACGGCCGATTGGGCGAGCGCCTAGGATTTCATCCTGCACCTCTGGGCGAGGGGGCAGATGGTCGTCGCCGAGCGTGGCTGCGCTGGCGGTGTCGACCTTGGTCGAGGATTGGCGCTCGGCGTCGTCGTCGTCGACGACTGGCTTGCACGGCGACGAGTCGGCCGACCAGCTAAAGTCTTCCTGGGCCGGCTCGACGAGGAGGAAGGGCGAGGCGGCCGAGGTGGACGGCGGCAGCGAGTGCGAAGGGCCTGGCAGTGACATGGTGAGTCTACTGTACCCCGTCCAAAGGGAAGCGCCGATGGGCAGGCCTTGCGATGGATGGCGTTGCGAACGTTGACCGGACGAGGTTGGGTGGGGGGCTGCAACGAGGGAACAGGGGAAGGGAGACGGCCTCTGCGAAGGCTACGTAGGTGCCATCGACCAGGCGGCGAAGCGCCCACCTGGAAACCTTCCAGGGTTCACACGCACGACGACGGCCGGCCAGCGAGAGGCGAGCGCGTTTTGTTGGAATCGCCAGCAGGCTTCTGTGTCGTCTCTCTGTACCGTCGGAGCAGGCCGTTTCCAACATGGCCTGGCCTGCCGCTGCCGCCCAAACCTAGAACCACGGACCACGCACGCGACCGAAAAGTCGAAAAGGAAGAAAAACTTTTCTTGGCCGCCGCTGCCGCCGCCTGCCGCCCCGGCGGTCAAATTGGGCGTCCTCTAGGCTCTGCCCTAAATCGACGGGATCGCCGCCCTCGCGTGAGCCCGGTCAAATCTCGTTTGGAACCGAAAAAGCCCGATTTGCAGAGATTCGGATCGGCGTCCAAACTTTTTTCCTCGCCGATCCAGTTTTGCGAAAACGATCGGGGCATGGCCCGTTCGCCCGCAATTGATGGGCCCGGAGCCCGGTGGGAGGGCAGGCCGGCAGCCGGTTGGCAGCGTCAGCGTCATGCCCATCCCCGCGCCTGGGGGCCAGCCCTGCCAGCTTGGGGCTGCGCAGCGCAGCGCTGCGCTTTACCCCGCCTTTTTGCAACGAAGACGAGGCTAGGCAGGCATGCAACGGCTGGACACAACCAAACGCTAGAGCTACCTGGCACCTTCTCGGGGCGGCCACCATCATCAACCTTCCCTTCCCGTCAACCTTGATTGATCGTATCCGCCGCCATGGCTCAGCCCGGCATCTCGCAATTTTACGTGACGCCTCTCGCGCCGTCGCCCTCGCAGCCCGACGGGCCGGCGACGCAGCGACGCTACCACTACCTCGACTACCACCCGCCCCAGGGCGTGCCCCAGCGCGCCACCATTCTCCTCCTCCACGGCTTCCCCGACTTTTCCCGCGGCTGGAGGAACGTCGTCGCCCCGCTCCAGTTCTCGGGCTACCGCCTGATCGTGCCCGACCTGCTCGGGTACGGCCTCACCTCGGCGCCCCGCTCCTCGCCCGACGCCTCTGGCCAGAGCAGGATCGCAGAGTACAGCGGCAGGTCCATCTGCGCCGACCTTGACGGCCTCCTCGACCACGCAAAGGCCGGCCAGGGCGCCGAGTTTGGCTCGCACAGCTGCGACAGCCAGGGCCGCAACGGCCGCGTCATTGTCGTCTCCCACGACTGGGGCGGATGGCTCGGATGGAAGACGGCCCAGTGGATCCCTCACCGCATCATGGGCGTCGCAAGGTGAGCCCACGAGAGAGCATACGGTGCCTAGGGCGACTGTGCTTACCCCCCCTTCCTCTCGTCTCCGTCGCGATCAGCTTGTGCGTCCCGTACCAGCCTCCCACGTCGAAGCCCATCTCGATGGACCAGCTCATCCAGGGCCTGCCCAACTTTGGCTACCAAAAGTTCTTTGCCGACCCGCGATCGACCAAGATCATCGAGGATAATGTGAGTGGTCGGTCGGTGGCCCGCCCTGGCCTCGAGGCGGTTTCCAGACCTGGGACTGACGACGTCGGAGGCGCGACCCGCCCTGCTCGACAGCTGGAGCGCTTCTTCCGCATCGTCTACATGATCCCCGGCCTGTTTAGCGGCGACGGCAACATTGGCTCGCAGGCCGCCGACTGGTACCGCGAAGGCCAGCTCGAGAAGCTCCTGACCAGCCCCGAGTTCCAAAAGGTCGACCTGTCGAGCATCGGCAAGAGCCTGCTCGACGAGGCCGAGTTGCAGCGATACGTCTCGACCTTTAAGAGCCGCGGCATGGAGGGACCGCTTACGTGGTACAGGACGCGTCCGATCAACTACAAGGACGACCAGAGTGAGTCGGTGCGCCCGTTCGAGCCTTGAGAATGCCGTAACCTAGAGAGCTGACGGGTTGGTCTCTTTCCATCTGCGCTCCACAGCCTTCCGTGAAAAGGGACTGCCCGCGACGCTACCCGCGCTGCTGCTCCAGCCGACCGACGACGTGGCCGTGCCGCCGTCAATGGGCAAGGGAATGCCCAAGCACGTGCCGGCCGTCAGGCTGGTCGAGATCAACGGATCGGGCCACTTTGCGCAGAACGAGCTGCCCAACGTCGTCGTGGCCGAGATCAAGAAGTGGATCGACGAGGCCATCATCCCGTCGGAGAAGAACGGCACCTGGTTCCAGTGGATCAAGTCTAGGCTCTGAGGCGGGTCCGAGGCCGACGTCGGCCGCCGCCGGGACGCCCAAAATATCCTCGTCGGGGCGACTGCCGCGCCAAGACGGACGAGGCGCCGCGTAGGCGAGGCTCAGCCAGGCACGTCCGCCGTACGTGCTGGTTCGGAGGGCCCCGCCGACCTTCGTTGCCAAGCAATGGGCTCCATGGGCACTCCACGGCGTCCCGCGGGTGCTCCGCGTTACAATGGCGTGCCAAGGAGAAGATGGTGCCTAGTTAGGATCATGCAATCCATGGACCAGCAGCCAGAGGATCTCTCCATTGAGTGCGAGTGCGCGTTTCCTTCGTCGTGTGAGCGAGGTCGATCTGTTGCTCGACAAGGTGCGGTAGGGGCGAGCTACACTGTGACCGTACCCACCTGGGTGGTGTCCTCGGACGTCCATGACTCGGCGCGTTTACAGTTCCGCCGTGACGCCCCGAAGAGTGTAAGCCTAAGCTACAGTAGCTAGTGCGTGTTGGGTTGCACGCGCCGTGTCCGTCCGCCGGCCGGCGAAAGGGGCGAGCCGCGTCGGGCCATCCGGTGGTGGGCACAGAGGTGGCGCAGGGACCGTATGTACCTACTCGCCCCCTAGCCTGGATCCTCGCGTTCATTTGCTGGCGCATGCAGGTGGCTGATCTTCTTGCTTGAGTGAGAGGGTGGCGAGAAGACCTGAGGCTCCCGTTGGCCATGGCCTGTGACCCCCTCTGTTGGCCGCACATTGATGAAGACCGTTGTACGAGGGTCGAAACGACGTCATGATCGGCCTACTCAGAGCTTGACGAGGCTCTCACTCTCATGGTCAACCACGGTGAGAGAGGATGTTGAATTGGCTACGACCCAACGGGAGGATCCGACGTACGGCGTCTTTAGCGTCGGGACAGGCAGGGACGGCCTCGGAACGAATCGGCCGAATCTGACCTTAGCTTGGTGCCGAGCCGACCTGGCCTGACCTGCAGCAGGGAGCAGACAGGCCGGCAGGGCATGCTCGGTCGAGTTTCGGCCCTCTGCCCGCCTGTCACCCGGGCCTTTCTTGGCATCTCCCGTCACGCCGTACCTGCCTGTCCGCCCGTCTGTCCTTGACCGCCGGCCGGCCGAACCGCAGAACAACGAAGCTAAGCGTTTCCGGCCACCCGGCGTGCGGTGGTACGGGAAATCCTCCGAAGTTTCGTCGTTGTGCGTGATCAACGAACGCAACGCCTTTGCGTTTGGACCCTGCCTCCCGCCCGGTTCCCGAACGGCGTTAGGCACCGGCTGTTGCTCCCAGCGAAGGTAGAGGCTCTGAGCGCCCGCTAACTACTGTACCACGATCTGCCTCTCAGCAGGAATTGCACACGTCGACGTGGCCCTTTTTTTCGATGACGATGTCCTCGCCTCGATTGGCAAAGAAAGAGAAAAGGTTTGCGTCAAGAGCAAGGCAGGCTAAGAGCTCGGAAGAAGAAAAGATGAGCCGCCGGACACCAATAGGGGCGATGGAACCGGCATGCCAGAAGAGAGAGGCAGGCAGGCAGGCAGGCAGGCAGGCAAGGCCTGGCTGCATGCGCCCTCGTGGGCGCCGGAGAGAAAAAAAGCTTGACGGCTGTTCGGCTGTTCGGAGAATTTTTTTTCTTGATTTCCAAACGGCGCGACACCGCGGCAGGCTACTTAGGGTTGGCGGGTCCAACACGGCCATAGATACCGACTGAGCGCGACACCGGGACAAAGGTGCATGCCGCTCTGTCGCCCATTGTCCAACGTCATACAGTGCGCGCTGCGGCGGGTGCCTGCCTGCCAGTACGACGGCCGAAGTTGGACCGCGGACTGGCACCAAATTGACCGAGGCGCCGGCCGTCTGCCTCTCGCCGACCCTCCTACTTTCCCTTTGCGGTCAGACAGGGCAAGCTCGACCTCGTCGCAAGAGGATGGTGATGCGATGGTGGCGCCTGAAATCCGTCGGGACCCCCTATACTCAAGCTCGCTCTCCGTCGCGGGACGGAGGGGATGTCCATGCCAGAGCGGTCTCGAGCATGCTACCTTTGAAGCAGCAGTGTCACGGGCGTACGGTGTCTACTTATGAAGCAAGCCCGACCGTTGCGGGACAACTGTACAAGCTCGCTGTCAACGGGCCGGGGCTGACGAGGTGTCGAGCAACAATTGACCGAGAACAACCAGTTAAAAAATTTGGTCGAACCGGCACCTTGGCCAGATCCAGAACGTCAAGGCGCGCGCAGTCGATCTGATCCCGGCAGCGGCGGCAGGACGCACCAGCGAGCATCCCCTTCGTAAAGGCAAGGTCGCTCAGCCCGCACCGAGACGGCGGCCGTCGCCGCACAGGGTCGTTGCTGCTCCGAACAGCTCCGTACGCGGACGAGCTAGGCTATTGGTCGTACAGGCCAAGCTGGCCCTCTCTGACCACAGATCATGGCGTGCATGCCAGCCCGCCAGCCCGCCAGCCATCTCACCTGCCTCATGGCAAACAACACGCACGCAGGCTGCCTGGGCCCCCGTCCCTCCCCCAGGCGGAGCACCCGCCTCGTCCCGCCGTGCACCCACCCCTCAGGCGGGGAATCGAAATGAGGCGAAGGCCGTGCCGCGCCATGTCCGTGTGTGCCGGTGCCGCCCGCTGTAGCGTGAGCTTGCACCCTGCTCCTGCTTGGCCTGACGGACCGACTCGACCCCGGTCACAGAAGGGGCAGGGCGTCACAGTGGGTGGAACAGGGACAGGCCAAGAAAGGAGGAGAAGAAAGTGACGCTCTGGCGTGCACTCCATATAACAACAGGCAGACAGAGCACCGTCGTCCGCCCTTGCCCCTGTTACACCACACCAACCTCGCCCTCCCCCCCCTTCTCACGCCCAGCGGATCCTCGTCCGCCTCGGCACCTCCTCGCCGCCACCATGGTCCTCAAAGCCACCTCGATCCACACCAACTTCCTCTCGAGCGGGGAGAGGTACGTCACCGCCGATGCCGACGCCGACGCTTCGGCCTCGGCCCCGGCTACGGCGCCTCAGTCGGCCGCCACGTCGCACGACGGCCACGCCTCGACGCCCTCGCGCAAGAACAGCCTGTGGAGCCGCAAGAGCAAGGAGGCCCCGTCTGCCTCGCGCAAGGACGTCAGCCTGCCCGACGGCGTCAGCGACGACAACATCATCCTCGTCGTCTGGGACGGGCCCGACGACCCCGAGAACCCGATGAACTGGAGCCTGACGCGCAAGTGGATCACGACGTCGCTCCTGTGCGCCATGTGCCTCTTCATCGGCCTCTCGACCGCCGGCTACTCGGTCGGCATCGGCCCCATGACGCAGGAGTTTGGCGTCTCCAACGAGGTCGGACAGGTCGGCATGCTCCTCTTCAACGGCGCCTTTTCCATCGTGCCCCTCTTCCTCGGCCCCCTCTCCGAGTTTGTCGGCAGGAACCCCATCTACCTCGGCTGCTACGTCCTCTTCACCCTCTTCTTTATCCCCCAGGCGCTCGGCAAGAACATCGAGACGCTCCTCGTCTCGCGCTTTATCTCGGGCGCGTTTGGCGCCGCCGGCACCACCATCATCCCAGGTGAGCACAGCGGCCGTTGCCCCTCCGTAGAGCACCCGTCGCTCGTCTTTCCGGTGTGCACCAACTGACCCGCTGACCCGCTGACCTCCACATCGACGCGACCCCGCCCCCGCCCCGCAGGCACGCTCGCCGACATCTGGAAAACAAAGGACCGCGGCGTCCCCGTCGCCCTCTTCAGCCTCGTCGCCGTCGCCGGCACCGTCGGCGCTCCCCTCTACTGCGGCTACATCCTACAGGAGAAGAACTGGCGCTGGATACAGTGGTGCCAATTGATTATAAACGCCGCCGTCGTTCTCCTTGAGCTCCTCCTCCTGCGCGAGACTCGCGGCTCGGTCATCCTCCAGAGGCGCGCCAAGAAGCTCAGGAAGGAGACGGGCGACCAGCGCTACCGCGCGCCCTCGGAGCTCGAGGCGCCCTCCCTCAAGGCCCTCCTGCACGTCTCGACCACCCGTGCCGCCATGCTCATCGTCAAGGAGCCCGTCGTCCTCTTCTTTTCCAGTGAGTTGTTGGGCCCGCGGCGCTTCTGTCGCCGTGAGCACCCGACCGATGCTGACCCGCGCGCATACCTTCCCGCCCTTCTTCCGCACCAGTCTACATCGCCTACGCCTGGGCGCTCATCTTTGCCTTCTTCGCGGCCATCCCCATCGTCTTCCAGGAGCGCCATGGCTGGAGCGTCGGCAACGGCGGTCTGGCCTACATCGGCCCCGTCATCGCGTGCTTCCTCGCCTTTGGCCTCTCGTTCCACAGCAAGTACCTCTACGACCGCGCGCGCACCCGCAACAACGGCATCGCCGTCCCCGAGGCCCGCCTCTACTACGCCTGCGTCGGCGGCATCCTCTCCACCATCGGCATGTTCATCTTCGCCTTCACCTCGCCCACCAAGAACGGAGACCGCTTCGTCCACTGGATCGCACCCGAGATCGCTCTCGTGCCCCTCGTCATGGGCATCTACTTTATCTTTGAGGCCATCCAGCAGGTGAGTCGGTACGCCTCGTGCTGCCATCCGGAAAGTTAGATTTGCGACGCGTTCGATTTTGACGCCACTGACACCATCCTCATTCCTTGCCGCCATTTTTTTGCCGCAGTACCTCGCCGATGCCTACGGGGCTGAATGGGGAGCGTCTGCCATCTCGGCTCAGGGCCTGATACGCAACAGTATGGCGGCTTCGTTTCCTTTGTTCTCTACTCAGGTAAGGCTTCCAGAGGCTCCCAGGACATCTCGGGGTATTCTGGAGCGTCTTGGGCTGCGCCAGGACGATTCCGAACACTTCCGAGTGTCTGGTAATGGCCCTGGTACGGTCGACGCTCTCTGTCTCTTCGGAGGTACTAAAGACTTCTCGACCTTATCTCTGCTTTATGTTTTGCGCAACAGATGTTCCGCAACCTCGACGTATGGGGTGCGGGAACGTTGCTCGGCTGTCTGCTCGCGCTCGCGGTCCCCCTCCCCTTTATCCTCATCAAGTTCGGCGCCAGGATCCGCGCCAACTCCAAGTACGCGGCGTTCGAGGATGAAAGTGGCGAGCAGAGCGGTCCGGTCCTTGGCGCGCGGCGCGACGTCGAGGCCAAGGCGGCCGCCGCGGGCTTCGAGAGCAACCCGACCTCGGGCACGGCAACACGCGCGCCTTCGCCGACCGCGGCAGCCGAGGAGGAGAAGGCCAAGGAGAACTCGGCTTAGACCCATGCTGTAATACAGACATCGTCTCGAAAGGCTCGAAACATACAGCGTTATTGCTCGTTTCTGCGGGGCCCGGACGGTGCGTGGTCCTATGGGAGTCCGCGTGCAGAGGCGAAGGCTATTGGGCGAGGGCGTGCACGATGCCATTAAGCTTCGGCACACCGAGGACGAAGGGTGAGGCCGCTCAGATCCTCTGTTTGCGTCTCGGCGACGCCGCACGTCAACGGCGAGAACTCGGATCAGCGGCATGGCGCGCAAACCGACTCAGCGGTCCTCCACCCAGAAGGTGACCGAGGTAGACTCGGGGAAATTGCACTGCTACACAGGTCGTTCTGATTCGTTGGATCGTGACGGGAGATATCGTTACAGAGGCAGGAGCAAACTGAACGCGGCAGAGGGAGCGGGCGTGGGAGCGGGGCGCGCCTAGATGGTGAACCTGAACGCGGGGTTGCGGTCGCCGATGGGGGCCTTTGTGAGGCCCTGGTCGACGAGCTCCTGGTAGCGGATCCAGTTGCTGTCGCGCTCGCCGTTGGCGCGCTTCTGGTTCTCCCAGCGGCAGTAGAGGCCGTTGAGGGCGATGAGGATCCAGGCGAGGATGAGGGCGCCCAGGACGACCGAGTGCCCCGGCGTGTAGTCGGGCGCCCACTTTGCGTCGTAGATGAAGGTCGCGACGAAGCCGGCGCAGTTGGCCACCATGAGCTGCAGCGCGTTGACCGTGGCACGCTTGTAGTACCCCGCCGAGTTGTTGATGGGGATCGTCAGGATGCACGGTACCGCCGAGTAGACGCCGAGGGAGATGAGGAAGATGGCGGCGTACTTGGTCTTGGGGTCCGAGGTGGCCAGGAGGATAATGTAGCCGATGATGGAAAAGGGCAGGCAGCCGAGGATGAAGGGCACGCGCATCTTGGCCCTGTCGGCGGCGTAGGCAACCGCGACGACTCCAATTGTCGCCGGGACGAAGCTGCGGGAGTAAGAGAAAAACGGGGCGGACACGGGATGGAGAGAATGTCAGCCATCACGGGTCCATCGATGTCGAACGGGCGGCACGCGGTCGACTCACGGCGGCACGGTGAGCAGCTGGAGTCTGGTGGTGCTGATGTCCGGGTAGATGCCGCGGAGGATGGTGGGCAGGAAGAGGGTGTACGAGTAGAGGCAGATGCAGACGCAGAGGTAGGCGATGCCGCTGAGCCACGCCTGGATCTCTGTCAGGCCGCGGCGGACCTCGCGCCACTCGAACTGCTCCTGCTCGAGCACCCGTCCGGCCGCACCAGCGCCTCCCCTGGAAACGGCGGGCGTGACGGCGCCCATGGCCTCCTTTTCCTTGATGGCCGCCGCCGTCGTGGTGTCGGCGATCTCCTTGGACTCCCAGGTGAGCTGGTGCGTCATCTCCTGTCCCTGGCTGTAGCCGTTGTTGCTGTCCAGCACAATGGGGTCGAGGCCGCTGTTGCGCACCCGCATCGAGTGCGTGTCCCAGTCGATGGCCGAGAGCATCACTTCGCGCTCCTCGGTCGAGAGGAACTTGGCCGCCTCGACCGATGCGGGAAGCCACAGGTAGGCGATCACAGCGATGGCGCATGTTGCGATTCCCTCGATCGCGAAGATCCAGCGCCACCCAGCGAGGCCGCCGAGGCCGTCCATCTGCAGGAGACCGGAGGCGAGGAGACCACCGAAGGCGCCGGCTAGTAGAGACAGAGATGGAGGCGGGACGACGCGTCAGCGCGCGTTCGAGCGCTGGCGACGAAGTGGACCGGTCAGAACGCCGCTGAGACTCACCGAGCGAAGCCCCGGCGTAGAAGTAGGCGATGCGCACCTGGACCATGTACCGCGGGTACATGGTGGCGAGGTAGAGCGGGATACCGGGCAGAAGACCACCTGGAGAGCGCAAGGGAGACAACGGCGGAAGGCAAGGTCAGCGTCACAAGGCCACTTTGATCCAGATCAGCCATGTAGCCGTCGCTCGACCCACCTTCGCAGACACCCAGCAGGACGCGGATGACGGCGAGCTCGGCGAAGTTCTTGACAAAGGACGATCCGATCGTCACGATGCCCCAGCTGAAGACGAGCAGCGGGAGCCACAGCTTGGCTGAGAGCCGTTTCAACATGAAGTTGCTGGGTAGCTCGACCATGATGTAGCTTATGTAGAAGATGGCCAGCGCAATGCTGAACTGGTTGCCCTTGAGATGTAGGTCCTTGACGAGGCCCGCGACTTTGGCGTTGCCGATATTGGATCGGTGTGTGGCGAGCAAAAAAGTGACAGGGGGCGCGTGCGAAAGTTAGCACGGATTTTTTGTGGCGTGGAGTAGGGAACGAGCGCGGCGTTCCTGGACGGGGCCCCGCGTCTCGGTGCGGGATTTTTTACGAGACACCACCACCGCTCGACACCATACTCCTTCGCTCTTTGCCACTCGACATCGTCCCGTTTCACTCCATGGACCTGGAAAGCAGCGCTACGAGAGCAATACTCATCAATGAAATTGGCTAGCCATAGCAAAGTCAGAGGTGGGACGGTGCGCCAGTCGAGCTGGCGGACGCCGCGGCGCCAAACGCGAGCATGGTCTTCAGAGATCGGCACGCCGCGGCTGTCGAACGCGAGTGGCGCCGAAGGGGCCTCGATGGACCTTGAAGGGGCCACAGCGTCGGTGGTGGCCACGGTCGTCATGGCGCCGGTACTTTGATGGGGAAGACCGAGGGAAGGGGAGGTTCGGGAAGAGGGGCCGAGTAAAGGTATGGAAGATCGCGAGATCCTGGGCGAGAAGCGATGAGAAAGATCGCGCCGAAAGATCTTGGATCAAGTTGTAGGAAGGAGCAAGAAGGTGGAAGATGGCGTTCGAGAGGGGGACCGGGGGCTTCGAAAGCGCTTGTAGGTCCGGGGGCTTATAAGGGAGTCTGGTACGGACGGCACGGCGGCAGACACAGGGACGGAGGATAACCTTGCCGGCCGGCCGGTGGGCGTCGGCCCTTTTGCGGGGTACAGCGACAAGGACGGCACTCTACCCCACAGATTCGCTACTGTGGCTCGGTGCCACGGGGCTCCACGAGGCGGCGCGGCAGGCCAGGCGGCCGCTAACCACTGTGCGCTAGCGTGTGTGATGCAGAGAGGCATGCAGAGCGCCCGGCAGGTTCTTTGTCACTCCCACGGGCGGGCGGACCTCTCCGGTCAGGGAAGACGAACGGCCTTCGTCGAGGCAAGGCGGGACAGGCTGCGCGGCGGACCTACGGTAGACGGACCGAATGCGGGGTGCAGGCGAACAGCGCCGAAGAGGATGCCTAGTTACATGTATTTGTACAATAGGGACGGCCTGCAGCGCGTAACAGCGCACCTGGTCCTTCCGCCGGGCTGGTGCTCCGTGTGGCGGCCAAAGGATTTGCAGGGCGACGGCAAAACCGCGCAAGGTGCGGGGAGCCGAGGTGTAAAGGGGCCAGGATGCAAGAGCAGAGGCCACGAGCGTGGCTAGGTACAGCACCCACAAGGGGTGGCAAGCAAAACAGCACGGCGCGTCCCTGCCGTTGCTCCTGGTTTCGCCACACGGCCCTTTTCCTACCTACCCGTATCCGTGGCGAGTTCCATGGTCGCCAACGCGGTTTCTTGGCATCGCTGACACTCTAGCGCGATGCTGAGGCGAGATACGGCAAGCAGGGTCAGCAGAGGCGACATGGTCTCACAGACGGTCAAGCGAGCAAAACGGATGAGAGAGGCAGAGGCAGTACAGAGTACGCAGAGAGTGAGGCGAGGCAAGGCAGGACGAGGCAAGGCGAGAGAAGAGGCGGAAGACGCGGTGTCGAACGGCCGCCGCCCGCGTGCGTTAGCGACCAAGCGGGCTCGTTGTGAGTGCTTCGGTTGGTGCAGCAAGGCATCGAACTAGAGGCGACTCTGGACGAGTCTACGGGCGAGTGGGAGTCGCTGAGGGGCATCGCGAGTGTGCAGCCATCGCGGACGGTGCATGGATCTTATCATCGGAGAGCGTGGGGGAGCTGTAGGGTCGCCGGCCGGCCGTCCACGCGCAACGACCCCGCAAGCAGATGGGGGCCAGACCGCCGCCGGCGGGTGCTCGCTAACTTACTGCAAGCCAGCGCGTGCGGCCCCAGACCGACCTCTGGACCTGCTGGGCCGTGGGCTGCGCAACCTCGCCTGCCCGCGGCAAACGAGTAACGCGGCCAGATCAACGGCATGGCCTGCCGCTGCCCGCTGGCCCCCGCTCAGACTGGGACCTGTCAGAGCCCCGCATTCCTCGTGCCCTCACCTCAGAGAGAGAGTCGCCGCCCTTCGCCGTTGACCGAGCCTCCGTGAGCAGAGGCCCAGCGAAACATGCCGACCAGCCGCCCCCGACTGGCCATGCGGTCCGGTCAGTGGCATCGGAGGAGGACAGCGAATTGGCCGGTGGGCCAGAGATTGGTTCGATCCCCGCCTGACGGTCGACAGTACGAGCTGGCTCAGCAACGGCGGAAATGGGCAGCCGCCGCTGCGGCTTCTCAAGTCTACGGCGGAGGCTCTTCCGGCGCCGTCGTCCGCGGCGCAATCCGTTGGCCCTCGACGACAAAGCGAGTCAGGCCCACAGCGGCGATGGCTTGCACAACCCTGCCTCTTTCTGTTGCCTGTTGCAGCACCCACATCTGCAGCGGCAGCAATTCCATCTCCAGCTTAAGACATGTAGGACTCAAGGTTGTCGGAATTGGCACGAAGCTTGATGCTCAAGCTCTGCAACAGGGATTTGCAGCAGCACGTTGGGCCGTCGTGGCGGGCTGATGTTGACTTGCACGCCTCGCCTTTCCTGCCGTCCCTCTGCAAGACGAGATCAAGAACAGCGGCTGGCCCGTTGCTCGACGCCCTAACCCCGCTTCTTTGACGGATCCGCAATTCGCCTCGCCTCGCCTCGCTGTTCCCCTTGAGCCGTCCCACAGCGTCCCTTTGACATCACCTCGCTCAAGCTCGGCATCACACAGACCAACGAGGACAAGATCTCGTGAGATAGAAGCGACCGTCACGGGTAAATTACGTTACGCTACAGACAGCGGTGCAACGCACGCGGCTCTCGACGCCGACGCCAACGACCGACCAAGACCCTCAAAGACGGGCGTTCTCGGGCATCTGCTTGAGGGCCATGCGCACGGCGAGGTCGCCAATGACCTCCTCGGAACCGCCGAGGACGGCGTCGAACTTGTAGGTCCTGGCAAAGAGCTCGACAAACTTGCCCATGCCCGACTTTGTGAGGCCGCGTCCGCCAAAGATGTTGACGGCCGAGTCTGCGACGTTGTGCGAGACGCGCGTCGACCACGACTTGAGCAGTCCGACCTGTCCGGCGAGGAACTTGGACTGCTGGTTGTACGACATCTTGCACATCTGGTAGGTGACGTTCTCGAGCCAGTTCTGGGCGGCCTCGACCTCGGCAAACATCTGGGCCAGCTTCTGGCGGACGACGGGCTGGCTGTGGAGGGGCTTGCCAAACGCCTTGCGCTGGTTGGTCCAGAGGAGCGTCTGCTCAGCGGCGGCGCGGGCGGCGCGGATGGTGCTGCAGCACATCACCCAGCGCTCGTGGTTGAAGTTGGAGAGGATGTAGTAGATGCCCATGCCGTCCTCGCCGATGAGGTACTTGCTGGGCACCTTGACGTTGTCAAACGTGATGTAGGCGGTGCCGGCGGTGGGCGAGTACGACGTCTTGATGATCTTGGTCTCGATGTTGCCGCAGCTGCGCGGGATGCACATGACGGCGAAGCCCTCGTCGGTCTTGACGGCCGTCGTAAAGTAGTCGGCAAAGACGCCGTTGGTGATCCACTTCTTGGTGCCGTTGACGACGTAGTGGCTGCCGTCCTCGCTCTTCTTGGCATAGGTGCGGATGCCCATGACGTCGGAGCCGGCAAAGGCCTCGGTGACGGCGAGGCAGATGAACTTGTCGCCGCGCAGCACGGGCTCGACGACCTCGTCCTTGAGCTCCTGGCTGCCAAAGTTCATGACGGGCGGCAGTCCGATGACCATGCCGCCGTTGAGGCCGTCGCCGAAGCCGCGGGCGCCGCAGCGGACGAGCTCCTGGGTGATGATGAGCTCGTGGAAGTAGTCAAACTCCTCGCCCTTGATGTCGGCAAAGAGCTTGCGGCCGTGGAGGTGCTTGCCGGGGCCCATGCGCATGGCGTTGATGCCGTTGGCGCCGAGCTTCTTGACGAGCTCGACGTCGGGGCGCTTGCCGTTCTCCTCGACGCGCTGGGCGATCTCGGTGATCTCCTCGTCGACAAACTTGCGCCACTCGCGCTGGAGCCTGCGGTGGCTGTCGTTGAAGTAGGGGCTGTGGTAGCCCGTGGCGAGCCACGAGGGCTCGGCGTAGGGGACGCGCGAGGGGGATCCGACGGGGTCGGCCTTGAGCTTGGGCTGCTCGCCCTTGATGGTGCCAACGATGAGGCGGGCGTACTGGGGCTTCTCGAGGACCTCGCGGCGGTGGAGGCCAAAGAAGACGTCGGTGGCGTCCTGTCCGGCGACCTCCTCGTCGTGGAAGACCTGCTCGCCACCGGGGTGGAGCTGGGCGAACTTGGAGACGTTGTAGACCTCGCTGTCGATAATGACCCAGTTGTCGCCGGCCTTGTTGTGCTGGGCCACCTCCTCGCGGGTGTACTCCTTGCGGGCGGGAGCCGACGTCGTCTGCTTCTGTGCGGACATGATGGCAGAGGGTATGCTTTGTGGGGAAGGGGGAGAGGGGGCGAGAGGAGCTTGGTGCGCGATGGGCGATGGGTGGAGGCAGTAGGTAGGGCGAAGAGCGCGGGTGCCGTGGAGCGGTAGGTGGGGTCGAAGGGGGGCACGGAGAAGGTGATGGAGGTCGAGAGGGAAGACCGAACAGGGGGGTGGTGGCGATGGTTGAAGAGGGAGCCAGGCAGGCAAAAGAGCGGGGTAAGCTGGCCGCTCCTCTGGCTCTTTTCGAAGTCGGTGCATGCCGTGCCCCCCGCCACCGCTTCTCCTGTCGCCCTGGACACGCACGCACGCACGCACGACGACGGACACCACGCATGCTGTGCCTGCCGTGAAACAGAAGGGCGACCAAGTTCGAGCCACCCGGCAAAGCAAAGCAAAGCAAAGCAAAGCAAAGCAAAGCAGGCAGGGTGAGTCCAGGCAAAGCAGAGCAACACGCCCCCAAGGAGCGGCCGTACCGAAGGCGCTGGGAGGGCCAGAGTTGCTTGCTTGCTTGCTGCTTTGGCGCTGGCTGGCTGGCTGGCTGGATGGCTGGCTGGCCTGGACCCTTTGAGCTGCTGCTGCCTACGGTAGCCTCGGCTGCTGCGCCCAGTTCGGTCGGCCCGCCTAATTACCGGTCACGAAGCTCGGATTCGCTAGCCGGTGGCCGGGGCAATACAACGAGGCCAAAGGGGGGCGCCTCGAGTTGAATTCCTCGCATTTCAAAGCAGGGCGCGGCCCTGTTTTTCTTTTCCGCCAGCTGGCGTCTGGCAGGCGAGCCAATCAGGGTGGCGTGCTCTGCTAATCCGCCATGCAGCCGCCGCCAGCCTTCAGCGTGAAAGCCGCTCGTGTTGCGTGCCCGCCTGCCCTTTGTCGGATCCGAGGCTGTTCTCCGCTCTCCTGCCGTAGCTTGCTTTCGGCTCGCCCGCTGTCCCGCTCCCCTGCTTCGGGCCCCCTTTCGACTGCCCTTGCAGGTCTCAAGCTCGGGCACGCAGCCGGACCCCTTGTCTGTCGAGCAGCATGTGTGCGGGCTACAGTACGGGGCCTGGGCGCCTGGCGATACGCCGCCGAGATGAAGCCAGCAAGCAAGGCAAGCATGGCGCCCGCCGCCCGCCCTACTGCCGAAGCATAGGCGAGCGAGCATCTGGGAAAATTGCGGGGTCCCCGCCTTTTGACGGAGGTGCCAGCGAGCAGCAGCCCAGGCTAGGGCAGGCAGGGCAGGGGAGGATACGGTGCGGCTGGGCACGAGCTTGCCTGCTTGCTGGCAAGCCTGCCTCTTCCTCGCTTCCAGCGCCTCCTGGTGCACGGTCCCGGTCGCCATGGCAGGTTGTGAAAGGAGCGGTCAGTGCTCGCAGGTGCGGTGCGGTGTGGCGCGGCGCGGCCAGGCGGTTCCTCTGTAGGAAGCTGGTTTGCTTCGTCGCGGCGGTACGGGGCCATTCGGAACCACACCCGCTGTCGATCGGAGCTCTCCCGGGAGGGGCGGGCAGCAAACAGGCGGGGCAGACTGCGAGACCTCTCTGGCGGCCCGACCGCACCGTTCGCACGCTCATCGGCCCGCTGCCGGAGGTTCGCGAACAAGGCCGGGCAATGTATGCTATGCTGTTCCCATCCCGCCGAGGGGGCGAGGACGCTCTAGAGTTTTGCTAAAAGTACATGAGGTATGAGGACCGGCGTGCGAGAGAGCGTGTATGTGTGTGTATGGACATGGACGACGGGATCGGATCGATGCTGTGTGCGTGTGCGTGCGAGGGCGACGTCTGCTCTGCCCGCCGGCTACACCTCGACGCTCATCTTTTCGCCCCACCGACTCTGGAACCAGCTCGTGAGCATCGTGTTGATCTTGCGCGTGCCCTCTTCGCCCTCGACAATGTCGTCGTTGAGGCAGAGGAACGTCGTCGCGCCGGCGCCAGGCTGGGCGCTCGACGTCGCATCAGCGGACTCGCCATCCTGGGCCCCCGTCTGCTGCTGCTGCTGCTGCTCGTCGAGCTGGGCGAGCTTGTCGGCCAGCTTGTGCGCCTTCTTGACCTGGTAGAAGTCGGACGGCACGCTGCCCAGCACGTACTGGTACCGCTGGATCAGCCGGGCACACCAGGTGCGCAGCGACATGCCACTCTGGGCCGCACCGGCGGGCAGCGCCTTGTCGAGCGAAAAGTCCGTCTCCCTCCACGAGCTCGTGAGGGGCAGGTGCGGCACGTGCTTCAACGGTGGCGACGACGATGACGGCGGCGACGCAGCGGGGATCGCCTCGGTCGCCGGCATCTTGGCGTACGACGGCGGCATGAAGCGTTCGATGCCCGAGGTGCCGCTCGCGCCAATCAGGGCGGCGAGGATGCAGTCGCCACAGTCGCTCTGCTCAAACGCGATGCGCTTGAACAGGTCGCTGGCGGACTCGGCGCCGCGCGAGGGGGCCAGGCAGCTGCTCCGGCTGATGCTGCAAAGCTTGGGCGTGTCGAGCCTGCGCCGACCGCCCACGTCTTCCTCGCCCGCCGAGTCGAGGGCCTCTGAGAGATCCGGGAAGCCGTGCCTCGGGCGGTCCCAGAACCACTGCCAACCGAGGTAGGACAGCGCGTGGCCGTCCTTGGACGAGAACGAGTACTCGGTGTTCCTTGGCCTCTCAACGCCAGCAGCGCCAAAGGCCGACATGTCGTCCGGCGAGGTGCGGACGGGCGTGCGCACGTCGATGCTCGAGGGTCCGCTGGCGCCCTTGTCGAGGCCCGCCAGCTCGGCCCACATGGCGTCTTTAACCTCCTCGGTCAGGCGTCCTTCGGCTCCGCCCCACTTGGCCACCGCCCAGGTCCAGAGGAGCGCCTCGCGGTGGCGCTCGACAATGTACCACGACGCCAGGAAGAAGCCCTGGATCGAGTAGGGGACGTCCTTCTGCGCGCGGAACCGAGCCAGCGTCGTGTCGCTGAAGGCGTCCGGGAACGTCTGGGCGGCCTCCTTGAGCAGAGGCAGCCAGAGGGTGCGCGGGTGGTGCGTGATGTAGGGCAGGGTGCGCATCGAGAAGCGCTGCCCGAGGATCCACGCGGCACGCTTGATGCCCACCTCTTCGCCGGCCGGGTTCCACAGCCGCTGGAAGGGCTTCTCCGAGGGCAGGTAGTAGCTCGTCACCCTCGCCAGCGTCTTGAGCACCGGTCCAAAAAGCGGCGTCGTGTAGTCGGCGACGGAGCTGGGCAGCAGCGTGAAAAAGTCGTCGTTGTAGTAGACCAGCTGGTCTGACTCGTTGTCCTCGAGGTTGAACAGCTGCGACTCGACGGCCAGGCTGTTGAAGCTGGGGATCGTCCGCTCGCGCCACTGCTGCACCTCTTCGAGCGACATGTCTGGGCGGTCGTGGTGTGGCATGGGCCGGTAGTATTCGGCGTCGTGGTGCAGAACCACCTGCTCCGTCTTGGACGTCGCCACGTCCTTGCGCAGCCACGAGGGGATCTGGCCGATCATCTTGGTGCCCGCACCCACCATGCTGCCCATCGGGTAGGCGCTCGCCATGATGTGCATCTTGCGCAGCGACGACGAGCCCAGCGAGGCGAGGCTCGAGCGCATCGAGTAGAGCAGCTCGTTGTGGTCCGCGTACCGGTGCGCCGCGTCCATCTTGAGCGCAGTGGCGGGGCGGTAGGCGTTCCTCGACGCCATCTGGGCCGGATCACTGAGAGGCGGCGGCAGCAGGCAAATTGCAATGGTCAGCAGGGGCGATTAGGACGCCGGCAGCGCATGAACGCACGTCGCGCGGGCAGCCTGAGGGGCGACAACTCACGATCCATTGACCCACGCCCAGACACCGTCGATCTTGAGGCCTTCGCTCAGGTCGGTCCCCTGGCAGGCAGGGCCCCAGGTGTGTGAGACGATCCACTCTTCGACGCACGCATCGCTGAACGCGTCGTACGCTCGGATCGGGACGGCCTGCCGGCTCGCCGGCCCCGGATTGCTGTCTGCAAAGAGGCGGTGGTACTTGTCGTCGCCGATCAGGTAGACCTGGGCGCCGTTCGAGTCGCCCTTGGGCCCAAAGAACCAGTCGCTGGTGAGGTTGCCGAGGAAGAAGCAGGCTAGCAGAAGCAGCGCGATGCGCAACGGTGGCAGGTGCTGGAGCGCGGTGCGCAGGTACCCGCGTTGTTTCGCAGGACCGAGACCGCTTTGCGAGCTGACGCTGCCCCTCGAGCTCGAGGTGGGTAATGGCAGGTAGCTGCTGTATCGGTCTGAGACGGGTCGAGCGAGCTTGGAGAGTAGGCCCATGGTGAGGTCGGTGAGCGTCGTCGCCGCGTCCGAGGCTGTGCGCGGGCGCAAGGATGCTGACGTGGGTGCTCGACTGTCCGCGCGGCAGGACGAGGACGGGCGTAGAGATGTAGATAGCTGCCGCGGGCTCGACCAGGCCAGCAGCTGTCTAACGTTGGGTTCTGCTGTTGTGGCTGATGAAGCTGGTGTCGCTGCGAGGTGTGAGGACCGGTGTCTATCTCTCACGAGGCTGGATCGACCACGGCACGTCCCAGAGGGCACGGAGAAAAGAAGGTGACGAAGGAGGCCTCGAGCGTAGCCGAAAGAGTGAGTGCCTGGGCCTGGCGATCCACAGAAGGAGCTGGTGGTGGTGGTGGGCGGTGATGGTGTTGGTGTTGGTAGAAGCTGGAGAACCGACGGCAGGTTCGTCTGGAACTCTGGAACCAGCAGTTGCCAAAGATAGGACACGACAAGGTCCAGCGGGGGAGGAGGAGCAGCTGACAGACGGAACGAGGGACAAAAGCGGCAGACATACCTCCGCCGGTTGGTGTCACTCTCACAGAGCGAGCAGGCGATGGGCGAGGGGAGCTCCGAGATCGAGGGTCAAGTCGTGATGCGGGGGCGCCGCGGGCGGAAGGGAGCACACGACCCGTGCATCACGCCGCCTCTCTGGGCGTTCGGATGCTCAGTGGTGCGTTTCGGCCAGATGGCAGGCACGAAACAATGGTGGCTGGCTCGCCAAGGCCGGCGACCCTGTCCTGCCGGTTGGTGGTCCAACGGCAGCGCCATGGGTCGTCCTTGGCTCCGGAGCCAGAGCGAGGGGCGGTCCATGCTGGACGGGGCGTACCTACCGTACCAGGGGCGGATGCCAAGCCAAGGCTTCTCTCGACGGGCGTCTGGCGTCTTTCCTGTCCTGCCTTCGCCTTCCGCCCTTGCTTGGTCGACCTTTTCGGCCCTTTGAACCGAAATGACGGCAGTCGCTCCGCTCGAGACAACGGATGCGACGGCGGGCCTACGGTTAGAGGGGAATACGAATCGAGTCGAGGGAAGGATACGACGACGTACGAGGTTGCACTACTACTCTGACCGACGCTAGGTGTGCGACCGTGTGTCATCGAAGAACGCTTCTAGCGCGCAGAGCGCTGGCGATGCTGCCCGTCGAGGCTGGAGGGTCGTACGGTCGTCTGACCATGGCCCGCCCTGTTTGCCCTTCACGGCGCGAGAAACGGCGGCGGATTCGATGATGCTAGGCCAGAAAGACCTCGGCGATTTCCAGCTTAGCGGCGGTCGTCAACACCGTACCCCTAGCCTGGCCTGGCCTGGCTTGGCGTAGCCTGCCAGGCCTGTCTGCCCTTACCGCCCGACCTTGCGCTCACTGCAAGCCTGACGCTGCGCCATTGGGGATCGTGCAGGCAGGCCACAGGCGGGCCACAGGCAGGGCCCTGAGCGGGGTTGGCCCACGGAAAATAAAAACCCGAAGAGAAACCTGCGTGCTGCGCTGCGCTGCGCTGCGTGCGTGCGTTGGCGAACTTTGACAGCGTGGTCGAAATCAATCAATCAAATGCAGCGATGATCGTGTGACGTTGGTCGGACTGGCCCCTCCCGCCTACACTGCCACCTCTTTCCGGCGGTTGGCGACGGCGACGGCGACGGCGACGGCGACGGCGAGGGCAACGACGATGGTGGCGACGAGCGACTGCGCCAACAAATGAATACAGCTCTTTGAAAGACTTGTCGCGGATGGATACCCACGACGACTGGAACCGGAATGGGACGGACTGGATGCATGGCGAGGTCGAGGAGCCAGGAAATGGGGATCGGAACGACGGGCCCATTTTGCCAAGACGTGCGGCGCGCATCAGACCAGCCCCTGCCTTGCCCTGCCTGCCCTGCTTTGCCTTTGCTTGCTGTGCTTGGCTTGGCGCTCACCCGCGGCCGCGAGGGGGAGGCGTTGCACGCTGTTGGCATGAGGCCAGCGAAGGCGCGCAGCCAGAGTCGGGCAGACGAGCCCGGCCTAGCCTGACCCGCCTTCACCTTAGCCTAGCCTGATCGTGTGAGGGGGCCATCGGTTGTGTAAGCGAGGTCAAGCAGGAAGCAGGCAGGCAGGCAGGCGGGCAGGCGGGCAGGCAGCCAACGGAGCCGCGCGCTCGTTTCGCACCGCGGGCCAAGCACCGCCCTCACACGACCAGGTCCAGCTCAGCCCCCTTCCTCGCTCTGCCATGCGCTCAACCTCCATCGCTCAAAGACGAAGGATCAGCAATCGGCAGAGGGCAAGGTGGACGCACGAGTTCCTGTCCGGTCGGGTCTGCTTTTCCATTCATCCTTTCGGGAGGGCAATTCGGAGCGTCGTCCGCTCGAAAGGCCTGGCAGCGCCAGACAGCCCCACTCTTTGGTTCAACCGGCGACTATCTTTGCGTCGGCGCGCTCGAAAAAGCACGCGGTCAAAGCATGCGCGCTGACGGGCTGCGCAGAGAGCGAGCATGGCATAAACAGCAACAGATGGATTGATTTTGGCGCCCCGCCCCCGACCTCTTTTCTGCGTGTGTCTCTGCGTCCGATCGCTCGGCCTTCATCCACACACCGTACAGGTACGTACAGCAACATGACGCGGGTCGATCGGTTGTCGAGCCCGACGCACCCGACCCGGGATGGATGTACGTACGTGCCAGCCTGGGCTACAACTCCGGCGGAAGGGAAACCGCCTCTCTTCCGATCGCGCCTGCCTGTCACCTGCCCGGGCCTGCCCTGCCCTGCCTGCTCGTGCCACCATATCTCTTCTTTCGGACCCCTGTTCCGACGTGACGTCTGCCATTTCAAACACCGCGGACCCCAGTCCCACGCGATGAGGACGGACCGGACCGGAAGCTCGGCCCGATCGCAACCCTCCCACCGTCAGAGAAGTTCTTGCTTGTCCAGTCCTCGCGGCGCTTCGTCGCTTCTGCACACCGCGGGCACAAAGAGAATCCGACAGATCCAAAGAGTTGCAAAAGGGCACCAAGATGCTTGCTCGTCGTCGCTGGGATCGCCGCTGGGATCGCCGCTGGCCGCCTCACCTGCTCGACATCTCGAGCACCTTGAGCGTCATCGTCAGGCCAAGGTCGGCGGCGGTGACGGGGTCGGTGAGGGACTCGTGCACAGCGGCCAGCGCCTCTACGCACGCCGCCCGTCCGCCCGGTCCCAGCACATACCCGGCCTGGGCGGGAGCGTACGACACGATGATTTCTCGCGCCCGCTCCGCCGTCTTCTGACGCTCCTCGGCCGTGCGTTCGGGCCAGCTCTCGGTCGACCACTGCCCCTCGGGCCAGTACGAGTCCAGCAGCGCCTCGGTCCACGTGGCGAAGCTGTCCCGGTTGAGCGACGAGGCCGCCTCGTTGAACGTCGACACCACGCTGCCCGAGTACGTCGTCCGCACCACCTGCTCGAGCACGCGCAGCATACCGCGCCGCAGCGTCCAGCCGCCCTGCAGGTTGAACGCCTCGTCGGCCACGGCAAAGATGGCAGAGAGGATCTGGTCCAAGTCCTTGGCGCTCATCTGGGCCGCCGGGCCAGACGCAGGGCGCTGCTGGCCGGAGGGCGAACCGGTCCGCGAGGGGAAGCCCGACGCGTCGCTCGAGGCGCTGTCGAGGAACGGGCTGCCCGACGACGCCATCGCGGGCGTGGCGATCCCCCGCGCAACACCCTCGACCGTCGGACGTGCCACGGCTCCGGGCGCCGGCATCGTTCCCGTTGGCCCAGCCGCCTGGCTCGCCGCCACGGCCGCCGAGGCCTGAAGTCCGAAGCCCGTCTTGGCAGTCTTGCCCACCGCGCCCACGCCGCTGACAATGTTCTTGCCGATGCCGCCAAAGAAGGCCGCCGGCCCGCCGCGCTCGCGCACCGCCTCGGCAGGCGCGCCGGCGCGGTTCTTGTCCATGAAGCGCTGCATGGTCGGGTTCGAGGCAAGGTGGTCCATCATCGAAGACGCCAGCAGCGCCCTCAGGTAGCCTTCGAGCTCCGGGCAGAACTGCGCGCTGCTCTTGCCCTTGGCCGCGGGCAGGCGGGGCGGTGGGTTCGACGAGCGCGGCATCCGCTGCAGCTCGGCGTCGAGCGCCTCGAACTCGGACCAGCGGCGCAGCAGCACAAAGCCGTCGCCGTGGCCTCCGTCCGACGAGATGCCTTCGACGACAATCATCAGCTCGAGGCTCCGCGCGTCGAGCGGCCCTGCCTTGCCGGCGTTGTTGCTCACGTCCGTCACCATCACCTCTGCCGAGCCTCGGGCGGCGGCGTTGGTTGCGTCCGACTGCGAAGTGCCTGCCGACGGCGACGCGCGCTCAGCGCCTTCGTCCAGACCGTCCGTCGAGCCAGAGCGAGGAGGCGGAGGCTGCGGAGTCGAGGTCGAGCGCGAGGGGATGGACGATGGTCTCGGCGGCGTCGAGGGAGGACGCGACGGTGGCTGCGTGAGAGCTGCGACGCCACCGCCTGTCGCCAGCGACGGGCCAGAGTTCTTTCGTCTGGGCTCGTACGCCAGCGGCCTCGACGGCGATTCCGCGTCGGTGCTGCGTTCGGACCTCGTGCGCGAATGGTCCCGGCTGTGGGAGGACGCCTGAGTGGCAGCCGGAGCTGCAGTCGTCCGCGATCGGGAGGCGCCTTGCGTCTGCTCTGCGAACGCACGATAGAGCCGCTCCAGCCGGTCGTCGAGATCGTGCTGCAGCGGTTCCAGCGTCGCCATGCTCGGCTCGACGCGCAAGCGGTCTAGGGTCTGCGCCAGCGCCGTGCGCAGCGACTTGCGGCTTCCGTCGGCGTCGCTGTCGTTGGGCAAGCGCTGCAGCGCCTTTGTGAGGATGTTGCTCGCGTCGGCGTGGAGGGTGCGCGCATCGAGGTCTTCGAATTGAGCAATGGTGGAAAGGGTGCCGAGCTGCGTGTGAAGGCGCAGCACCGATTCGCCCTCTCCAGGCCCGCATAGAGGCGGGCGCGCATCCTCGAGAAATGCCTCGAAGGCGTCATACACTGACCCCGCCTGCCCCGAGAGGACCTGATCCAGCGAGGGAAAGTCCATTTGGCCGGCCGCCTTGACCGGGGAGGAGGCCGTGGGCCTCATCGGAAGCGGAGGGCCGCGCTGGGTCGGCGCCGGTGCGGGATCCGGAGTGTCTGGGATGGTGTAGGCATCTGTAGAGGTCGGCGTTTGGCCTGACGCGCCCGGCACTTGCCGCAAACTCCTCTTGAGCGAGTCGGGCAGAGGCGGATCGGAGAGCGCGGAGGGCACGTCGAGGCGCATGTTGCGAGGCGGGATGGCGGAACGCTCGGCGTCGTCATCGCCGACGGCACCTAGAAGCGTGTTGCCCACCTCGCCGAGCCCCTCGCCGACAACATCGACGGTGCGGCCGGCGGCATTCGTCACGCTGCTCAGGGCCGACGTTGCGAACCCGCCGAGCGATGACAGCGGATCAGAGCTGAGCGTATGGCCGGGATCCTGCTGCGGTGCTGCAGCCGGCTGATCTGCCAGATCCTGGGGTGTCAACTTGCCGACGTCGCCTGGGCTGAGCTCGGGTTGCTCCGCGAAGAGGCCTTTTGTCGCTTCCCCGGCCGCCGCGCCCAGCGCCTTGTTGGGGCGCCCGTCGACGACACCTGCGAGAGTACCTTGGGCGGCGTCCTTGACCGCCTCAAGCTCTTTTGGCGACAGCGTCTTGTCGTGCAGGCTCGTTTCGCTAGCCGGCTCCCCCCACTTGACGATCTGCATGTTGATAAAGTCCGGGTCGCTGACGTACTGGACCGCCTCCCAGCATTGCTTTGTGAGGATCTCGGTCATGAGCGAGACAACGACGGGCGACTGCCTCTCGGAGCCGGTCATGTTGCGCGCGAGCAGCCTTCGTATGCCCTTGCGCAGCGATTCGATGCGGGCCGAGGAATTAGGCCAGGTGAGGTCGGAATCTGCCTCGTCGGGGTCGGGCATCGGGTTGCCGAAAGCCTGTAGCCGCTTCCGCTTCCGCCGCAGCGAGGCGAGGATGACGCTCTGCGACGTCAGCAGCAGCTCCGACGTGGCATCCACGTTGCGCAGCCTGCCAAGCCGCAGATAGATGCTGGCGATCATGTGCGAGATGCTGGCGTCGGCGGCCTTGGGGAAGCCGGGGTGGGCAAAGGTGATGGGGTCGTACCTGGCCGAACAGGGAGGGGGCAAGGCGTCCAGGGTCAGCGGCGGGCGTGAGCATGTTGCACCGAAGCGACCGGGAGGCAGGCTCACCAATGCTTGACAAAGTCGCGCACGACCAGCTCGACGAGGCGCTGGACAGGCTTGCGAAGCGGAGGTGCGATGGTCGTCGTCGATAGCTGCTTGGCCCCGCCATCGAGCGCGGCATCGTTCTGCGTCGACGGCAGCGAATCTTGCTCCGCCGCAGCCTCCTTTGCATCGTCGTCGCGAGTGCCGTGCGTGAATAGAAGGTACCTGGCCGGGTCAAACTTGCTCCTCGCCTGGTTAGCCAGATTGGGGGCGCAGCGAGGCGTCGTCGGCGAGGGTCAGTGTGCGTCCAGCGCAGCAGTGCGGGTCGGGTCGGGCCGGGGCCGGACATGGCTACGCACCTTTGCTGCAGCGTCGGTCGAGGGCAGCTCGAGCAGCGTGCGGACCCAGGGATTGCACAGGAGCAGGCTGTTGTTGTTTCGGGTTGGCCGGGGCCGGTCAGCTCGACGCTGGCTTGCCTGCGCGTGGTCCCTCGATCGCCCGGCGGCAGTCTACACTCACGCGGCAGTGCCGACCACCAGCAAGATGTTGACGGGTCCGGAGCGGAAGAGAGCCAGCGACACTGCGACGACGAGTCCCGAGTAGACGACATTCTGGGGGCCGCCGTGCTGCTGCGGCGAAGGGTGCGTAGTCGCCGCGCCTCGCCCGCCGTGTCCAGGCTCTTGCCCTCCTTCTCCTCCTCCCGTCCCTGCCCCTCCCTCAGTCGCGGGAAGAGTGCGTCTGTCCGGATTCATGATCGACAGTGGCTGCGGCAGGGAGGAATTCGTCTATCGTCGTCTGTCGTGTGCGGGTCGTAAGAGGTTCGTGCGTAGAGGGAGGTGGTCTGGAAGCAGGGCGGGCGAGCGTCAAGGCGTCCTCGTCTATCGCCGCCCGGCCCCCCGCCTCTGACCCACACGGGAGCGTGCGGCCAACGCACGCACGCGCCCACCGGTTGTTCCACAAAGTGGAGGCCTCTAGGGGGTTTCGAGTTTTTCGACAGCTGGATTCTTGCAGCTTGCCATTTCTGCCCCGCGATCTTGAATCTCGCAAGCTGGCGAAATTCCGCGTCCAGCAGGAATCACATTTTTTGGCGGCTGCGAACCCCTGCCTTCAGGAAATCCAAAGCCGCTGATTCCAAAATTCGCGACTTGCAGGATTTTCGACGTGGGTAGCAGCTTTCATAAATTGACCGGCCAACGACTTTTGGAGGCTGACACCTATTTTCACCGTTGCAAAAACTTGAAACACCCCTCTGGCTGGCTGGCCGGCCGGCCGGCTGCCAGGCCTGGCGGCACCGTGCGGGTAAAGCATCCTTTCCCGATTGCCCCATCGGGCCTCGGCCCTCGAATCAGATCACACCACGCCGCGAGCCTGGGACGGGGGTGCGGGCCAACGTTGGCACACTCGACTCTCGAGCGCGCGGCTCAGTCCTTCCCGCCGACTCGGCTCGACTCTGCTCAGTCCACTGCCACGTCTATCAGGCCTGGCTTTTCTTCTCTATGTTGCCTGGTGACCCGTAGGTTCCGCCGTGACCCGCGTCTCCACAGGGACAATGCGAACGGTGGCCGGTGGACGGGCTCACTCGTCGTTGGACAGCGTCGGCTGCAGCAGACACCGAGGCACCGAGGCACGCGCACCTCTTCCACGTCGGGCCGGGCAGCTGCGCGTTTTTGGGTTGGGTGGTGACGACGCCGATGGCGCATGACGACAAGACAGGTCCGGTGGGATCCACGCCTACGCCTACTCCTCCTCTCCCTCCGAGTCCTCGTCGCCCTCGACCTCGGCGTTCTCCTTCTCGACTCTCGCCATGAGCTGGGCCAGCTCCTGGTCCTCGACCTCGGAGACCGTCTTGGGCTTCATCTTGATGTTGACCTCGCCGCCGCTCGCCCGGATGCTCTCCGAGATCTTGACCAGCGCCTCCTCCATCAATGCGATGCCGCCAGTCTTGTCGGTCGAGTTGGTGATGAGCACGTAAAGAGGCGGCGCGACCAGCTTGATCTTGATCGGGATGTTTTCCGTCGAGACGGCCTCACCGGCGCGCAGCGCCTTCTTGATGGCGTCGATGCCCTCGTAGCCAAAGCAGGTGACCTCGACGTCGGCGCGGATCTTGACTGGTTGCGGCGTGAATCGTCGCGCAATGTTGGCGTCGAGCTCCTTGCGCACCGACTCGTCGACCTCGATTCCCTCGAACACCTTCTCGGGCTCACTGGGCGGGGTAGCCGCATTGAAGAAAAAGGGCGTGCGTGTTCAGTCTCTCGAGCTCGCAGACCGGCCGTCCAGCCGTCGCAGCGCACTCACATAATGGCCAGCTTGAAGGCGTCAAACGAGTGCCCGTACTTGGCGTCGAGGGGCCAGGCGACCTTCTCGTAGAGCTCCTCAATCGGGTTGCCGAGCTTGCCCGAGATGTGGGCCATCATGCTGTGGACCGCCTTGGACTTCTGGAACTGCTCCTCGCACTTGATGATGTCCTCGGGCGAGACACGGCGCTTTGAAAGGTCAATGTAGCCTGTGGAGCGGTGGAGCGGAAGACGAGAAAGAGGATGTCGAGGGAGGGACATGAGGCGCCGGTGGCGACTACGTCAGCCTGGAAGCACATGGCGGGCAGGGCCAGCAGCAGTCGCCGCCGCCACAGCGAGCATGGTAGACAGGCAGCGTAGGCTAACTCGTATGCTGCGGTGGCATGGCCGTCTCCCTAGCGTCTGCTGCGCAACTCACCCTTCTCCTTGTCGACCCTGAGCACGACGACGACCTCGTTCCTCCCGACGCGGATGAGCTTCTGGATACTTCGGATACGCCTTCGGGAGAGCTCGGAGAGGAGGATCATTCCCTCTGCGCCGTCATACTCGAGAAGCTTGACGTAGGCGCCCATCTCTGCGATCTGCTGCACCTGGCACATGACCACCTCGTCAACGTCGGGCAGCTCCTTCTTGTAGAACCTCATGCTGGGCGAGGTGGGTTGGACGGCGGCGTCGGGTAGAGATGCGTGTGTGTTGGCTGAATAGGGGGCTGTCGGTCAGTCGTCGGTCGTCGGCTGGGGCAAACGGTCGAGCGCAGTGAACGTGTCGGTGGAAGTGGCCGGTGCGATGGCGATTGACACTGCGAGGGCGGAGCGGCAAGAGACGAAAGTCTAGCCGGCTAGGTTCGTCGGATCCGTGCTCTCGAATAGACGACGAGGAGCTTGTTTTGGGTGGCGAACGGTGGCGAAAGAGCGGTGGAGTGTGACGGTGATGGCGAAGAGGCAAAGGAGAGCCAGTCGCCCGCCGGCATGCACACCACCTCGTCCCTGCTTGCCCGCCAGGCTGCCAGCCGGTGGGCTGGCTGGCTGTCTGTCCTTCCACAGCCTGCCTGCTGCAGCCTGTCTGGCTGGCTGTCTGGCTGGCTGTCTGGCTGGCTGTCTGGCTGGCTGGCCAGCTCGCCCCGGCGCGGGCGAGAGAGAGGTTTGGGTGCGCGTGTGGTTGGCGGCCCTGCCCTCCGCTGCGCTGCGCTGTGATTTTTCTTCTTTTTTCGCCCTTGCCCTCACGCTGAGCGCAGAACGGCTGGCCCCAGCCAGGCCACGGACTTGTTCGCTTCCGCCGTCGCCGAGTCAGGTCTGGCTGGCCGGCCGTTGGGGTCGGCCCCAGGCCAAAGAGCGCTCGGTTCCGAAGTCTCTTGGAAGGTGGAGGTGTTGGTTGGGCCCCGGGCAGCCAGCGCTTGCAAGCATGTCAGGGCGGGCTGGCCGCTACGAAATTTTTGGCTCACTGCTCGTCTTCACGACCTCGGTCCTCTGCTACGGACAACCTCATACTCCCCGCTCTCGCCTCCCACTGGCCCCTTGTTCTTGGACTCTCGCTGCGGCGAGCGCAGTGCTGCGAGAGTAGCACTCCTAGCCAAAGCGCCCGGCGTCGCCCGTCGAGGGAAACAGCCAGTGGGACAGACTGGCCAGCCATGACGGCCCCGCCACGCCCTCCGCCGCCTTCGTTTTCCTCCTTCCGCGCGCCGCCTGCGCCATCCTTCTCGTCATATCGATCCGGCAGCGGCTCAGCCGACAAAGGAAAGCAAAGAGCGGCGGTTGATGCCGAGGACTCGACCGCCCCTGACAGCACCCGTCGGCGGCGGGAGCGGCCCCGACACCTCGACGACACAGCATCCAGCCGCGACGTCCGAAGCAGCCATCACCGCCCATCCAAAGCTGCGGACCGGTCTGAAGCCGATGAGGCGTCGACGAGCCGGGACGAGCGCAGAGAGAGGGGACACCATCACCGCAGCGAAAAGGAAAGGGATCGGGAACGGGATCGGCATCGACCCGAGAAGAGGCGCCGCCACGACGACGACGACGACGACGACGACGGCGGCGGCGGGCATGCGCGCGACAGCAGGCGCAGCAGCCGCCATCATCCGCACGAAGATGGCAGCCGACGGTATCGTCGCAGTGGTGATGCGCACGTCGACGAGAAACGGCCGCGGCGCAGCAGATCGCCCCGCTCCCCGGGTCCTCACACCTCGAGACGCTCCCCCGAACCATCCGCGGCCTCGCAACTCAGTCCATCGATCCGCGTCGACCCTCGACTCGACAAGGACCTGTTCGTCACCGACACATGGGGCGACCAACGGGCCATCCAGTATGGGCCAGACTCGTCCAAATTCCCTTTCTTCGATCGTGGGGGTGACGGATACGTGGTCGGCCTGGACGGCTCGCTGCGCATCACGCGGCAATCAATTCGGCTCACGAGAGGCGAGGCCCTCGAGATCAAGGACAAGTCGCAGAGCTACTCTAGGCGCTCGCGCGACTCCGACAAAGCAGACTGGAAACGACTTCGTCAGCCTGGACGACGGCTAATTGCACCGACATCGACCGCGGGCCCGAGCTCAGAAGACTTCATCTCCGTCTCTCGAAGGCGCCGCCAGACTGAAGCAGAGGGTTTCAGCGTGCTGGACAACATCCTCACAAAGATGGCCGACGAGCACGGCGGCGAGCAGGGCAGTGCCGGCTCCGCATCCGACGAGGCCAGCGACAGCGACGCAGGCGAGGCTGGCGAAGGCGCCCAGGTCTCGCTCAAAGCACGAGCTCGTGAGCTGCATCAGCGTCTCCATTCCGTCCCGACCGATGCCCCTGCCTGGCTCGACCTTGCCGACTTCCAGGACCGCCTGGGCGACATCGGTGCGGCAGACGACACCGCCCTTGAACCAAAGTCACGCAGGGCCAGGCTCGCAGATCGAGAATCTTCGCGAGCGTCCCGCAGGCAGGCTGTCCTGGACGTCAAGTTCTCGATCCTCGACAAGGCGATCTCGGCCCATCCCGACAACCGCAGGTCCCTTGCCCTCGTCCTAGGCCGCCTGCAACTCGCTGCGGATACCGGCAGGTGGGACACGGAGCGGATCGAGAGAGAATGGAGGCGGCTGCTCAAGGACGTCGAGTTCATGGCGAACGTCGACACGGCCATCATCCTCTGGCAGGGCTACCTCGCTTGGCGACGCAGCGACTGGTCCTCCTTTGAGCTCGGCAAGATCAGCGATCTGCACGCTGAAGCTGTCGCCCACTTCGCCTCGATGGCCGAGTCGCAGGTCACCGCCGCTCCGTTCAAGCTTGACGAGGCACGGCTGGCGTTGCTGCGGGGCTACCTCGGCGTCCTCGAGGCAGCCGGCATGACTGAGCGAGCTATCGCCACCGTCCAGGCGCTGCTCGAGGTCAACCTCTGCGCATCGCCGCCAGGTGTGTCTGCAGACTCGGCATCTTCGACGCCGAGACCGTCCTTCGAAGAGGATCTGCAGGACTTTGAGGAGTTTTGGAACAGCAGCGAGCCTCGCCTGATGGAGAAGGGCGCGCGCGGCTGGGCTCAAAGTCGAAAGGATGGTCGAGAGGATGCTAGCCCAACTTCCGGGCCAACTGCAGCTTCCCACACCTCGAAAGAGCTGCCCGACTCTCCGCACCAGCATCCCGTCGATCGATGGCTGCAGGCCGAAGGGCGACGAAGAGGCCTTCGTCGGTTCCCTGCCAAGCTGACCGACCGGCCGGAGTGGCAGGTCGAGGGCGACGAGATCGACGCCTTCTCGACGGTCCTGTTCTCGGACCTGCGGCCGTTCCTCTTTCGCATCCAGAGTCGAGGCGGCATGCTTGGCCTCCTGGACCTCGCCCTCGCCTTTCTCGGACTTCCATCCGGCCTGATGTCGGGCCTGACTGACAGCATCGAGGGCTGTACCGACGGCGTTGGGACCGGCTGTCGCGCCCCGGGCGAGCCGCGCAGAACCGAGACGTCCGACATTGGGCCCGACTTTTGGCCTGCGTCGCTGAACGCGGACGCCTCTTCATCCCCTGCGGAGCCCTTCACCTACATCGACGGCCAGATGATGGAGAGGGAACGCAGGAGCAACCTGTCGAGCCCTTCGGCAAGCCCGGTGCTCTGCGGTCCGGCCACGGTCGAGAGCCTCTTTCCAGGGACCGACGACTCCGGACCCCCGCTGGCCAGACGGCTAAGATCGGCAGACCCGTCGACGCTTCGGCTGGCTGGACGGCTGCTCGACCAGCTTGCTCCGTATGGCCAAGCATTCGCCGCCGCACCAGTCCTGCAGCTTGCTGTCGAGGCGGCGCTCAACCTCAAAGCAGCCACGAAGCTCGCCCGGAAGCTGCTGTCGAAGGACCGCGACAATCACGTCCTCTGGCACGCGTACGCCCAGCTCGAGCTCAGCGCCGGCCGGACCGCCCCGGCTCGGACCGTCTACGTCACGGCTCTGGAAAGCTCCACCACCAGGTTTGCAGAAGACGGCCGTCCGCTGGCGTACCTGCCTCAGATGTGGTCCTCGTTGGCGGAGCAACTGTGGCGGAGCGGCGAGACTGTGGGGGCTGCCGCGGTCATCGTCTCGGCAGCCAAGTGCGGGTTTTCTGCGCTGCACCCGTCGTCGGTCGATCTTAGGCGCGACCTGGACTCCGCAGCACCTCCATCCGGTCTCGAGGCCCTGCGGACGAGGAAGGCGCTGCAGTCGCTCATATCGGCATCCCTGCGAGCCGAGGAGGTGTCAGCCGTCCCGCAGCACCTCGTCCATCTCTTGGTCTTTTGCCTTGCACTCTTCGACTACCTGATTCTGCCGCCCGGCGAGGCCTTTCCCGCGGCTATGGCCGTTTTCGACGACCCGGTGCAAGAAGCGGTCCTCCAACCTGTCGCCGAGAGGCTGGCGATGAAGCGTGCCGAGTTCATGCGATGGCACGTCGCCACGGGACAGGCCTACAGGCCTGCCGAGGTGCGAAGGGCGTTCGACAGCGCAGTCGCCGTGTGCCCTGCGAACACACTCCTGTGGAGCCACCTCGCGGCGCACGAGATGCGCAGCAAGATCGACAACCACCTCCGGCTCGCGCTCGAATCGCACCTCTCGAAGCAGGAGAGACTGACGACGGCGAGGGCGCTCGCAGGGGGTGCAATCGGGCGGTCTGCAGCCATCTCGGCACCTCTGACGCCATGGCTGTTTGCTCTGTACGTCGAGCTCAACCTCTACTCTGACCGCTTCAACGAGAGCGCCGCCCGCCGACTCATGGAGCGCGCGCTCGACTCGCCGGCCGCACAGGCGTCTACGACTCTGTGGTCGATCTGCCTCGAGTTTGAGACTAGGCTGCTCGGCAGCAAGGCGGGTGACCGGAGAGGGCTTAAGGAGCAGCAGGCCCGCGCGAAAGGGCTGCTCTACCGCGCCATCAAGGCCTGCCCGGGCAGCAAGTCGATCTACCTCTTTGCCTTCCGCCGGCCCCTGCGCGACGCCATGACGATCGACGAGATCGCATCGCTGTACGAGGTCATGTGCGAAAAGGAGATCCGGCTGTTTGTCGACCTCGATGACTTCCTCGTCGAATGGCACCGCAGCCTGCCCGCTGCCCCCGGCGGCGACAAGAACAATGAGAACGATGGCTCGGACGACGACGCCGGCGGCGAAAGCGACGACGGCTACGACGATCCCTTCGACCCGAACAAGCCGTACAGGAAGCGGGACGACAAGTACGAGCAGATCGGTGGCGGTGGCGGTGGCGGTGGTGGCCCGGGCGTGCAGCGTATCCCGACCGGCCTGCACAGCCTGCCCGTCGAGCTGCTGTACAGCATCTTTGTGCTGGCACGGTCGCCGTCGTTGGCAGTGGCCAGCCGCGGGCTGCGGGACGTCTTCCATCGAGCCCCCCTGGGCGTCAGGGTCGAGTACCTGCTAGAGATGTGGCACGACGACCACCTGAAGAACCTCGCCACCTGGCGCGACACGCGTTTCCGCGCCTGCTCGTGCGGCTACCGCCGGGCCGCGGGCGAGGTGCACTCGGCGCCGCCGCCGGGCTTCTGGAAGCGCGCCTCGATCCTGACGCCGGGCACGCTGGCGCTGTGCTGCGCCTCGCACTTGCCGTCTGCGGCCAACGTCGATCCGGTCTCGTACGCTGCCCGCTTCGGCATCTGCACGGCCGACGTCGTGATCCGCCTCGAGCTGAGGCTGCTGCAGATCGAGAGCGTCCACGCCGTGCTCGAGGATCATCGCCGGCGCCTCGACCGCCGCGCGTCGTCCTCGGTCCCTGCGCTGTCGGATCTGGCCGGCGACAAGCAGGCGCCGGTGCTCACGCACGTCGAGCTGCCGAAACGCATCTTCCGCGCGTTGAAGCAGGTCCAGCTCGGCGTCTACACGCCTCCGGCGGCGGCCTCGGGATCTCTGCCGGGCGCTTCGGGCAAGTCGAGGGGCAAGAAGCGTCGTCGCAACGAGGAGCCTGCCCCTCCGTCCCTGACCGCCAGCGCAGAGGCGGTGGACGCGGCGTCGGGCTACCCCTCGTCGCTGCTGTCGCTGCTCCCTCCCTTTCTCGCGTCGTCGAGCGACGCCATCGGACCGCTCCCGCACGCCGCGGCCATGGAGCTGGTGCTGCTGCTCCTCTCGCGCTACGGCGGCGACGCCAACTCGCATTCTGGCTTCCCGCTCGCCATGTCGGTGCACTCGGACAGCTGGACGCTGGTCCACATCCTCCTTGCCCATGGTGCCGACCCGTCGAAAAAGGAAGGTCTGGCCATCCAGATTGCCGTGCGCAAGGGCGCGCTACTCGGTCTGAGGACGTTGGTCGAACGGCAGGAGAAGATGGAAAAGCGGTGGGCCAAGGCTAGGGCGTTTCTCGATCGGCTCGTCGATGAGAGCGTGGCGAGGTGGTGGCGCATCAAGATGCCGTCGTACCGCGCTCCGGTCGGGCGGACGGGGGAAAAGGAAGAGGACGGTGCGAGGCCAGAAGGCACCACCACCACGCCGCCCTCGTCGTCAGGGTCGTCCAAGAAGAGGAGGTTGCCCGACCGGTTCGTACCCGACAGCCGACACCTGCGCGAGGCCATCAAGGCCGACTGCTGGGACGTGGTCCACTACCTCATGCACGAAAAGCACGTCGTGCCCGACATCAAGGCGCTGCAGCTCATGGAGCGCAAGGGCATGTAAGCGACGGCCGGCCGGTTGGCGAGGACAGGCCAAGCGATAGGCGATGGTCGTAAACGGATTCGATTTCATTTCCATCGGAACGTGTGCGTGAAAACGGGACACGGGGGGTTGCGCACGAGAGGGCGCGAGGATCAGAGGCGGATCAGGCGTCGAGGGGCAGGATGGGCGGGAGCGGACCGACGGGGACGATGCGCGTCGGGTTGATCTGCGGGTGGCTCTGGTAGTAGTGCGCCTTGATGTGCTCAAAGTCGGTCGTGTCTTTCTGCGAATGTTCGGGCCCAGCGAACGGAGAGGGGCCAGAGGGAGAGGGAGAGGGAGGTAGCGGGCGGGCGTGTCAGCTGCACTGCACTCACTTGTCTGCCAGCGGGGACAGGGTGCAGCGGCAGGACGTACAAAGGCGGGCTCGTTCCAGTACAGGTTGCGCAGCCATCGATCGATGTGTGGGTAGCCCGCTCGGATCGTCTTGATGTTGCACTTGAAGTGGCCGACCTGCGGGCGCGGGAGTGGGGTCGAGGAGGGAGCGGCGCGGGTAAGCAGGGCGGCATTGGAATGGGAAACCGGCGAAAGAGCACCTCTGGCCGCGACGACTACTCACGTAGACCGGGTCGAAGCGGACAATGGTCGTGTAGAGGCGGATGTCGACCTCGGTGAGCTTGCCGCCGACGACGTAGTTGCGGCCGTCGCTGAGGATCTTTTCGATGCGGTCCAGGCTCTCAAAGAGGGGCTTGACGTTCTGCTCGTAGGCCGACTGGGCGGTGGCGAAGCCGGACTTGTAGACGCCGTTGTTGACCGTGTCGTAGATCCACCCGTTGAGGTCGTCGATGTGGGCGCGGAGGTCTTCGGGGTAGAAGGTGAGGCCGCGGAAGCGGTCCGGGATAAAGTCGTCAAAGGCCGTGTTGAGGTTGCGGATGATTTCCGACGACTCGTTGCTGACGACGGTGTTGTTCTTGTTGTCCCAGATGATGGGGACGGTGCAGCGCGCCGAGTACTCCGGGTCGGCCGTCTTGTAGAGGTCGCGGATGCGCTTCTTGCCCTCGTGTCCCGGGATCTTGTTGCCCGTGCCGGGCACGCCCAGGTTGGGCGGGTCGTCGTAGGGGACAAAGGACCAGCCCTCGGGTCCGAGGAGCGAGTCGACGACGTGGACGGGGAGCAGGTCGGGTACCTGGTCGAACCCTTTGAGCTTGCGCACGATGAGGGTGCGGTGGGCCCAGGGGCAGGCGAGCGAGACGACGAGGTGGTAGCGGCCCACCTCGGGCTCAAACCTGCCGCCCTTTTGGATGTCGTCGCGGAACGACGACACCTGGCGGCGGAACTGGCCGTCGTCGGACGACCACTTTGTGGAGCCGTCCTTGTGCGAGTCGCTCATGTTGCGGTGCGTTGCGGGTGGAGCGAGGGGCAGAGATGGGCAGGTGCGTGCAAAACTGATGCGGCTGCTGCTCGTCGTCGCAGAGGGCGAGGAAAGGCGAGCGAGGGTGGTGAGCGGCGACGTGTGGATGGCACTGAGCGGCGAGTGCTGCAGCAGGCGGCGGGCAGTGGTGCGGGCGAGAATGGTGGCGGATCGAGGGGGCAAAGCTTTAGCTACGGCGCGGGGTTGGTGAGGCTGGGGGGCAGGTGGTGGGCAGGCGGTGCGATGACGGCCTGGTCGCTGATTGATATAGGGCAGGGCTGGGCTGGCCGCTTACGGTAGGGCTTCGGGGTCCCCTTCAGCGAGGAGCAGCAGCGACGACCCTCGAGGTGGAACAGACGAGGACCCTGGGCCTGCCTTCGGGCTTCCCGAAGCCTAGTTACGGCCGTACCGTAACCACGCATGCAACGTCAAATGAGCAGGCTAGGCCTGGCCTGCGGGGCACGAGCCACGTCGCGCACGGAGTTTACACGCTTCCAGCCGGGCCCGGCCAGGCCAGGCCTGCCTCGCAAAGTCCGTGCGGGTCGCTCGCTGACTTCGGGCGCTTGTCCGGCCGAGGAGGCGAGTGAGGTTGCCCTCATCGGGAGGGCCGCTTCTCCTCGCCACTTCGGGGGCCTCCCGACCACCCTACCCTGCAACCGGACTTATCCTGCATTCGGACATTATCCGTCGCCCACTCGGGCGCGTCTTGAGAGCAGATTCCCTAGCCTGCCTGCCAGCCTGCCTGCCCGTCAGTGGCACCATCGGGGCTCGAGGGCGCAGACCTCTGGCCCACCTGTAGCCTCGCCTGCCGCTCAGAGAAGCCCGCCGACACACACATCGCGCGACGGCCAGGTGCATCTTGGAACTACTCAGACTCTCTGATTGCATTCCCTGCGAGGCCTCGTAAGTCCGGCTCCATAAACGCTAGCTACGGCTTATCAAACAACCAGTGAACCCCCTAGAGCTTCGACGACGGAGCCCTGTCGAGCTTCTTGAGGGCGACGCGGGCATATCCGCCACCGAGCGTCTTTTTGCCGTTGGTCTTGTTGGTCTGGTCAAAGGCAATCTCGAGCTTGCCCGCCTTCTCGCCCAGGATCCACACGGCCGTCTCGAGCTCATCGCCGGGGCGAACGGGCGAGGTGAAGCGCGCGGTAAACACCTCGAGCTCGGCGCGTCGGTCGCTGCCGTTGCGGTCGGCGGGCTGGCCGTCCTTGGCGTCGACGGCCTTGAGCACGGCGCGCGCCGCGTGGCCGTACGAGCACAGGCCGTGGAGAATGACGCCGCCCAGACCGCCCTTTTGGCCAATCGACGGGTCGATGTGCAGCGGGTTGTAGTCGCCCGACAGGCGGTACAGGAGCGCCTGCTGCGGCGTCGTCTTTTCCGACAGCGTAAAGTCGGGGGAGCGCGAGGGCGCCTTGACGCTCTCGGGCTTCTTGATAATCGACTTGCTGTAGCCCGTGCCCTGGCCGCCGCCGCGGTAAAAGGCCGAGCTGTCGCGGCGATACCAAGAGGATAGAACAGAGACGAGGGTGGTGAGTCGGCGATGCCTGCACGCACACGGTGTCGCACACCGGCAGCCGCCGTCGATGAGCACTCACCCGACCATGGTGGCGTGCTTGTGTCCGACGGGGCTGATGAGGGTCACCTCGGTCTCGAGGATGAGGCCGCTACCCTTGTCGTGGACGGCGCTGATGCGCTTGGCGAGCTTCCAGCCCTCGCCCGAGACGAGCGGGATGGGCTTGTGGATCTCGATGCTCTGCTCGCCGTGCACAATCGTGTCCGGGTGGAGCGAGGGGAAGCCGGGCAGCGCCGAGCGCGAGCCCACCATCTCGCTGAACACGGTCGTGTCCTCGCTGGTGCCTACAAGATGGACAAGGGAGGGGGGCAAGAACTAGGTCACTTGGGCTGTCCGAAGCGATCACCTGCCAATGCTGATCGCAATCAACCCACCCTTGAGGCCGAGGACGACGGGGTAGGTCGGGAAGGCGCGGAAGTCGTGCGAGGCCTCGTAGACGTAGTCGAGGTCGTCTGCGCCTGCGCCGATGCCGACGGCGTAGGTGAGGAGGTCACGCCTGTTCCACGACACGGGCTGGACGCCGTTGTCGTAGCCGACGGTCTGGTCAAAGTCGACGGCGGACTTGGCCGACGACGAGGCCGAGGTTGCAGGAGCCATGGCGGATCGGATATGGAGGATGGGGTGCGAGAGGCGGGTCGAGGTGGATAGGGTGCGCTGTCGTGGGTGTCGGGGGTCAGTGAGGGTCGCGAGGTGCTGCGTGGGTCGAGGGTGAATATATAGAGGCGTTGCGATGCGGGAGGAGGAGGAGAAGGAGGAGAAAGAGGAGGACCAGGATGTCTGCGGGAGGTCGCGGCGGGAGGAAGATGGGGCGCTGAGCCGTGCGGGGTAACGAGCAGCGGGGCCGCCGCTGTTGTGCCGGGCCGGCAAGGCCCTCGACCGGAGCCCGGCTATGGCGCCATGCACCTGGCCCGTGCGCATCAGCTTCATGCTGCCCGCCCCAGCTCGGCGCCCAACTGGGCACAGCAGCGGCATCGTCGTCGTCGCCATCGTCAGTCTTTGTTGCAGCAGCAGCTGCTGCTGCAGATGGTTGGGGCAAAGGCGCGACAACGTGGTCCAGAACGACGCAGGCCGGCGATGCTGGGCAGAAGACGAGCAGGGGAGCAGGGGAGCAGGGAGCAAGGGATGAGGTGTGGTGGTGGTCGCAGGAGAACCCTCGCCAACGCCATCGTCAATGGTCCGAGCGCAATGGAGCGCGGCCCCCTTTGGCTCGGGTCGCTCGTCGTGCGGCCCACCTGCTCAAGCGACGCCGGCAGGCCTGCCTTCCGCCCTCGATTCCCCGAGCTGGCTCCCCTCTTCGACTTCGACAGCATCATATCGTCCAAAGGCGCACTCGTTCTAACCGTCGCTTCGTTTGTCATTTCTCAACGTCAGTTCATCGTCCATCGTCCGTCGCGGGAATCGTAACAGCGGGGCTTGCGGAACTGGGCGCGCAGCGTCGCCCATCCATCACCACGGCATGGGCTCGCCCTTCCAGTTGACAAACTTGGCGCTCTTCTCGGGCGTCAGGTCCTCAATCACGCCCGCGATGCCGCCGACGCTCTCGCTGATGGGCATGGCACCGGGGCCGGCGAGCTTGCCGAGGTCCGTGTCGACCCAGCCTGCGAAGAGCAACATAGCGAAAAGGAGGCCCGAGTGTCAGCGATCCGGGCGGCAGGGGTCAAGCGCGCAGGCCTCGCGGTGGCCACTCACCGGGGTGGATGGGAATGACGGTGAAACCATCTTTCTGCAGGTAGTTGTGCAGCAGGACGGCCATCATGTTCAGAGCGGCCTTGGTGATCGACTGGATTCGGACAGGCGGGCAAGAAGAGGACGATCGACAAAGGGACGCTCAGCGAGACTACTCCATCTCTCCACCGCCTCGACTGTCCGGAGGGCGGAGCACTCACGTAGGGACCTGAGAAGAGCTCCATGTCGCGTCCGAACATGATTTCGTTGCTGCCGAGCATGCTCGAGATGAGCACAATCTGCTTCTTGTTGCCGCGTCGGAGCGCGGGGAGGAAGGCCTGGACGGCGCGGTGCGGGCCGACGACGTTGGTGTCGAGGTAGTGGTGCAGGTGCTCCGACGACGTCTCGAGCAGGTTCTCGGTGCCGGCAATCGCACCACTCACGACGAGCAGGTCCTACAGGCCAGGCGGGCCAACCGGGGGGACAGGATGGCCAGACGCGAGAGCCATCATCAGCAAGGCACGCTCCGACAGCGTTGCGACCACCACAGCGACTCACGATGGGCGGGAAGTCAGCAGAGGCGGCCTGGATGCTCTTTTCGTCGTTGAGGTCGAGCTGGATTATGCGGACGCCGGGGATCTCGGTGAGCTTGCGGACCGAGCCAATGACGTTCCAGCCGCGCTCCTTGAGGTCGAGGGCGAGGGCACGGCCGATGCCGCGCGACGCGCCTAGGATGAGTGCCGTCTTGGTTTCGCTGGATCCAGACATGGTGGGTGAGCGCGTGCGGGTGTTGGTCGTGCAGAGGGTGAGTTGGGGGATGAGCAAGCTGGCAGACAGAGATCAGGATGAGGGTGATGGTGAGGATGGGAACAAGAGGCAGTCTCGTCGTCGCCGAGGGCCATGTTTATATGCCATCATGTCTAGTCGCCGATGGCACAAATGAGTGGGGCGTCTAGCTGGCTCCGGAAGACGAGCTCCGGGGGAGGTGCGGCGCCGCTAACGGGGCGACCCGAGCTCGTCTTGCACGGGGTCACGGCGCAGCCACTGCCGTGCCGTGCTGGCTGGCATTCCTCCGTGAATCAATCGAGGATCGCAATGGAGCGCTTGGGTGGCGGCCCGGCCGACCTAGTGGTGCAACCTTGGCCGTATTGATGGAGACCATGGTCCGGGAAGCCTCTCCGCTGTACGTACACGTACACACGGGCAGCGGCAGCGGTGCGCTGACATGCCGGCGGATGACAGGAGAATTTCCTGTCCGGCCCGGACGAAGACGCAGGCGACGCCGCTGCTCCTCCCGATTCCGGGAAGCCGACAGCAGATCATCCCGATGGGCCAATCTCCCGATCGATTGCAAGAACGAACAAGCAAGATGGGGCCACCTCGTCGGCTGCAGATCAAAAAGCAGGGATCTCGAAACGCGCCGACGGCGGGCCGCGAAGGTGGCTGCTCGCTCGCTCGACCAGTGCGGCTGTGCCTGCCTTTGTCCACACGTCTGAAGGCCTGCAGACCAAGCCTTGCACGACGCCGCCGGACCGACTCTCCTGCTGGCTGCCCTCGTTGATCACTCCGAGGGCAAGCCTGGCGCAGCGGTGGGAGGCAAGGTGCAGGCCGCCCGCTCGCTCGCCCCAACCCTCCGTCCAGTCAGAAGAGGGTGCGGTGGCGTCCGTTTGCGTCGATTTTTTTTTCGTTGCCTTGGCTTCGGTCAAAGTCCGCCGCCCATCTGGGCGAAACGCGGTGGGCGAGTCCAAAAGCGAGGGCACCGCCTGTCCCCAACTCCCCAACAGATCAACACCGCTCGGTCTGGCCCGCCCAGCCAGCCAGCCAGCCAGCCGGGCAGCCAGCCGGGCAGCCGGCGCCGGCTCGGCTTCGGTCCCGACGCGCGGCCTCTTGCCTGCCTTCTGCCTTCGGGTGCCGTATCTGAAAGCGCTCCCAGCGATCGACTTCCGAGCAGGTCAAGCGAGCAGGCGGCAAGGTTCTCGGGAGCCAACGACATGTCCAGCGAGCTTTTGCTGTTGAGCAGATCGAGAGCGAGACGACGGCGTCAACCCATCGCGTCTTCCACACACTCTCTCTGATCGAGCTGATTGCGGCTCTGGCAGTCAGACTCCTCTGGAGAGAGGACCGAGTCGAACGATACGATACGGCATGCTCTGGCGGTCCGCATATGAAATGGGCCGGCGTGGCCAAGGTCAGGTGGTTTGGGCGTGCGTAGGGCTAGCTTGCGGTCCGCCCGCGTCAGGAAAAGATCAAAAAGCAAATACCACAGACAGACAGAGAGCCACGACAAGGGCGGAAGGCGGGCGACCCACCCGGCTTGCTGCCCTTCCAGCCGGGCACGCGCACGCAGGCCAACCGGAGCGTTGGAAGAAATCCAGGGTCAGAGAGAGAAGGTCGAGGCAGGCCAGTGAGGGTGGACCCAAATTTGCTGCACGCAGGGGCCACACCTTGGTCCCCCCCAACGGAAGGCGGCTCAGCTGCCAGCCAGTGGTCCGCCAACCAGGGCCCTGTATAATAGACTCCACGCCCCTTCCATCCTCGATCCCCCTCACTCGCCCATCCTCTCCTCCCATCCTTCGCCGCCACCACTACCATCTCACCCTCCTTCGCTGCTGCCGTCGATACTCCGGGTCATTGCCTAGCCCCACGTCCCGACGCGCCCGTCCTCTCCTCCTACGAACATCACTTAGCTGAGATCGTTCCCAACTCCCCCCCTCACATACACAAACCACCATGTCTTCCAAAGGTGCGTAGTCGAGCGAGGGAATGAACGAGCGAGCGAGCGGACGACGGAGCGCTAGGCCGTGTGCTGGCTAGCGGCAGCTTGACGCGCCGCACGCGCCGACTCGGCGAGAAACAGAGGGAGAGAGAGAGCTGCGGCATGCGCACGGCCTCGGCGTTGCGGTCGAGTCGGCTCGCGACCGTGGTCTGCCTGCCGTCCTCGCATGTGCTATGCTGCCATTGCACGGCTCTGCGGCTGGTCCGCTGTCTTCAGTCGACCGCGCACGAGCACCGCGACTGACCTGCGCTTCGGCCTTCTCTCTTCGCGCCTCGCCCCTCCTCAGCCATCCGCGAATTCGACGCCAAGCTCCTGGTCAACTACTGGCTGCCCAGGTCGCCTCTGGCGCACCCGGACATCAAGGTCAACTCTGACTTTGTTGCGCCCGCGCCCAAGGTCGCCCAGATCGCCTGGGACCCGGCCACCAACACCATCACCGACGAGAGCTCGCTGCCGTCGTGGGTCAAGACGACCAAGCTCGTCGCCAAGCCCGACCAGCTTATCAAGCGCCGTGGCAAGGCGGGCCTGCTCAAGCTCAACACGGAATGGGCCGACGCCAAGCAGTGGATCCAGGAGCGTGCTGGCAAGCCCCAGAAGGTGAGCACGGGCAACGCGTGGCGCAGTCGTCGGATGCCGTGACAGCCTTTTTCTGACTCGCTTGCGTGGATCCCCACGCCTCCGCCGCTGCTGTCGCCGACCCTGCGCAGGTCGAGACCGTGACGGGCACCCTGAACAACTTCATCGTCGAGCCCTTCTGCCCGCACCCGGCCGACACCGAGTTTTACGTCTGCATCAACTCTGCGCGCGAGGGCGACTGGATTCTCTTCACCCACGAGGGTGGTGTCGACGTCGGCGATGTCGACGCCAAGGCGCTCAAGCTCCTGATCCCCGCAGACCCGAGCGAGGCGTTCCCGCTGCGCGAGCAGTGGACCAAGACTCTGCTCGTCGGCGTGCCCGAGGCCAAGCGCGAGGTCCTGACCGACTTCCTGATCCGCCTGTACAGCGTCTACGTCGACCTGCACTTTGCCTACCTGGAGATCAACCCGCTCGTCGCCACCGACGATGGCCAGATTGCCTACCTCGACATGGCCGCCAAGCTCGACCAGACGGCCGACTTCATCTGCGGACCCAAGTGGGCCATTGCCCGCGACCCCTCGGTCTACATGGACAGCCCCATCGGCCAGGTCCAGACCAACAAGGGCGAGGACCGCGGCCCGCCCATGTACTGGCCCGCCCCCTTCGGCCGTGACCTGACCAAGGAGGAGGCCTACATTGCCAAGCTCGACGCCGGCACGGGCGCCTCGCTCAAGCTCACCGTCCTCAACCCGACCGGCAGGATCTGGACCATGGTCGCCGGCGGTGGTGCGTCGGTCGTCTACTCGGACGCCATCGCCGCCCACGGCTACGCCCACGAGCTGGCCAACTACGGCGAGTACTCCGGAGCGCCCTCCGAGGGCCAGACGTTCGAGTACGCCAAGACGCTGCTCGACCTCATGACGCGCGGCGAGGTCAACCCGCAGGGCAAGCTGCTCATCATCGGCGGCGGTATCGCCAACTTCACCAACGTCGCCTCGACCTTCAAGGGCATCATCCGCGCGCTCAAGGAGTACAAGGTGGCGCTCGCCAAGCACGGCGTCCGCATCTTTGTCCGCCGTGGTGGCCCCAACTACCAGGAGGGCCTCAAGGCGATGCGCCTCCTCGGCGAGGACCTCGGCGTCGAGATCCAGGTGTTTGGCCCCGAGACCCACATCACCGACATTGTCCCGCTCGCCCTCGGCGTCAAGACGCTCGAGGAGGTGACGCTGGCCAGCACCAGCGCCAACGCGCTGCCCTCGGGCGCCCAGAGCCCCGCCGTCCAGGTCTCGGCCAACGGCGCCAAGGCCGAGGAGAAGCTCACCGGCGCCGTCGACCCCGCCACCGGCGCCCGCGTGCAGCCGCAGGATCAGATTGTGCACTTTGGCGCCTCGGCGGCCGCCTCCGGCAGCCAGCGCCCGGCCTACCTGCCCTTCGACGCCAACACGCGCTCGCTCGTCTACGGCCTGCAGCCGCGCGCCATCCAGGGCATGCTCGACTTTGACTTTTCGTGCGGCCGCGCCACGCCCTCGGTCGCCGCCATGATCTACCCCTTCGGCGGCCACCACATCCAGAAGTTCTACTGGGGCACCAAGGAGACGCTGCTGCCCGTCTACACGAGCATCAAGGAGGCCGTCGCCAAGCACCCGGACGCCGACGTCGTCGTCAACTTTGCCTCGAGCCGCTCCGTCTACTCGTCGACGCTCGAGGTGCTCGAGCTGCCCCAGATCCGCGCCCTCGCCCTCATCGCCGAGGGTGTCCCCGAGCGCCACGCCCGCGAGATCCTCCACCGCGCCAAGAAGGCCGGCGTCCTCATCATCGGCCCGGCCACCGTCGGCGGCATCAAGCCCGGCTGCTTCCGCATCGGCAACTCGGGCGGCATGATGGACAACATCCTCTCGTCCAAGCTCTACCGCCCCGGCTCGGTCGGCTACGTCTCCAAGTCCGGAGGCATGTCCAACGAGCTCAACAACATCCTCTCGATCACCACCAACGGCACCTACGAGGGCATCGCCATCGGCGGCGACCGCTACCCCGGCTCGACGTTCATCGACCACCTGCTGCGCTACGAGCAGGACCCCAACTGCAAGTTCCTCGTCCTCCTCGGCGAGGTGGGCGGCGTTGAAGAGTACCGCGTCATCGACGCCGTCAAGCAGGGCATCATCAAGAAGCCCATCGTCGCGTGGGCCATCGGCACGTGCGCCAAGATGTTCACCACCGAGGTCCAGTTCGGCCACGCCGGCTCGATGGCCAACAGCGACATGGAGACGGCGTCGGCCAAGAACGCCGCCATGAAGGCCGCCGGCTTCATCGTGCCCGACACGTTCGAGGACCTGCCCGTCGTGCTGCGCGAGGTGTACAACAAGCTCGTCGCCTCGGGCAGCGTCGTCCCCGTCCCCGAGCGCCCCGCGCCCGCCATCCCGATCGACTACAAGTGGGCCCAGGAGCTCGGCATGGTGCGCAAGCCCGCCGCCTTCATCTCGACCATCTCCGACGAGCGCGGATCCGAGCTCATGTACTCGGGCGTCAAGATTTCCGAGGTCTTCGAGTCCGGCATGGGCATCGGCGGCGTCATTTCGCTGCTGTGGTTCAAGAGGCGCCTGCCCGACTACTGCACCAAGTTTATCGAGATGGCCCTGATGCTCACCGCCGACCACGGCCCCGCCGTGTCCGGTGCCATGAACACCATCATCACGTCGCGCGCCGGCAAGGATCTGATCTCGTCGCTCGTGTCGGGCCTGCTGACGATCGGCGACCGCTTCGGCGGTGCGCTCGACGACGCCGCCAAGGAGTTCTCCAACGCCTTTGACCGCGGCCTCACGGCGCGCGAGTACGTCGACGTCATGAGGAGGAGCAACAAGCTCATCCCCGGTATCGGCCACAAGATCAAGTCGGTGTCGAACCCCGACTACCGCGTGCAGGTGGTCAAGGACTTTGTGCTCAACAACTTCCCGTCGCACAAGATGCTCGACTACGCGCTCGCCGTGGAAAAGGTGACGACGGCCAAGAAGGACACGCTCATCCTCAACGTCGACGGCTGCCTTGCCGTGTGCTTCGTCGACCTGCTGCGCGACTCGGGCGCCTTCACCATGGAGGAGGCGCGCGACTACCTGTCGTACGGCTTCCTCAACGGCATCTTTACCCTGGGCCGCTCGATTGGCTTCATTGGCCACCACATCGACCAGCGCCGTCTCAAGGCCGGCCTGTACAGGCACCCCGCCGACGACTTCCACATCGAGATGGCCACGCCCGCCCGTGTCATGGGCACGCTCAAGAAGTGAGGCGCGTCTCCCTCGCCTCGATCTCCGCTCACCCACCCTGCAGCATCTCTGTCTCTTTCTCTCCGTCTCCGTGCCTCTCGCCCCGGTTCCCCTACCCTTGTACTCTTGTCTTCTCTCCCGTGATCCCGGTGACCCCGCTCGACGCCCGCCTCTCACGGCCCCCGCTTCTTTCTCGACGACGTGGACACTCTCTTCCCCCTCTCTTTTCCCTTTCAGATGCGGCCGGAGCTCAGCACGGCCGCTCTGCCTGCCTTTCCAAGGTCTTTCCTCTTCGCCAATCCTCCCACCACGGGGGTTTTCAGGGGCCGGCGACGGCGGCGCAGTAGAAGTAGGCTCTCTGCCGCGCACGCCGTCCTGTCCCACACCCCCACCTTTGCCCCCTTCCATCCATAGACGCGCGAATGAAGCAAAGGGTCACGCGAATATCCTGCTCTGTCGTGTGAGGACCGCGCCGCGGAGGGAGCGGGCGGGGTTAGGGCCGCATCACCCTAGCCGCCTCCACTCTTGGCGTCCGGACGCCGGCGCTCCAAAAGCCGGTTGGTGCAGCGCCTGGCCGAGGCAGCCAGGAACGCCGCCCTCGTGCCGCTCGCTGATGCGATGCCCGGCCTGGCGGTGCGACGAAAGCCCGCGAAGCCGACCAAGGCCAGGACAGGCCAGGTCAGGCTAGGGGGCGGCCACAGACGCGGGAAGCAAGCCAAACCATCTGTCATCCCCGCATAGCCTAGGCCTGGAGGGCCCTGTCCCTCACCGTCCATATCGACCACCACCATCAGCATCGCCTAGACCGTCCCACAACCGCAGCGCCGTCCACACCCCCCGGGACTACTTCTTTCACCCTGCTCCTCCATAGACTGGCGACGAGGATGTCGCTGCCTCGCCCCCGCGCCTCGTCGCCGTACGGCGTATCGACGCTGACGCTGGAGGTGCCGCTCGACACGCCCATCCATTCGCCACAGTACACCGATATCAACGGCGGCGGCGCTGTCCTCTCGACGTCGACCGTGCTGCTTACGCTCTACTACCCCTGCGATGTGCCGCCCTCCACCACCTCGTCGTCGACGTCCAAAGCCGGACACGACAGCCCATCGTGGCTCGAACCGCCCAAACTGAGGTCGATCACGGGCCTGCTCAAGTACGCCGGCGTGCCCAAATTCCTCGCGCCGGCCATCGTGCTGCCCGCGTGGGGCGTCGTGGGTCAGCGTCTGCCGTGCCTCGCCCACCAACCCCTGTATCGGCAAGAAAAGGACAGGACGAGGACGACGACCATCGTCCTCAGCCACGGTCTCGGCGGAACGAGGACCACCTATTCGACCCTCTGCATCGGCCTGGCCGCCCGGGGCAACATAGTGGCCGCCATCGAGCACCGCGACGGTACTGCGGCGTGTACCACGACCCTCCACCCGAGCGGCAGCGCAGACAGGGACGGCGCGGCGTCCCGAGGACTGTGGAGCTGGTTCTCTGGCGGCGGCGGCTCTGCACCCACCTCGACGGCCAAGACCTACGTTCGGCCCGACGAAGTGGCCGAGAAGCCCGATCCGATGGTCTTCCGACGCGCCCAGCTCGAGCATCGCCAGGCCGAGGTCGCCGCGGCGCTCCAGGTGCTCCGCCGCATCGACGCCGGCGATGGCCTCGCCGTGGCGCACTCCTCGACGCGCTCGCCCACGCAGCCGCTGCTCGACGCCATCGCGACCTTTGCGCACCGCCTCGACCTCGACCGACCCTGGATCGCCGGCCACTCGTTCGGCGCGGCGACGGCGCTCGAAGTCGTGCGCCGCGACGACTGCCCCTTTTCGCGAGCCCTCCTCATGGACCCCTGGGTCGAGCCCATCGAGCTCGACTCGCTCAAGGCGCGCCCGGTCAGGCGGCCCGTGTACACGATCAACAGCGAGCACTTTACCTGCTGGAAGGGCCACATGGCCGACGTCGTCGAGATCATGAAAGGCGCCCGGGCCGCAACGGGACAGGGGTGGCTCTGCACCCTCTCTGCCGAGCCGACGACCGACGCCGCGGCGGTGCCCGCGGCGACTGCGGCCGCCTCACCGCAGCGCGACGAGAGCGACCCGAACCGGCTGGTCGTCGTGCACGACATGTTCGGCACCCTCTTTTCGCTCACCGCGCCCACCGAGGCGCTCGTCTCGCTCTTTCCCTCGCAGCTCTCGCCCGACGCCAGCAGCGGCGACGGCGGGGGCGGCGGCGTGCCACCCATTACGGCCGAGCTGATCGTCATGGACTGGTTCCACGCGACCCAGCGCGATTTCACCTATCGCTCCGTGTCCGGCGGCTACACACCCATCGGCGCCGTCTTCAAAGCGACGCTGCCGCGCGTTTTGCTTCAGGCCGGCCTCCTTCCCCGCGCCAGCAACGGCGGAGACGCGCTGAGTCAAGCCGGGTCCGGCCTGGATCGATCGGGTGACCACGCCCTCGTCAACCCGTACGGCGATGAGGTCGTCGATGCCATGATGGCTTCGCTCAAGCGGCTTGCGCCTCGACCGGGGATGGAGGATACCTTCCGCTCCATCTACCGCGATCGACGCGGCGAGGGGACACTGCATCCCTCGATCACCAAGGTCGATCTGTGGGCCGCCACGAACGGCAGCCTCGAACTGGGCCGGTCTTCGTTCCTCCGCGTCCTCGGAGACATTGATGGCGGCGACCTCGACGTGCGGCCCTCTCCTTCATCTTCATCTTCGTCTTCGCCATCGCCGTCGTCGTCGACGGCTAAGGGCGATGCGACGAGCGTAGGCGAGGGGGTGGGGCTGTTTAGCTGCGACGAAATCGAGGTGGCCAAGCCCGACATGCGCGTGTACGACGAGGTGCTGCAGCGCGTCGACAAGCGGGCGGGCCAACGGGGGCTGTGGTTCGTCGCGTCCCACAAGTGGGACCTGTACGCGGCCAAGCGCGCCGGCTTCAAGACGGCCTGGGTGACGTACGAGGAGCACTACGCCTGCCACGACGTCTTCGGCACGCCCGATATCGTCGCTACCGACCTCGCCGACTGCGCGCGCCAGATCCTCGTCTCGGAACGGCGGCAGCGCGACCTCGACGCCGTCGCACCAAGGCCCGCCTGGCGGTACGTCGACGAAGAGGCGTACGGTGCCAAACCGTACGCCAGCCAGCATACTGCCTTTTCCGATTTCCCCTTTCTGCTACCCGGCCGCTCGTTTGACGGCACCGTGTCGGCCCTCGAGACGATGCACGTCCTCGTCGACCTGTGCCACGCCACGTTCCGGGGTCGCGCGCAGCCCTGGACCGGCCTCGAGTCCGAGTATGGCCCGGGCGACGCCTCGGGGACGGGGACGGAAAAGAGGGAGTGGAGCGTGTGGAAGGAAGGCAGGCCTGCGCCGTCCCATGCGACGGGGGCGCCGGTGCAGCACGGAGAAAAGAAGCGGGGCCGCATCGTCGTACATTCGCTAGAGTAGATCAACCCCCTAGACGCAGCATGAGGGGCGGGAATAGATGAGGGGCGTTTTTCATTCTTTCTACGACCACCTAATCGCCGCCGCCGCCGCCGCCGCCGCCGCCGCCGCTACTGGGCGAGCTTGGCGAGGTAGTGGGTGGTGTCGCAGTCGCGGATGCGCTTGGCGGCCTGCTCGGCCGTGAGGTCGCGCTGCGGCTCGGCCATCATTTCAAAGCCGACGAGGAACTTGCGCACGCTGGCGCTGCGCAGCAGCGGCGGGTAGAAGTGGATGTGCAACTGTGCGTAGTCCCAGCTGTCGTCGTCGCCGTGACCATGGCCGTGGTTGCATGCGCCGGCGCTCGCCGACGAGGCCGAGGCCGAGGCGGCGACGGGACGCTGGTGGATGCCCATCGAGTAGGGGAACGAGCACTGGAAGACATTGTCGAGGCGGCACGCCACCTCGCCGAGGATCTGGGCGAGCGAGGCGGCCTCGTCGGACGAGAGGTCCGAGATGGCGGGGATCTGGCGCTTGGCGGGGAGGACGAGGACCTCAAACGGCCAGACGGCCCAGAAGGGGACGATGGCGACAAAGTCGTCGTTTGCGCAGATGACGCGCGGCCGGTCCTTGGACGTCAGCTCGAGCTTGGCGATGGTGAGGAGGAGCGAGGGGCGGCCCTTGTCGTCGCGGACGCCGAGGCTGATGCGCTCTTCGGCGTTGGCGGCGTCGAGTGCCCAGGCCTTCTGCGACTCGAGCTCCTTTGCCGGCTCCTCGGGGATGTAGTCGAGCGACCAGACCTGGCCGTGCGGGTGCGGGTTCGAGCAGCCCATGGCGGATCCCTTGTTTTCGAAGATCTGGACGTATTTGACGAACGGATTTTCGGCGGGGATGCGCAGGTAGAGGTCCTGCCAGGCGCGGATGATGGGGACGATGTGGGTCGCGGCCGTGTAGGGCGCCGTCGAGAGCTGGGCGAGGGTGAGGTTGTGCGAGGGGTGGAAGCAGATGACATAGCACCGTCCGCGCGCCGGCTCCATGCGCAGCAGCGGGTGCGAGTCGGCGTCTGTGATGGCCAAAGGGGGGCGAGCAAAGTAGAACGGTGTGAGCGGCGAGCCGCCCTCATGATGCGTGTCTGTAGTCTGGCGTTTGCTCCTCACCGCTGCTCTGCTCGACGTCGAGGGGCATGAGGGCGGCATAGTCGTTTTCAAAGAAGAATGTGCTCTCGTACCGGTCGTTTTTGCCGCCGGTTGCGCGGTCGTTTCCGGGGCAGAGGTAGCACTTTTCGTCGTAGGCGGGCAGCTGTGTGGTCTGGGGCGACTCCTGTGCGCCCTGCCAGGGCCGCTTGGTGCGGTGGGGCGAGCAGAGGACAAACGAGCGAGTGAGCGGGTTGTACCGCCGGTGCGGGTGCTCGGACGGGTCAAAGGCGGGCTTGGACGAGGAGGACATGCCGACGGGTGGTGTTGGTGGTGGTGGGGGGCGTGGTGGTGGTTGGAGTGGGAAGAAGGAAGAGGAGGCGAGCAAGCAAGATCAACGACGGGCCTAGACGAGAAGAAGTGCAGAGTCAGTTGAAGGGCAGCGCGGCATCCCCGGTGCGGAGCCAGGCCGCAAAGAGAGGCACGCCGTTGCCTAGCCTAGCCTGTTGCTTTGTTGGGCGTGGCATGACGATGGACATGCAGCCCCGCCCAGCTGGCCACGCCCAGGCCACGGCCCAGCCGACGGTACCAAATCTCCGAAGCTGCATGGCCAGGTAGGCTCAGGCTCGACCCCCAACCCTGTTTCGGCTTCTTCGCCGGCGCCGTGGAAAAGTTGCAAGCCGAGGGGAGAGATTGCCGAACTTCGTTCCGTCTTCCGAAAATTGAGCTTGGCTCGACGGCGACGGCCCGATCCGCCGTCGAGCTGGGGGTTCGGCCCCCTTTTCACGCGTGGCAACCAAACAAAAGCAAGCTGAGGCGGGCGCTTGCGGTGGAGGCAAGCCAAGCCAGGCCAAGCCAGCCCGACGCCGACGCCAGGTTGATGCTTCATGCGAAGCCGTTTGCCACCACCATCTCAATACCACATACTACCAGGCGAGCAGCAGCAGCAGCAACCGCAGTAACACCGTAGCAAGCAGCATGACCGACATGGCAGCATCCGCAAAGAAGACGGCCATCGTGCAAGTATCCAACCCTGGTCCCGGCCGACATGCCCTGCTCATCTTCTACGCCCTGGCTGACTCCCTGTCTTGGCCTCCCCTCTCACACACCCCGCCCACCACAGCCTCGGATCGACGGGCGCAGTGGGCAAGCCGCTCCTCTCGGCGCTCCTCTCGCCCTCGTCGTCCTTTTCAAGCGTCCACGCCTTCGTCAGACCCACGTCGCAGATGCCCACGCCCACCGTCTCGCCGGAAAAGTCGTTTGCGCAGCACCCGCTCGACTTTGACAAGCTCCTCTCGGGCGACCAGGCCGAAGCCGAAAAGCTGAGCCAGGTCGGCGCCGACGTCGTCTTCATCACACTCGGAACCACCAGGGCCGAAGCCGGCTCGGCACAGGCGTTTGAGAAGATCGACAGGCAGTACGTCCTCGCCGCGGCACAGGCTGCACTCACCGGCTCAACCACGACGACGATGACGACGACGACGACGAAGCCGGCGGCGGACAAGACGATCGTCTACTGCTCGTCGCAGGCCGCCAACTCGTCTAGCCTCTTTCTCTACCCGCGATCAAAGGGCCTCACAGAGGAAGGTCTGGCCAAGCTCGCAAGCGACGTCATCATCTTTCGCCCCGGCTTCCTCGCCCAGGCCGAGCGAAAGCAGCCCAGGGCTCTCGAGACCATCTTTGGCGTGAGTCCAGAGGCGTCGCTTAGCAGACAGGCCATCTCGCGCGGCCGACCTCGACTGACAGTGGCCCCTTTCCCCCCCTCGCCCCAATTCTGCCACCCCATCGACGCGCTCCGGCAGAAGCTGACCGGAGTCGTCTCGCACTTTTCCTCCAACGTCGAGATCAATGTCTCGACGCTCGGCCTGGCCATGGTCAAGGCGGGCCAGCTGGGATCGGCGGGCCTCCGCTCGCAGGGCATGGGGGCGCCGCCAGCCTTCAAGAAGGACGAAGGCACCGACAACACCGTCACCGTCGTCAGCAACGCAGAGGCCATCCAGCTCGGCAAGCAGTGAGGTGGTCGTCGGCCGCCTGCTCGTTCCACTCGCCAGCACTCTGCGCCTCTTTTGCCGCTCAGAGTCTCTTCTCTCGCCATCGCCCCCCGGTCTTTCAACTTCGCTGTTTTTATGCTTGCCGTGTAGATCCGGACCTGTACCTTTCGCCCTCGTTCGCTTAGTCAAGGATAGTTTGGATATACACCTCGACCGCGCATCGGACTACCAGACGCGACAACCCGCGACCCTCATCATGATCTCGAGGAACCGCTTGCGCTCAGCCTCGCCCAGCATCACCGCCATTTCATCGCCGCCGTCGTCGTCGTCATCGCCACCATCGGTACCAGACTGTCTGGGCAGCACCTTGAGGCCGAGTCCGACGACGACGGGACGCTGTCCGGCCGAGTCCTGGTAGGACTTTGCGAGGTCGGCCGCGACGATGGCGGCTACCTGCGAAACGTAGAGGTCGTACAGCGTCGCGTAGCCGTGCGGCGGCGTTCCAAAGAGGTGCGAGAGGGTGGTGGAGGATGATGGTGGTGGCAGGGTTGGAGCGGTGTCTGCGTCCGCGTCGGCGTCGCTTGGATCGTCGAGGTGGGAAGAGGATTGGAAGAGGGATGTGGGTGTTTGCGACTGGATCTGGCAGCAGACGCGGCGCAAAATGGAGAGGAGGGAGTCAGCAGCGGTCCTGCGCCACGCTACGTCAGGAACTCCAAGGACACCCACGAGGCAGCCGACCTTGCCGACCTGGGTGATGAGGATGAGGATGCGGTCCTGGAAGGCCTGTGCCAGGATCTCGGTCGTGTGCCCGTCCGGGGTGGTGAAGCTGTCCTGCCGTGTTGGGACGACGGGGAGGAGGTGCGCGGGTATCGGCGTCGTCGTCACCTTTGCTGCGGCTCTCGCTTGCGGAGTTGCCGTCGCCATGGTCGTGCGTGCGTGCGTGCGTGGGCGGTGAGGGAAGGGTAGGTGATGATGAGAGGGGAAGGGAAAGGGTCGGGGGGCCAAAGGCGGGTTGGCGGTTGGTCGTCGAGGTGGAGGGACGGCCTCTCTCGGCCGACAGGAACCACACGATGGCCGCTTTCCGCCATCTCGGGGCAAAACCCACACGCACATCGTTGGCTGCGCTCGCCCCACTTCTTCCAGACCCGCCTCTTCCACATCATTCCTCCCGACAACCTCACACCCCTCCTCTCTCTCTCTCTCTCTCTGCCCCTCATCCCGCCGCACAACAGCAACAACAAACGATGTCGCTCCCCGCCTCGTCACTGCGCCAGATCACATCGGTGCACCTGAGCTTTGCGCCGCTCTCGTCGTCGCAGTCGGCGCGCTCGCTCCGCCTCTTTCTCGCACGCCTCCCCGCGCGCCCCCCGGCCGCGGGCATGGACCTGCCCGAGATCAAGGCCACCACCGTATCCCGCGACCAGGACCAGTGCATCACCGTCACCTACCGCAACAAGCAGACGCTCCAGTTTGACGAAAAGGCCGTCCGTGTCGGTATTGCTGACCTCGTCAGGAAGGTGCGTAACCCACCCGCTTGGAGACGGCGGCAGCAGCAGTAGCTGTAGCAGTAGCAAAGGAGATATTTCGCTCTTCAAGTGCTGACGAACTGGAATCTTGTTTCTTTCGCTGCGCAACCGATGCCCACGCTACAGATCGAAGCACCCGCCAAGGCATTGAAGCTCAAGGAGGAAGGCCTCTAGCCCCGCCCCGCCCCGCCTTGCCTCGCACTTCAACGTCTCGAAATTTGCCCCTCAACCTGCGTTACCGCCACCGCCTACCGTTCGGACGTGCCCTCTGTACTTGTAACCATCACTCTGTTTCGCCACACGCACGCAACGGCAAGCCTCGCTCGCATCAGATTCACAATAGACTTCTCGGAACCGCGACAGATAGGATCTCGCCCATGGCATCGAGCTGACACCGTCCTGCTTGACCCGCGTCGGTGGATCCTTGTGAAGGCTAGTCCCGTCGACTGTGAAGCCCTTCGATCGTCCGTTCAGCAACCGTGAGGCTCGCCTCCGACCAGGCTGCACCATTTACAAAACGCCTGCCTGTCCGACACCTGGCCGGCCTCGAAACCATCGCCAAAGCAGCGGTTTTCAGTCCCTCCGCTGCCCACCAGCGCCGATGGAAGGCCGTACTGGCAGTGGATGTTGGATGCCACGGTACCGGGGGGCTTGTTGGTCGTAGCCTTGCACCACGGCGTGGGAGCGTCACCGAAGGTCCAGATGGTGGCGCTTGCGCCCTCGAACGCGGCCAGGCCGACGACGGCAAGGACGAGGACCGACTTGAAGGTGTGCTCCATCCTGAATGCCGTGGTCCCGAAGCCACAAAGGTCAAGGGCGGGGAAAGGGTGAGTCGATGTCGGTCTAGGACGGAGGAGCGAGATGGATCAACACGGATTGACCCACGTTCGCAATTAACTGGCAGCTTTCAGCAACGTAGTGGATATCGACAAGACGCGGTTGGTGTGTGTGTGTGTTACTTAAGGGGAGGTGCAATTTGACAAACTCGCCTCTCTTTATACCTTTCGTCAAGTCGACCGCTGCGACTGCAACGAGCGAGGAAGGGAGGGGGGACTCCTGTCGCCATTTCGACCCACTTGCGGACATGAACGGTGCAGAAGTGGGTGGAACAGCATCTGATCCGAACGACGGCAACCCCCGGAAGCTGGTGCCCCCTCTCATGGACCCCCACCAGGCCGTGTGGGAGATTGATGAGGTGGGCGTTCAAAGGGATGCATGGTCGCGATCGAGTGCGGCGGGCGTGTTGCTTCAGGCCGACACGACCGGCAGGCGTTCCGATGGCTGGAGGTGGGGCAGAAATCAAGACCCAACCGATGGTGTGTAGGCCAGCGGCAACGATACATAGGTTGCTGCTGCATGGAAAAGTACATATTGAAGGCGTCGACAAAAGTGTGTGCAGGCCCCTACACGCACGCCTTCCACTCCGGAATCATGTAGAACAGTTCGATGCCGATTGCTGGCCCCCTCTGGAGCGCGCCATGGTCAAGGAACAGCTTCGGCGTACAGTGTCTCGCCCCCGTCACCCCTCCACCATCTTGGTCTCGTCCTTAGACCTCGCCGCCCCAGCCTCGGCCTCGTCTTCCGCCTTGATCGCCGCCAGGTCGGCAGGCACGCCGTGTTTGCCCATGAAGACGTTGCTGCCCAGCTGCTGCGGCAGCACAAAGCTCTCGTCGAGGCTCGTCATGGTGCGCAACGCCAACTTCGTCAGGTGGAGCACACGCGAGCGCAGCTGGTCCGACGTCGAGAGGATGACGAGGTTCGACACGTCCAGCACCGCCTCCTGGTCGTCGAGCATCACCCGCAGACCGGCGCGCGGCGGCCCGTCAAAGCACTCGACGAGCGGTCTCGGCGGCGGCGGCGGTGGCGTCGCCCCGTTGGCGTCTGCCATCGTCTCATCCCCGTCGCCGTTCCCGTCTGCTGCTCCAGCCTTGATCGCGTCGCTCCCTGCGCCGTCATCCGCCTTGACCACGTCTGCCGATGCCGGCGGCATCATCTCTTCCGCATCCGGGTCTGGCTTGATCGTAAAACCTTCCTCATCGGGCGCCGCCGCTGCTGCTGTCGTGGTCGTCGCCTCCTCGACGTGGCCGTTTGTTTCCGCCGCATCGTTGTTGGCGACACCCTCTCCGATCAGCACCTCTTCCACTTGCCCGTAGTGCGCCTCGAGGAAGGCCGCAATGTGCTCCATCTTGGCAACGTCGTAGTGGAGCGCCGTCTGCTCCGCCTCGCTGTCCCGCTGCTCGTCGATCGAGATCTGCTTGACTGGCAGCGCGGCCTCAGAGTACGGGTTGACGACGTCGGCAGCCACCTTGCGCGCCGACGCTGGCGCGTCGGGCGTCGCCGCTCTCTCCACCTTGGCTCGCGAGCCCTCTTCGCCATCGACGTGCCCGTGCCCGTGGTCGTGCTTGTGCGAGTGCATTGTCATCTTGACCGAGGCTGGGCTGCTGTCGACGCCGAGCAGCAGCGCCACGGCCGAGTCGGCCACCATGTCGTTGGCGACGCTCGAAACCCATTCGACGGTCAGCTCGTGCGGCCCGCTCTGCTTGACGTCGACGGCGCCCATGATCCGCATCGTCCGCAGGCCCTCGACGTCGAGCCCCTCGACCACCTTGCCGTACATGCCCTCGAGGTGCCACCGCGCCATCTCCCAGCTGACGGCCAGCGCCATTCGCTGCCGCTGGATGATGGTGCTCGTGCTGAGCCCCGTAAAGTCGGTCAGGTCCTTTGGATCGAGAATCGTGTAGGCAAAGTCCTTGGAGACGAGCAGGCCATCGATAATTCCGCCCTGGACGGGTGGCTTGGAGGCGATCAGGCCGATGGCCTTGGCCGTCCGCTCGGCCTTGAAGCGCAGCTTGAGCGGCTCGCAGTTGCGCGGCGTGTGGATCTTGACGTCCTCGGACCGGTCGCTGTACTTGCTCTGCAGCGCGGCGCGCAGCCGGCTCATGTTGTTCTGCTCGCCGTGGACGAGCACGACGTGCTGGGCCTTGACCTCGTCGATGAAGCGCGCGTTCTGCGTATAGTCGACGTGGGCGGAAAACGAGATGTAGTCGACCGACATCCGCCGCGGGATCTTCTGGCCGTTCATGCCGATGATCTCGTCTGGCTCGTTGAGGATGTTGCGCGCCATGGTGCCCTCGACCGAGTATCCGCTGACGATGAGGCCGTTGCGCTTGTCGGGCGCCCAGCGCTCCAGCAGCTCGCGGCTCACTCCGCTCTGCATGAAGCCCGGGCTGGCCATCATGACGCACGGCCCCTTGTCCTCGAACTTGTCGAGGCTGCGCAGGTTGCTGATGTGCTTGAAGACAAACGGGTTGTCGCGGCGGTTGAAGCGGCTGCGGATGTGGTCGTTCATGGTGTGGATGTAGGTCTGGTAGACGGCGATGCACTTTCTCGCCAGCGACGAGGCATAGTAGACCGGAATCGAGTGGAGCTCCGGGTGCTGCGACCAGTACTCGTCGAGGAGCAGCAGCAGCTCCTGCGCTCGGCCCAGCACGAACACTGGCAGCAGCACTCGGCCACCCCTCCGTACGATGCTGTGGATCAGGGCTATTGGCGAGCAGCAGCGAGGACAGGAGGGATGGCGTCTTCTGCAGTCAGCGTACACGACTCACGCAGCTGGCGCATCTGGGGGGTATGTCCTGGGCCGCCGCGCACTCACCGGTAAAGCGCTCCTCCTTGTCGATTCTCGGGGGCAGGCTCTGCACGCCGTACGTGCTCTCGCAGATCAGCACGTCGGGCCGCACCGGAGGCACCTCTGCCTGCACCAGGTGCCGGTCCTCTTCCCGGCTGAAGTCGCCCGTATAGAGGATGCGGAGGCCTGCGATCTCGATGAGGTACATGCAGGCGCCTAGGACGTGGCCGGCGTGGTAGGGTGTGAAGCGCAAACCTCCGCCGACGGAGACATCCTGGTGGTAGTCGACGGCCTCGATCTGCCTCCAGGATGTGAGCATTTCGTTCTCATCGAACAGGTTGTCGTCGGTGCCGGCGTTGGAGATGCGGACGAAGTCGGACATGAGGAAGCGGTAGACGGCCTTTGTTGGATGCGTCATGTAGACCTTCCCCGTACCGTCGCGGAAGTTGGTCTTTTCCATGATGTAGGTCAGTGCAGCGGCGTGGTCGAGGTGGAAGTGGGTGATGAGGAGCGCGTCGACGGTGCTCCAGTCGAGCTCGTCGATAAAGGGGAGCGCAGCGAGGCCGGTGTAGGCCGGGTGGACGCCCGCATCGCAGACGACCGTCTTGCCCTTGTACTTGAGCACGCAGCAGCTGCGCCCGACCTCTTGGCCTGCGCCGAGCATCTCGATGGTCAGCTGGTCCTCGCCCGACGACGATGGGTCGCCGGCCATGGCAGCGGCGCCCGATGCGCTTGCTGCGACCGCGGCTGGCGCCATCGTAGAGTCCTGTGGGCAGAGGCGGTAGAGTGGCGGCGGCGGCGGCGGCGGCGGCAGTTGCGATCAGGAAGAGCGGCGACGCAGGGTGGGTTGGCGTGGTTTGCGAGCTGGCTGCTCTCTCGGTTGTCTCTATGGGGTCGGGACAGAGATTCGTGGTGGTGGTGGTGGCTGCTGGCGAGAAGGAAGGGTCCGGCCGCCCAGCCTGCTGGGCCGCCCCGCTCCACTTTTTTGGGAAGGCGGCGGCAGGCAGGGCTGCTTTGGGCTGCAAGCGCCTGCCTGCCCGGCCTGCCAAGCCCGCTGCGCCGTGCCCGAGCAACCGCGTCGCCTGCCTCCGCTGAGACCGCCGGCGGGCCTCTGCTGGCCTGCCCGCTGGCCCAGAGCAACACACGTACGGACAGTAGTCAGGCAGACAGCAACACGGACTGACCCGCCGCAGGCCATCGTTGCAACCTCACTCTGCCCATCACTCTACTGCCTGCGATCTCCGCCTCGCCACCGGCCTTGTCTCATCCTGCCTAGCCGCCATACCCTCCTCGACCTCGGCACGGCTCGATACGCGGCGCTACCGCCGGTCAATCGCCCGCCATCAGAAGGCCCCAGCCTCGTCGCCCCGAACGCCGAAGCCTACACCCATACCCAGCTGCCGTGCCAGCCGCCAGCGGTCCTTTGTCGGCAACAGGCCGAAGATTCACAGCCAGCTAGCACAACGCCCTTGCTCTGATAACTTATCTGCTTGCTCGCCGCGCTGAGTGAGCGAGGTGCGATACGCGTGCGGCTCCAGCGGCGCCCACCTTGCTCTACTCGTCCACCCGCCCCTCTCTGCTCGACTCGCCACCGCTGCGCCGAGCCCCGTATCGGCGCTTCCGACTGTCGGCACCGGTTCAGGTGCGTCGCCAACAGCACAACACAGAGATCCTGGATCGCCGGCCATTCCGACACGCCCACGGCCCCCCGCCCGACGCGTGCAGCACCAGACTGACCTGGAGGCGTGTGCCAAAGGCGATGCTGATCCGCACATAGACGAGACCGGCCCCTCGATCTACCCTCGCGACCAAGCTGCGTCTTGACCGCTCACCGCGCATGTCGACCCGCGCCGACTCGGCTTGAAGGAGCGGATCTCAATCTTGCCACTGGCTCGCCACGCTCCTGCATCGCCTCTTGCGATGCTCTCCGACGCCGCGGCGGACGCGCCTTCAGCGGCTGCAGCCGCCGGGTCCCGGCCGCCCTCTACGACGGCTGATCCGCTCGACGACTCCTCCGCCCGGCCAGCGCTCCGGACCGCAGAGGCACATCCGCTACTCCTGGACGGAGCTGCCGAGACCCGGCCCGACGCTCGACCCGCCGTAGCTCGTCCACTCTGGAGCCAGAGGGTCGAAGCCCCGGTCGCAAGCGGCCCGTCGCGCTATTTCGACCTCAAGGGCCTTCAGGAGAGGCTGGAGACGACCCAGCGCCCTGGCACGGCTTCTCCGACGCGGACTCGGAGCCAGGCCGAGAGCTACGACTCGGATACGTCGTCCCTACGTGCGGCACGGACAGAAGAGCCGATGACCGAGCATGAAGAGGACGACAACGAGGCCGACGCCTCGAACGGCTCGATCGTTGCCGCCAACGGACAACATCTTGAACATCGAGACGAGCCGAGCGCAGAGCTCGCTGCTATTCTTGCACCCTCTTCGGCCGCTGCCAAGCGGCGACCCCCTCCTCTGGTGGCCCCGCAGGCGCGCACGCCCCTCGGCTTCCAGAGCTCCTCGCGATCAGCGAGCCAGACACCACAACCGACGACTGCTCGACCCACACGGGCTTCGTCCCGCGCCAGCCAGCGCCAAGGTGCACTGTCGCCATTCGGGCGCGCCGCGGCGTCGGAAGGGAGATACATCGCACGGCCTCCCTCGGCCTTCAGGGCCGCGGCGAACGCCGACGACGACGCCGACGACGACGGCGAGGGCGACGACGAGGTGCGGAGAGGCCCCAGTGTTGACATTCTAAGGACGTTGCACGGCATGTCGGATGGCGAGTTGCAGAGCCTTCTCGGGGCGACGAGCCGGACCGACCAGCATCGGGACGGGCCGCCGTCCGGTGCAGCATCGCCCATGGCTCGGCGTCGCACCGACTCGCTATCCGATTCGGGCCACCGGGCGCCGCCAACTCCAAAGGCGGCCGCCGTCCCCGCCGTGCAGGTGCAGGCCCGCACCCACGCCCTCATACGATCGCTCTCTTTTGCCTTATCCGAGGCCCTCGACGATGCTGCCAAGGCAAAGTCATCGGCCATCAAGGAGAGGTCAAAGAATCACGAGGCCGTGGAGTACATGAATCAGCAGCACCGGTCGAGGGAATTGGCGCTCAAGGAGCTGTGCCTTCAGCACGGCATCAAGGAGGGCGAGATCAGCCGCTGCCTGCTGCGTGCGCCCGTGTTCGACGCCGAGGCCACCAAAAGACGGATCGAGGCCGATGGCCACATCCTGACGACGCCCAAAACGATCGCATCTGTGGGACCTGCCCATCGCGCTGCCAACGAGACTGGCCGCGACTTCGGCACAACAGCCGATAAGGCTGACAAGGGCGCCTCGGCCGTCACCGCCAGCCTGCCGCGGTCGTTGCAGGAGGCCATGCTCGAGGAGCTCGAGGGCGCGTACGGAGCCAGCCTCGGCGACGCCTCGCCTTCGATGAGCGCCATCAGCCAACTGGGCGGCAGCAGCCGGGACCGCTCCCCGTCGATCACGTCGTTCAGAACCGAGGCGTCGTCGGCGTCGAGCTTCAATCGGCTGAAGCGATCCGACGGAAGGACTCGCGGCAGCCATGCCGACCTGAGAGCCGAGATCAGCAGCATCACGTCCGCCTCGAGGTCGCCGATCACGGTCAACAGCCCGTCGAGCAAGGCCGGCAACGTGTCCAGGCCGCCAGCCGTCCGATCGTCGTCTTCGGCGAGCACCACCTACCGCACTGCCTCGACGGCTGGGCTAGGAGAATGGGCCAGCGGCCTCATGCCTTGGGCTGCATCCGGGACCAGCCGCAAAGCAGCCGCCAGCACGGCGCCCAGCAACGTCAAGGCCACCAGCCCTGGCCGGCATACCATCTCCGAGGGCCTGGTGAGCGAAGAGCCCGACCCGTTCGAGGCGCCGACCAAGTCCAAGTCGACAACGGCTCTGCCAGAGGAGGGCAGCAAAGCTGCTGCTCGGAGAGAGGCCGAGGCCGTTGCGCTTGGATCGCCGCAGGCACGCAGCAGATCGACATCAGTGCCTCGAGCGGAATCGGCGGAGGCTAGCCGACCCTCGTCGAGGTCCGGCCTAGGCATCTTCGGGACGCTGGCGTGGCGGAGGAAGAAGCCTCAAGCTCAGCCGGAACCACCCGCTTCCCCGATAGCGGCGGACCGCCCGCACGGCCACGCTGGAGAGGCATCCACCGACACCATGAGGCCAAACGGCGACCTCACGGGCGAGCAGCGGCACGAGACCGCCGCAGACGTGGCCGTCGAGACAAAGGGATCCCTCGCAGGGTCTGTCGAAACGAGCCAGTCTGCCGACGAGAACATTCGGAGAGGCGATGACGAGGAGCCAGATTCGACGCCGACAGACCGTCCCATTGCCATCCGCCGCAGCTCGAGCAAGAGCATGCCCGTGGCGCTGCACGAGGCCATCGGGTCAGAGCCGCCCTCGCCGCTGACCGAGAAGCTGCAGGCTCAGCTCGGCCTGCCGCCGGACGTGCTGCCGAAACCGACCCATTTCAAGGCCATCTTTCTTGCAACGCGGATCATGACACCGGACCCGTCGAGCCTGCTCTACGACAGCGGCAAGAAGACATCGGAGCTGATCGCCTCGCTGGCCTCGAGCTTGGTCGGACGCGCAAGGGACGAGGGCAAGATGGTCGAGGAACCCTCCAGGTTGGCAGGCGTACGAAGGCCCTCGGGAGCCGCTGCCCGACCGATGTCAATGGCCCATGCGATGCTCACCCAGACGGTCGAGGACCACGCCAAGCGTGCCCCGATCGGCCAGGCGGAGCGTGCTTCCGTCGGCCAGGTCGCCGGCGGCCCCAAAGTGGCCCCCTCGACCACATTCGCCCGCGCCTTCGGCCGGTATACCCGCTCGCCTGCTCGGGACGGCTCGGGGCAGCAGATCGAACCAAACGTAACTCGCTTGCCGGACACCTACCGCTTCACTGCGTCCAACGCACCGGCTCCATCGACGCCAGGCGGTGCTGAGCACGCGCAGGGAACAGATGCCCCCCTGGGTCTGCCAAGACCGCCAGCAGCAGCGGTCGAGCTCGAGGCCATTGTGCCTTCCGAGGCTGCGCCGCCAACGCTGGCAAAGAAGCGGAGCAAGAAGAAGAAGAGACAGCAGCGACAGCAGCGAAAGACTGACGGCCCCGGCCCCTCGCGCAGGACCAATACCGGCGCTCCACGGTCGGGCGGCCTGGATCCGCTGGACGAGGAGAGCTCCGGCGACGAGTTCGAAGTCTACGGCGGCAAGGGTCCAGCCGCAGGGTACGGGCAACCTCAGCGTGACGGCGCCGAGGACGACGACGACGATAATGACGTTGACGAAGTAGACGATACGGACAGCGACGACGATGCCGGGCTACTGACGGATCGGTACGGCTTCATCTACGACGCCACGCCCGCCGACATCCGTCTGCTGCGCCAGGCGCGCAAAGCCGCCACCCCGGCGCCTGCCTGCCTCACGGGGATCCGCGTCGGTGTGCGGGCCCGCGGCGGCACCGAAAGCCAGAGCGAAGAGGAAAGGGAGGAAGCCGACAACACCGAGCTCGACACCGAGGACGAGCGGGCCAGCATCGACCGCAGCAGCCTGGCCGACGGGGCTGCCGGCGATGATGTCGAGGACCTCAGCGAGGGCGAAAGCCTTGCGATCACGGGCATCTCGTCTGCACCGAGCGACGGCGCCACCGCGGCAAAGGCGGTCGAGCCTGCCCAGAGCAAAAGGGGCCTGCTCTCGCTCTCGCACTCAAAGCCGGTGGCCGAGGCCCTGTCCGTCAGCGTCACGTCGCGCCCAGCCTCGAGGGGCAAGCGCGCCGGCCTGGCAGCGGCAGCCACGAGCAGCAGCCCGGCCTCGAGCCTCACCGACATGCAAGTCGCACCCGCCACTTCCGCCGACACGGCGCAGAAGGCCACCAAGCCGACGTCGTCGCAGACGGTGCGGCGGCTGCTGGGCCAGCTGCAAGAGATGCACGACAAGCAGCAGACGACGCACAAGGCCAAGTGGGACGACTTCCTGCAGCGGCGGCAGGAGCGGCTCGGCCGCGCCAATCTCGAAGGCGGCGTCAACGGAACAGCCGGCAGCAGCAGCAGCGGAGGGGGCGGCGGAAGCGGAGCGGGCTCGATATCGCACGGCCGCCGCAACTCTGCCTCGTCGCACCACGCCACCGGCATCGCGGCGCTGGCGTCTTCAGAAAAGGCGCCCGAAGAGGACTGGTCGCAGGGGATGGTGGGCATCAACCGGATGGGCGCCACCAAGTCGGGCAAAGAGGACTGGAAACAGTTCCTCTCGCTGTGCCAGGCGGGCATCCCGCTGTGCTACCGGGCCAAGATCTGGGCCGAGTGCAGCGGCGCCAACGAGGTCCACGAGCCGGGGCGGTACCAGGAGCTGCTGCAGGAGCACGAGGGCGAGACCAACCAGTGCCTGACGCAGATCGACCTCGACGTGCACCGGACGATGCCGACCAACATCTTTTTCGGCGGCGACGGCCAGGGCGTGCCCAAGCTGCGGCGCCTGCTGGTGGCCTTTTCATGGTACAACCCGGCGTGCGGCTACTGCCAGGGCATGAACAACCTGGCCGCCACGCTGCTGCTGACGCACGCCACCGAGGAAGAGGCCTTTTGGGTGCTGGTGTGCATCATCGAAAAGATCCTGCCGTCCGAGTACTACACGTCGCACCTGCTCGTGTCGCAGGCGGACCAGCGGGTGCTCATCGAGCTCGTCGACGAGCTGATGCCGGCGCTGTCGGCCCACGTGGCCGACCTGGGCGTCGACCTGCCCGCCGTGACGTTTGCGTGGTTCCTGTCGCTCTACACCGACTGCCTGCCCGTCGAGACCCTGTTTCGCGTGTGGGACGTCATGTTCGTCGAGGGCATGGTCATCCTCTTCCGCGTCGCCGTCGCCATCCTCAAGATGAACGAGGCCGAGCTCCTCGCCACCACGTCGGCCGCCGCCTTTTACGGACAGGTGCACTCGATGACCTCGAGGCTGTTCTCCGTCGATCGCCTGATCAAGGTGAGTCGTCGCTTCGCTTTGGACTTCAGAGGCGGACCTACCGTTCGCAGACTGACCAGTCGTCCTTTTCCCCTTTATCTGTCTCCTCAATCGTGCTGCCGCCGACCATCAGCTGGCATGCGAAGACCTCAAACCGTCGATCCGATACGCCGTTATACTCGAGAAGCGCGAGAGGCATGTAGCCGGTGCGTAGTCCTGTCGAAACCCTCTCTGACCTGCGCCTTTGCCCATCGACTCGGCGCGAGCGTCCGTGTCGCTGACGCTGCCCTTTCTCTGTTCCCCGACATACCACCACAGACCTCACGCGCGAGCTCGGCCTGGACGCACCGTGATGCGAGAGCAGGCAGGGGGCGGATCCACGATATCGACTTGCCTTCAACGACCTGGTCATGTCACTCTGTGAATTGTAGTCCCTGCACGGACAGGCTCGAAAAACCCCGAGCGGAACGAAGCTGCGACGGATGCATTCGTCACGATTCCAGACTTGACTGGGAACTACAGCCCGGGCTTGGTTTCGTGAGAGAGCGTAGTGAGCCCGAGCGTCAGCCGAGAGGCTGGGCCCTGACACTGTGATGAGGGTCAGCTGGACGAGACCAGGCTTGATGTGGGCCGGGGGGCCCGCGACTGGCTGGACTGCGCAGCGCAATCAGGCCTGGCCAGGCTCGGAGTGCTGGTACTTGAGGTCGACAAACTTGCGCATGGCCTGGTGGGCCTGGTCCAGGGGCTTGGCTGCAAAGAGAAGATAGGCGCGACGACGATAGATGGGCACACGAGGCACGAGCAAGGGTGGTCAGCACTTCGATCCGTCGCATCGCAACCACGAGCGCGAGGAGGCACGTACACATGACTTCGGCCGTCTTCTGCATGGCGCCGCCCGACTGCGGGGCCATGGGGTGCGGGCGGGTGGTGGCCATTTTGCGCGCGTCGAGGAACTGCCTGGCCAGCTTGACCTGGTCGTCGTCGCTCAGCTTGGCGACGAGCTTGACGAGCTGGTCGTTTTCCTCCTCGTCGGCGTGCTTGAGGAAGAGGTCGCCGGCGCGCGTCACCATCGAGACGTACTTGTCGTGCCCGACGCGGTCGACGCTCTCGCTGTCGATCGAATACATGGCCTGCTTGACGTCGTTGTGCTCGGCCTTGTCGTGCTCGGCCGCGTCGGCCATGCCGTTCTCGGCCAGCGTCTTGTAGCTGCAGGCGAGCCAGAGAGATGTGTGAGAGAGAGGAGCCCCGAGACGGAGGGTCAACAGTGGTCCAGAGAGGTCAGAGAACAGAAGGCAGGAAGGCCAACTCACATGCTCATTTCCTGCACGGGCACGCCGAGTCGTGGAGCGGTGGTGAAATCGACACGAGTCAGACAATCGGCATGGTTACTCGTGCACATAGAGTCGACGGGCTCCGGCCTCGACGCCATGCAAACGTACCTCGGCATCAGAGTGGACCGAGGCCTCGCGGATCATGGTGTTGACGACTGCAGGCGGTGACGAAGCGTGTCCGCACGCGTCGCGAGGCGGACGGCAGTGGTGAAATCACGCATGTCGTCAGCCCTCGTTGCCCCCTCTGGTGGGCGTGTTTGGCAATGTCTGGTGCTACGCGGCACTCACTGTCGTGCATCAGGCCACTCTCCTTGCGCGAGGCGGCATCCTTGAAGCGCTCCAGGAGGTCGCGGAAGTTGTCGTGGTCGACCTGCGGTACCAGGCAGGTGGGTCGAGGCAGAGGAAAGGAGATGAAGGTCAATTTCGAGAGCAGGCGATGGGGCCGCAGCGACCCGGACCTTCAAGAACAGCCGAGACGGCAACATACCTTGACCTCTCGGATGACGGGCGAAGTCATGTTGGACTTGGATCCAGCTCCGGCAGCGGTGGCGGCGGCGGAAGAGCGGGCGATGGCGGTGGTGGCGAAGCCGGCGGTGGCGTGTGCTCCAAGCGTGCAAGGCTGAGGGCGTCGAGCGAGGGTCGAGACAAGGGGCGCAGGGCCGATCAGAGATCGTTGAACAGCCGTCCTGCCCGCGCCGCAGCCGGTGCCGCTGGATAGCAGCGAGCGCAGAGGCGACGCGCTACCGGGCTTCGAGATGGTTCGGAGGGCCGTCATCGTCGCGCCTGGATTGTGCGTGCGGATGCGGAGGGGATAGAGGAAGGAGGGCGACACTCACTTGGGAAGAGTGAATAGACAGAGAGGCTGGAGCTCGAGTGGTGTGCGGGCGGGTTGTTGCTGGCGGTTGGGAATCGGATGGTGGCAGAAGAGGGACGGGCAACCGAGGCTCCTACCGCCTGTCCTGCTTTATACCCTCTCTTCCAAAGGCGAGCTTCGGTGCGAGGCCGCCTCAAGGCATCGTCGAGGGCGAGCACGGCGTCGTTGCTCCCGGCCTGCCTCGGACCTTTGGCCTGACCTGAATATGAGACGATACTATGATGCCCACCGCGCTCAGACGCAGCACGCCAGGCAGCTCCTCAGGCCGATCCGTCGAATGGCCTCGAGATCGGCCAATGAGGATGCGCCGAACACTCATCGACGTCTTGGCTGGCCGGCTGGGTCATGCGCTGATTTCAAAGCTACACGCACGGCCTCCGTTCGTCGTCGTTGATCGATCCGTTCGGCGAATGTCCAGCACCGACCGTGAGGCGAGTCAGGGAGCTGATTCACGACGGGCCCTTACCAGACGCTACGCACGTTGGCCCTGGTCAGCGGGTGGTGAGCGGTCTTCTCCTGCCTCGTCTGGCGATGCGGTCGAGGCTGTGCCGATGAGAAGGCGCAGTCATCAGGTGGGCATGCATGCATGGAAGATGCCGCTGCTGCTGCTGAGTGGACGTTCGGGGAGGGTCCGGATGCGCGGATCAAGCACGTCGTCGAGGTCGGGAAGGGCAGGCGCCCAAGCTGTCACGTTGGGCTGGCTGCGCCCCCCGCTTTGCTTGCTTGCCAGCAAGGCGAGAGCGAAGGTGTGGCTGGTCAGTCGCAGACGGAACTGCCCTCACGCTGCACCAGTCCACGACGGCCTGTCGCCCTCGTGGGTGATTCAGCTCCTTCGGCTGCCCATCCGATGGCAGGAGCAAAGTGGGGCGCAACATGACAAGCGGCTGACTTTGTCCTCGGCCCTCGCGAAGGGGGTTCATGTTCACACAATTTTCGAAACAGCTTCTTCTCGAATCAACAAGCTGACATCTCGCCATCCATTCCAAAGTTGCCTCGGCCTGCCGAAACTTTTTGCACTTTGGGATTTTAAGAATTGGCGCTCTTGACTCGCTGATCCGTCCGTGATCCCTATCACAGCGCCCAGCTGCCGCCAGAAAGTCAACTTTTTTGTGTCGCACAATTTCCTCATTCTCAGCCTATCGCAAAAGCGCAGGATGAGCAAGAGTTCAGCTCGTTCATTTTTTTTGAAAAAAAGTTCCGGCAGATTTCGAACACCCGGCTACCGGAAGCTGCTGCCAAGCCAGGAAGACGGCAGAGGCACGGGGAGGCCCGGGGGCGTGGCCTGCTCCCTGCACGCTCGACTGGGGACCCCGCCCCTTTTGCGCGCCCAATTTTCGAGCCCTTTTGAAAAGGCGTGGATCGACGACTCTCTCGCAGCCCCTTTTAACTGCCTTCAATCAATTGCCCGTCGGTTCCGCCTCGCTCGCAGCTAGCATGCTCGATGGCTGCGGGACGTGGCCGGGTCCTGCCTGCAAGAGGCTGGGACACGGTGACGCCGACGAGACCGTCGTGTGTCGGATGTGCCGTGCCCTGTCGGAACCAACCCGTCGAGCTGCTCCAGAGCCGCAAAACAACCAAGCGTCCCACCCGACATCGCCACTCGCATTCCTCAACAGTCTATTGCCCGTCCACGTCTACCTGCCCCGCAAAACGTCTGCTCTTGCCCCACCAACACTCGACAACGACGCCCTTCTACCCCTCGAAAGCCTCGTTGCCGCCCTCGGTGTCCCTCCTGGCCCAGCCGTTGATGTAGTTGAGCTGGAGCTGGCGGTAGCCCGTACGCGGCTCGATGTCCGTTCCGTCTTCTAGCAGGCGGGCAGTGGCCTTGCTCGCCTTGCCTGCGGCGGAGGAGCGTCCCCGCCCGATGGGCGGCGGGGCGTCGACAAAGGGGTCGGCTTGGCCGAGCACCCTCTCGATTGTCGTGCAGCTCGCACCGCGGCCAAAGAGGGACGAGAAGGGTTGCGTGTCGCCTTCTTCGGAGATCGACGAGTGAGCAGTGGGCTCCGTCGCGTCGCCTCGGCGCGCGTGGTTCTGCTGCAGCACCCGCGACCACCAGCCGTCCTGGGTGATGTGCACGGCTCGGCGCGATGCGTCGTTCAGCCTGTCGATCGAGTCCGAGTCCGAAGCCGATCCGACCGGCTGATCCTTGGCCGCCGCGCTCGTGGTCCGTTTCGACTCTGGCTGCTTCTCGGATCGCCTCGACGAGTCGCTCGGCTGGGGGACATCCGAAGCATCGGCGCGGGCCGAAGCCTGGCTGCGCGGCGGCGATAGGATCTCGCCGCCGACGGCGGTGCCGAGACCCTCGACGCGGATGCGGTCGTCCTGGATACGGTCCACGGCGCCGCCGATGGTCATGGCACGGTCCAGGCGGCGGAAGCGCGATCCGGCCGCCACGGGCTCGTGGGCGATGCGCACCAGGAGCAGCTCCAGCTTGGGGTTCTCGTCGGCCGAGAGCATCCGGCGCAGCACGTGCTCCAGCTTGTCGTCGTCCAGGATGATGCCCGGGTAGAACTGCCATGGAGCGAAGAGCGAGCGGGAGAGGGAGAGATAACGCGGACGTCAGCGCGGAGCCTGGGCGAACACGGAACAGCCAGTGACTTTTGCCTCACGGTCAGGGTAATGTACCGCAGGGTGCGGATCTCGGTGAACATGCGGTTGATCCAGTTCTCAAGGGTGGCCGTGACGAGGTGGTAGGCGACAATCTCCCTCGGCTCCTGAAGCAGGTGCAGCTGTCGACGGTGGGCGTGGCGGTGCTCGACGAGCGCGGCGAGTGTGGTCTTGTGGGACGTGCTGGCGGCGGGAGGATCCGGTGGGTCAGGCAGCGGCGGCGACGGCGTGGCTGCCGCGATGCTCAGGCTGCCGAGGTCGGGAGGATCCGCCGCCGTCGAAGCGCTTCCTGTCGCTGGGTCCAGGGCCGCCTGCTGCGATGTCAGACGCTCCTGGGCCTCAACCATGTCCCACGGGTCGAGCTCGCCCTCGACTGGCCCGCTCAGCGTGGCCGACATGGCCACTCGTCTCCGAGGTCCTTGGAACTCTGGACGATGCCCATTGTCCCTGGCAGCCCGTGTCTGCCGGTTGCTTGCGTAGAGCGTCTGCCAGGCGGGCCGCGCCGGCTGTGCCATTGCAGAGGACGCAGAGGTTCCTGAGCCCTCGGCGGCGAAGCCATCGCTATGGAGGCCTTCCCGGGGCGCGATCGTCCCTTCATCCTCTCCCGCGCCTTCGCCTTCGCCCTCGCTCGCGCTGCCGCTTTCGGGATCGCTGACCTCTTCGATGATCTCCTCCTCTGCCCAGTACACGCTGACCCGCCTGAGCCTCTTTGGCCCTCGCTTCGACTTGGCCTTGCCCCGCGGCATCCTTCTGCGCGAGGCGTAGGCATGGCCGATGATGAATCCGCCTGCGGTCTCCTCGTACCAGGCGGCCTCGGCGAGGCGGTACTGGACGGGGTCGATGGTGAGTCCATTTCTCTGGGCCGCACTGACGTTGCCGAACCAGGCTCGGTCGAGGCCGGCAAAGAGCTGCGACCCGTGCTCGTGGTTGAGGACGTGGCGAAAGTAGGCGTCGAGAGAGCGATCGGTGTCGAGGGAGATGGTGCGGTAGAGGTGCGGTGTCGCCAGCCGGAGGAAGGCCTTGTTGACTAGGAGGAGGTTGGTGCGTGCTTGCCAGGTGGATGGAGTCCGGGGCTGGCCGGGGATGGTCGTGTCGCTGGGATGGCCCTCTGGAGCGGGTGCGGGAGTGGGCGAGGAGGTGAGGAAGACGAGCTCGATGATGAGTGCGAGGAGCTCGTTGGGCAGCCGGGGAGAGGGCCGGCTCGGGTCGATCGTGCTGGCGTCGGGGCCGTGCACCTGGATTTGATGCATGGCGGCGTCGCTTGTGCCGTCGATATGGGGGCTCGCCATGACCCGAGGGTGGCCTGGGCTTGCGATGGTGGTGGCGGCGGTGCTCTTCGGCGTCGGGCGTGGGACCTCTGGAAGGATTGAAGCGTCGATGTTCTGTGTGAGCGTCCGTCTGGCCAGCAGCCTAGTAGGCTCGCATTTTGGGCCTCCACATGATCATTATTCAAAGAAAGGGGTCTTCCAGGAGGGGGAACCGGGCGGGGGTTTCGCTCAGGGTCGGCGGTCCTTTCGAGCGCCACGCACGCCCTGGCCCAGCGCTCCCTCCGTGCGCTACGCACTTTCCAACTCTATGCTCCTTCCGTGCGTTTCGCACGGCTTCGGTCCCCGTGGCATACGAGCCATATCCATGTTGATGCTGCCAGGCCACACAATCTGCCATCACCCAACAGATTCAACGCGACTGTTCGGCATGGAGATTGCGACAAGGAAAGAGACCCGGTGCCCAAGCGTGACTGTGACCTAGGGGAGAATCGCTGGGTTGAGCCGGCAAACGGGCCTGACGAAGTTCGTCGGGTCAAACTGGCAAATGAGCCTGACGAAAGTCGCCGAGTCGAGCTGGCAGGTGTGCTCGACGAACGGCGTAGGGCCGAGTTCGCATATGGACCTGACCGAATCCACTGGACACGAACCACCATTCTCGAGCAAGCATCTTCTCAGTGTGGCATCATCCCAGAGCAGTGACAGCTCCATCGTTCGCTCGGTCCCTCCGCTCGCCACGAACCTGGCCGGCTCCTTGCTATCCTCCACCATGTCGTCCTCGTACTCACAACGGGGCCGAGGACAGCGACCCGGTCACACTTTCGGCCTCGAATAGAAGGACGTGCACCGTACCAGCTTTTGCATGCCTCGTTCAACGGTCCAGCTACGACCCCTGCCGCTCAGTCTGACAGTCAACAATCACTGGCATCGGTGCTCAGCGCCTGGCATCATCCGCTGCATGCGACGGTATCACTCTGCTCCCGGCGGCACCATACACGAGCAGCTGGTCGACGCTCAACGATGATGACAAGGCGATGTCGTCGATTACTCGAGCGCTCAACGATCAGTGGTCAGGGCGATGGCGAGGGGACAGGTGGGCCAGGCGCGAAGGCGCCACGCAGGTGGGCCAGGTAGGCCATGCCCTGGGTGTCGTCATGCTCGCGTTTGAGGAGGTTCAGTCCAGCGAGCATCATCCGCACGTTGTCGTTTTGGTACGGTTTGTCCGAGTCGATCCGGTCGATGCTCGACCACTCGAGCGGTTGTTCCAGGCCGTAACAGTCGACGATCTTGCCGTGCCCGATCCAGCGAGATGCGATTAGGGCCAGACCCTCGTCCTCGGTCAGAAGCCACGGCTTACGCTTTCGGGTCGGGTGGATCGCCTGCCATGCCTTGTTTTGCTTCCTCCTAACCTTCAGCCACTCCTTGGCCTGGAGCCTTTCCGCTGCCGTCATCGGTGCCACGTCCACTGCCGGCTGGACGACGATGTTGCTGCTGTCGAGGCGGAGAGTCGGCAAAGCCGACAATGCTGGGAGCAGCACTCCTTGGAAAGTGCCTACTGGATGACTGAACTTGGTCATCTGGCATGCTCTGCAAACGACCGCGATGTTGTGTGCCTCGTATCGGCCTCCGTCGACGCCGGGGACCACCCGATCGATGGACACATAACACCACGAGGTGCTCGCCAGGGGCGTGGGCCCGTACAGGCACAGGACTGCCCCGCAGTATTTGCAGAGGCCCTTGCCCTCGACGATGGCCTTGTAAACCCAGGTGCCCAGGGCAGCCCAGAGCTCCCGCTTCTTGGCCTCCCGTAGCGCAAGGTTGTTGTCCCTGAGGTCGCTTTCGTCGCCCTCATCGTCGCTGTTGTCGTCGCCGAGGTCGCTGTCGTCTTCGTCGTCGCTGTTGTCGTCGCCGAGGTCGCTGTCGTCTTCGTCGAGGTCATCATCGGCCTCGTCGCGATCCTCGTCGCCTCCCATGATTTGCCTCGGTCCCAACGAGGGCTTGGCCAGAATGCGTCTCGTCGTAGTGACGATGCGATTGCGAACGAGATTGACGCTCTTTCCCCGCCTTGCCTGAGTCTGAGCTCTCCACGTGGCACGGTGCAGTTCCTGATCGGGACAGATGCCTTCCTGGAGAGCGCGGCCGCACTTGCATAGACCTTTGAGGCGAGGGTCTCTGAGGTTCTTGACTATCACCTCGACTTGTCGGTCGTACCCCTTGAGCGCTCCGGTTGGACGGACGTCGTCCAGCCTGAGGAGCCACGGCTCCTTCTGCATCTTGATGACTTCGACGAGGATCGTGGCGCATTCCGACACGAGAATATGGTCCCTGTAAAGGCAAGCAGAAGCGAGGGTCAGCCACAGGTACAGCGGAGTCGACGTCACACCATGCACGGCAAGCCTGGGTACTCACATCGGGGAACGGATCTTCTCGTTCGAGGCGGCGAACGCTGCGCGAATGTAATGGATCATCTGGAAACGGGTCCAGGAGTATAGGAGAAGCTCCTTCGCATCCGATGATGACACGATGGCGGGTCGCAGCTGCCCGATTTGGGCACGGGCGCGATCCCCGCTGGGCGTGCCCAGCTCCCAGCTTCCCGGGATGGTGCTCTGACCTTGTGGGGAAGGCGGCTCCGGGAGGCAAGCGATATACGGATGCTTGTCGCCTTTGACCTGCGATATGAAGGCTGACTCTTTTGGCCCTCCGAGCTTGAGGAGCCGCGCCTCGACGACCTGCGGTTTGGCGAGCCGTGCCAGTCCGATGATGGCTTCTCCTCGCTCTTTTGGGCTGGGAGGGACCTCCCCCTTGCTTCCGCCCTTTCCTCTTTTCAGGGCCCCGACGGCGATCAGCTCGTCGCGAAAGACGCGGAACGTCGGTTCGCTCGTGATGCGAGCAAACGCGCTGACTGCCGCGTCCGTTGGCGGGTGCGTCGCGAAGATGAGGATCTGGCGCAGAGCCTGCAGCTGCCAGTAGATCTTCGAGTTTTCGAAGCTCCATGGCTCCGGGTACGTCCCCTTCCTCTTCGCAAAGTCGTGCCAGCCACCGTCTGGGCAACAAAAGAGCAGCCCGTCTGGCGCTCGCACCGGTTGCCAGTTCCGAGGATCGGCTTCGCCACCGACTGCGTCCTTGACCAGGCGCACGTACATCTGAGTCTCCATAGGCCGGCATCTGCTTCTCTCCTTCGAGCCTTCTGCGGCGATCAGGGACGTGCTGGCGGCTGGCGTGGCGGCGGGGCTGGGCGCCGTGCCGACGACCGGCGTGATGGCGGAACTGGGCGCCGTGCCGACGACCGG